>NC_058088.1:97483961-97839519 GCF_014858855.1 Bufo gargarizans | reverse complement strand
GGTCCTGCACTTGCTTTCAGCTCTGCAGTCACAGGCCAATCAGTGGCTAACCCTGCTCAATTTAACAGTTGGTAAAATGATGTGCGACAACTTTGCCAATCCGCTGAGCAAGCTGAAACAGGGCAAAATGACACACATGCCGTGCATGGCACACGTCCTGAACTTAGTCGTGCAGTGATTCCTTGCCAAATACCCCGGGGTCCAGGACGTCTTGCGGCAGGCCAGGAAAATCTCTGGCCATTTTAGAAGATCTCTCTTACGGCCATGGCTCGCCTTGCTGACATTCAGTGGCGACACAACTTGCCCATCTGAAGTCTGTTTTGTGACAGACCAACACGCTGGAACTCCACCTTGTATAGGCTTTATAGGCTGCTCCAGCAGCAACGTGCGGTTAACCACTACCTGTACAAACTTCTGGGGAGCTTGGTTTCTTTTCACCGCACCAGCGGCTGCTTATGCGCGACACATGCAGACTTCTGCAGGCATTTGATGAGATCACCAAACTGGTCAGTCGAAGCCAGGGCTCCATCAGTGACATCATACCTTACGCCTTCTTTCTGGAGTGTGCATTGCGTCATGTCATTGATCAAGCCGTCGAGGAGCAGGAAGATGAGGAAGTGCCAAAGCTGAATGAATTCCCAGGGGGGAGGTTACTCCATCTGACACAAATCAGCAGGAGTCTGAAGAGGAATCAGAGGAGGATGGTTTCTGGGGGGAGGTGAAGAATAAGCAAGAAGAGCAGGCTTTGAGGGGGACTTTCAACTTTTTGGGGAGCCCTGGTGTTGTCCGTGGCTGGGGAGAGGAAACCGAGGACAACATTCTCCTGGGAGCTGAGCAGGAGCCAGGGCGCTCCACCTCTTCCAATTTAGTGCAAATGCTCCAGTGTTTGAAGAGGGACCCCAGTAAAAAAGCATAAAGGGCAAGGACCAGGTGGACTGGGTGGCAAAGAACTTAGACCCCGGTAGAAACACAAAATGGTTGACATGTTACCAGCATCACAGAGGGCTGGCAGAATGCAGCATTTCCAGGCCTTGCTGCGAGAGATGCTGCATTCTGCTGTTGCGGGCGCTGGCAGAGGAATTTCGACCCACAGCAAACTCCTACCATGTCTGCAAGAAGAGGGCGGTTTGAAGATGTGTTGGTCACTTCGGATTTGAGATCATTCTTGCAGCCAACCCATCGACAGCCGCCCTCTGGATCCAGCCTCAGGGAACACCTATACCAACAGGTGTCTGACTACATCGGGCTAATGGCCGATGTGGACGTTTTGGGACTACTGGGTGTGCAGGCTTGACCTGTGGCCAGAGCTGGCACAATTTGCCATGGAACTCTTGGCTTGCCCCTCGTCGAATGTCCTGTCCGAAAGGACGTCCAGCGCAGCAGGGGGGGGCGCAACCGACAAGCGCACTTGCCTAGCTCACGACAGTGTGGACTACCTCCCATTTCTAAAAATGAATGAGGCATGGATCTCGGAGGAATTCAACACCTGTGACGACCACATGTAATTTAATTTCCTCAAGCCAGCCACCACCCAGAACAAAGAATGGTCCTTGTCTTATGTATATACAGGCCTTTTCTGTCAGGTACAGTTGCAAGAAAAAGTATGTGAACCCTTTGGAATGATATGGATTTTTGCACAAATTGGTCATAAAATGTGATCTGATCTTCATCTAAGTAACAACAATAGACAATCACAGTCTGCTTAAACTAATAACACACAAAGAATTAAATGTTACCATGTTTTTATTGAACACACCATGTAAACACTCACAGTGCAGGTGGAAAAAGTATGTGAACCCTTAGATTTAATAACTGGTTGAACCTCCTTTGGCAGCAATAACTTCAACCAAACGTTTCCTGCAGTTGCAGATCAGATGTGCACAACCGTCAGAAGTAATTCTTGACCATTCATTTTTACAGAACTGTTTCAGCAATATTCTTGGGATGTCTGATGCAAATCGCTTTCTTGAGGTCATGCCACAGCATCTCAATTGGGTTAAGGTCAGGACTCTGACTGGGCCACTCCAGAAGGTGTATTTTCTTCTGTTTAAGCCATTCTGTTGTTGATTTACTTCTATGCTTTGGGTCGTTGTCCTGTTGCAACACCCATCTGCTGTTGAGCTTCAGCTGGTGGACAGATGGCCTTAAGTTCTCCTGCAAAATGTCTTGATAAACTTGGGAATTCATTTTTCCTTCGATGATAGCAATCCTTCCAGGCCCTGACGCAGCAATGCAGCCCCAAACCATGATGCCCCCACCACCATACTTCACAGTTGGGATGAGGTTTTGATGTTGGTGTGCTGTGCCTCTTTTTCTCCACACATAGTGTTGTGTGTTTATTCCAAACAACTCAACTTTGGTTTCATCTGTCCACAGAATATTTTGCCAGTACTGCTGTGGAACATCCAGGTGCTCTTGTGCAAACTGTAAACGTGCAGAAATGTTTTTTTTGGACAGCAGTGGCTTCCTCTGTGGTATCCTCCTATGAAATCCATTCTTGTTTAGTGTTTTACGTATCGTAGATTCACTAACAGGGATGTTAGCATATGACAGAGACTTTTGTAAGTCTTTAGCTGACACTCTAGGATTCTTCTTCATCTCATTTTGGTTTGGATTTGGATTCTTTTTCCACCTGCACTGTGAATGTTTACATGGTGTGTTCAATAAAAACATGGTAACATTTAATTATTTGTGTGTTATTAGTTTAAGCAGACTGTGGTTGTCTATTGTTGTGACTTAGATGAAGATCAGATCACATTTTGTATCCAGTGACTGCCTAATGCACCCCCAGCCACATAATCACAAGTTCTTTTCTGTCAGATGAATGCCTAATTTTTGGAGCTTGTACTGGCCTACAGTAAAATTTGTATCCAGTGACTGCCTAATGTACCTCCAGCCACATAATAACAAGTTCTTTTCTGTCAGGTGAATGCCTAATTTTTGGAGCCTGTACTCCAGTGGTCTGCAGTAAAATGTTTAGCCAGTAACCACCTAATGTACCTCCAGCCACATCATTACAAGTTATTTTCTGTTAGGTTAATGCCTAATTTTTGGGGCCTGTACTGGCCTAAAAAAATTAAGCAAAGTATATGAGGTACACGTCCTTAAGTAAAAATAGGACAATTATTGATAGAAAGGACGTTAAAAAACGGGCAAAAATAATAAATATTTTATTAGTGCTTTATTAGGAAGGGGGGTGAAAACCTACAAAATCATAAGACCCAAAATGTAGCCGTCTACCTAGATAATGTTACCTACTCATGCATTAACAGGGACCCTCACAACTAGAGGTGTGTTGTAGGACCACTGAGGTGTAACAACTAGCTGGACGGACTGGATTTAAATAAATGTATATAATCACCGCACTATAGCTCGGACATGGTGCTCCGAAAGGCAAGGTGCAGCCTCTAAACAGTGATGTGTGCTGGTGGATTTATACAAGAGTGGCATGACCCCTAGGGAATGTATCCATGTGGGGTTGTTTGACATTCATAAAGGAAATGCCACACGCAGCATACATGGACACATTGACCAGTGACAACTATCGCTGGCCAATACCGGTTAGTGAGAGGAGCGGTGATACGTTATGCCATCACTTCATCACTAGCCCCAAGTAGGTGCGTAAATAACACAAGTGGATACTGCTGTTGATCCCGGTGCATACAACAAACAGACCACCCATGTACAATAGACTACGGCTCAACGCGTTTCCATGCACTTGATCAGTGCACTTCGTCAGGAGCCTGCGTAGCTAGTACAACTAAATATATTGAAAAATATACCGCTCAACTTAAGGAGAAAAAACATTCTCTCTTTAATAGAGATACGAAAGACTTTAGAGAGGGTAAGTTTTTGATTATAGTGTCAAGCATACAGATGCATTAGAACTGGACACTGATATATCATCATCAGAGTGTGATACTGAACAGGAGTCATCAGACAGGGGGAATCCTACCCAATCCTATAGGAGGCAAGGAGGTGATAGAGGGAGAGGGAGAGGAAAGGGCCAAAGAGGAAAGGGAGGCAATACTAGTGGAAGGGTTGGTTTTTTTAGACAACACTCCTCCGGTGTCTCAATACCTTCTTCGACAACAAAAATCGTGGCAAAACCAGACCGTAGATTTACCTCATACCTCTTCCTCCAGAAAGATGGAGGAATTACAAGTTATTAACCTCTTACCCCGCCCTCTTACCACTTTGAAAATTCAAGTATTAAGTAAGGGACTGTCTTTTTTGCCCATCCGTAGATTTGATCTGTTTGGTTGGGTAAAGGATTTGCACCTTTTCGCCCGAAAGTTGAAGTTGCAGAAATTCTTTGCGACTCACGATCAACGTAAATGTGAGGAATTAGGGATAGATCTGCATGATCTCCTGGATGTGCAAATCCTAACTGACCTATACTCTGATACCTTACGTAATCCTGGTGAGGGCCCTTTTACGGATCTACGCCCTCCCTCCAAAAAGATGCCTCCCCTAAACGACAATACACCGATTGACATTTTTGTGTCGGTGGTAACCAATAAGCTCCGTGATTTGGACACATATCAGGGTGGCGCTGAGAACTTAGGATGGGCCGAAAAGGAAGCATTGAAAAAATTACAGATGGATAAAGAACTGGTTATCAAGCCATCTGATAAAGGGGGTAATATAGTGGTGTTAGGACATGAGAAATATCATAAGATGTGTCTGAATATCCTCAGTGATGAGTCCACATATAGAAAACTCCCATCAGACCCTACTGTGGGGTTTAGATCTGAACTACGAGATATCCAGATGAGGGCTCTGATCAATAAATTGATTGATAAAGCCGAGTTTGCTTTCATGCTCCCCGACCATCCAGTTCTGGCCACCTTTTATAGCCTACCAAAGATACACAAGGGCTATGACCCCTTGAAAGGTAGGCCAATTGTGTCTGGTACCGGCAGTCTTACTGCAAACATCAGCACATATGTGGATGCCATTTTGAGACCTTTTGTTACCAGCTTGCCTTCCTATGTTAGAGACACGATGGATGTGTTAGCTAGGTTAAATGGCATCCACTGTGAAAAAGGTACACAGCTAGCCAGCTTAGATGTTGAGGCCCTCTACAGTTCTATTCCTCACCATCTGGGTTGTAGAGCGGTCCTCTCTTTTTTTACAACAGAGGGGTGAACATCTTTTGGGCCATAATGCATTTATCATGGAGCTTCTTGAGTTTATTCTAACACGTAATGTGTTTTTATTTGGCGGGAAGATTTTCCACCAGCTCAGGGGAGTCGCAATGGGCAGTCCGTGTGCCCCTACTTTTGCGAATCTCTTCCTGGGCTGGTGGGAAAGAGAACTGTTTTTTTTAGATGACATGGAACATTTTACTGGTGCTGTCCCCCTATGGATTAGATACATCGATGATGTGCTGATCCTTTGGTGCTGCTGACCTTCAACATAGATTTCGATCTCGAGGATATCCGTCCAATTTACTCAAACAGGCCTACCAACATTCCTTGAGCCTAAACAGAGATTCGCTACTATCCCCCAAACAAAATCTAGAAGGGATTGACAATGTGCGGATCATTGGAACTTTTGATAGTGCCCATGACCAAGTACGTCATGTTCTATCAGAATATTGGGATATCCTCAGATCTGACACGGACATAGGTCACTCTATCCCTGATAAACCAACAATCACCTTCCGTCGGAGCCAGAACTTACGGGACATTTTAGTTCACAGTATGTATCAGAGACCCAGACAACATACCTGGCTATATAATCCTGTTTCAGGTACTGTTCCTTGTGGGAATTGCAAGTTCTGTTGCTTGATTAATAAAAACAAATCATTTACCGGATATGTATCTGACAGAATATTTTTCATTAGACCATTTGTGAACTGTAAATCTACTGGCGTGGTCTATTTGATGACATGTAAATGTGGCTTGAAGTATGGGAGCTAAGACAGCGTATTGGGGAACATGTATCTGACATCAATAAATCTCAAGATACTCCAATCGCCCGCCATGTGGTTGATTGCCACAGTGGCAATGCTTCCTGTATTAAATTTCAGGGCATTGACATGGTGAAGAGAACACCGCGTGGAGGAGATCTAGATCGCATTCTCCTACAAAAGGAGGCACAATGGATTTTTAGACTGGGGACCATTAAACCTAATTGTCTTAATGATGCCATCTCTTTTGCCCCATATATTTGACAAATTTATGATCCATTGATATACACTGGGATCTTCCCCTGCCTTCTATTACCAGAATTACACCATGGCAATTCTGTCCTGAGTAGACCATACCTATTGATGTGTAGCATGTCGACTAGTTGTATATGCTACTGGGTACTTGGCGATATACATTTTGAGAGGCGACATTATCCTTATGGGCAATTGCATATATACATTCTTATTAGCCTGTATCGTAGCTGCCATCTCTATGTTATCTCGGTCACATATGTCCAAAATGGTTTTAGAGTTGTTACCTTTGGCTGTACTCCACGATCCCCCTTTTGCTCTTTTAGTACCACTGCCTATATATATACAAGGCCGCTGATATATTCCCCTTTACATTGTTATGATACAGCGCTGGTGCGCTGACCTCCTGGACACATCCATATTCCTCCATATTCGACAGCGAACCAGCCCAGTATGAATGAGTCATGAGGTGGATTGGCTGCCGATAGGAGGTGTGTCCATGAGGGTGTGGTGTTTGCCCTTTAAATCACAGTGTTTTTTTGGCCGCTTAGCGGCCAGTAAAGCGCCGAGGCTATGTTTGAATAAAGCAATACACCGTCTCCTACACCAGGATTCGGTGCTTCTTACTAATATCTTTGTGCAGCACGCCGATTCCCAGACTGGGATGTCGGTTTAGGCAGCTTAGGTGTAGTTGCTACGCAGGCTCCTGACGAAGTGCACTGATCAAGTGCATGGAAACGCGTTGAGCCGTAGTCTATTGTACACGGGTGGTCTGTTTGTTGTATGCACCGGGATCAACAGCAGTATCCACTTGTGTTATTTACGCACCTACTTGGGGCTAGTGATGGAGTGATGGCATAACGTATCACCGCTCCTCTCACTAACCGGTATTGGCCAGCGATAGTTGTCACTGGTCAATGTGTCCATGTATGCTGCGTGTGGCATTTCCTTTATGAATGTCAAACAACCCCACATGGATACATTCCCTAGGGGTCATGCCACTCTTGTATAAATCCACCAGCACACATCACTGTTTAGAGGCTGCACCTTGCCTTTCGGAGCACCATGTCCAAGCTATAGTGCTGTGATTATATACATTTATTTAAATCCAGTCCGTCCAGCTAGTTGTTACACCTCAGTGGTCCTACAACACACCTCCAGTTGTGAGGGTCCCTGTTAATGCATGAGTAGGTAACATTATCTAGGTAGACGGCTACATTTTGGGTCTTATGATTTTGTAGGTTTTCACCCCCCTTCCTAATAAAGCACTAATAAAATATTTATTATTTTTGCCCGTTTTTTAACATCCTTTCTATCAATAATTGTCCTGTACTGGCCTACAGTAAAATTTTTAGTCAGTGACCACCGAATGTACCCCCAGTCACATAATCTCAAGTTCTTTTTTGTCAGGTGAATGCCTATGACTATTTGTGCACTTATAGTAAGTATTTGGTGGCTGCAAATATGACCTGAAGGTTTTCCAGGTTCGCCTGCCATTAAATTCAATAGGGCCCACCGCAAACGCATGGTTAGAGAACATTTGATCGCGAACGCGAACCGTCCCGGCCAATGTTTGTCCATTACTAACCAGGGGTAGTGGGACATGACAATGTAAAGTCAAAACTGGAATAATTATTTCTAATCCTCGCCTGTTGAGTAACAAAGTCTACAACCACCACTATTCTGGGAAACTTATCAATTCTCTTATATAAAGCATTTTCTATAGCTTCTATTAACTCATAACATTCATCAAGTCTTTCCCACACCATCTTTAGGCCTTTGCCCAGATAGTTTATGTTAATTCTGTTAGGGAAATATCCCTTTACCTATGATTGTTGTAATCCAAATTAAAAAGGTATTTGAGCGCTCGGGAAACTGACACAAGCATTGGATATAGTTGTATCTGATTTCTCTTTTAATTCATAGACAAGCTCACAATAATATATGCTTCATACAGAAATAAAAAACATCACATGACAAACATGACATTTGCGGTTACAAGATATAAATCATACTTAGGTTTCCATTCCACTCTGCTCCCCCCCCCCCCCCCCCCCCCCGTACTTCCTGAGGCTCAAACTATACTATCTGCTAGAAAGGAAACTGTGCGGTGGGGGTGGGTTCTATGACACACATAAACTGACTTTTTGACCTTGTTTTTAGACACTTTTATTATCTGTCTATTTAAGCCTGTTAGCTCCTTTAGACCTGACCTAAATATCCCATATACACAAGATGGAGGACATCTTTATAGAAAATTGATTATCATCCCTCACAAATCCCCCATTTTGAGATATCTTCAGTTCTGTAGCTGGCGCAGGACAGAAGATTTTCTCAATAGTCTCTATAATCTCTTCTCTTGGTACATACTTTGCGTGAGCACATAAAGAGTAGCCTAAGCTTCCATTCACACGTTCGCAAAATGGGTCCGCATCCTTTCTGCAATTTTGCGGAACAGGTCCTGACCCATTAATTTTCAATGGGGCCTGAATGTGCTGTCCGCATCTGCAATTGCGGATCCGCACTTCCGTTCCACACTTCCATTCCGCAAAAAAATAGAACATGTCCTATTCTTGTCCGCAATTGTGGACAAGAAAAGGGATTTTCTATGAGAGTGCCAGCGATGTGCGATCCGCAAAATGTGGAATGCACATTGCCGGTGTGTCTGTGTTTTGCGGATCCGCAATACATATGCTATGAGGATAACTATGGCAACTTGGACAATCGTTTGAAGAATTCCCGTTAACCACCCTCCCAAAGTTTTGAACCAGTTGGCAGGGTTGAGGAAGGAAAAGGTGCCTCCCCACCATGAGTCTTTGTCTGCACTATTTTCCTGTAACCATTTGTCTCTCATGGCTTTCACCTTTTCTATTCCAGTTTTTACCTGTAGGTTACCTTGTGGATCTCTATAATGTCAACAAGCAGGTCCCACAACCTGAGACATACCTCCTTCCTTTGCTGTCAGGTAGTCTAAAACCAGGGTGCACTGATTGGTGACAATGATTATCTGCTTCTGGACAATGTTAGAGGTGTTCATGAGCCTTAACATCTCCCATATCTGATCATCCAAATAATCAGTTGCCACCATTAGCTTATCCCACATCTGCATTACCGTGATCCAGGGGGGCTCAGCCAATCCTGCAACGGGTAAGAGTGCTTCCTTGTCTCTAGTTTTAAACTTAACCTGCTTCATGCCTTAGAAAAGATAGTAGAGTTGGCCAGTTCAGTTAATTCAGAAAAATTTAGGGGCACCGCAAAATAGGTCATACTGGCTGAAGTCACAGGACTGTGAGTACAGATCCAACAGTCCCTTAATTTTTCAATGTAATTCAGTCCTTCAAACAACACCTGATGGTTCTGTATAAAAGCATTTTCCCATTCATCATTCAGTGGATGAAACACTGCTGACATGCTCAGGGTCAGAGCCACTGTCAGTAGGAGGATCTTCATCCTGTGGTTCCAAGACTTTCTTGCAGTGAGAAGCGTGTATCCAGTTGGGTTTTCCTTTAACCTTCACAGCGGTGTGGGTGGTCAACAGTACTTGAAAGGGACCATCGAATCTTGGATCTAGTCCTTTTCTCACATGCCTCTTTATCACCACCCAGTCTCCGGTTTGCAAGCTGTGAGTTCCTTATCCTGAGTCAGGATCTGGAAGTGAAGCAAACACTTGTTTATGTGTATGCTCAAGTCGTTTTGTGAGGGCCTGGACATACCCAGTGAGATTTTCATTGTTCATCTGTAACTGCTGGGGGAAGTACAACCCAAGTCTGGGAGGGCACCCAAAAAAAATCTCAAAAGGAGACAGTCCTGTTTTTCGGTTGAGAGTGGTCCTAACAAAATATAGGGCGAGGGGCAGGCATTCTGGCCTAGGTCTTTGGGTTACCTGCATGGCTTTCTGGATCTTTAACTTCAATGTGCCGTTGAGGAGTTCAACTCGGCCGCTACTTTGGGGATGGTAGGTCGTGTGAAATGCTTGAGTGACCCCTAGCGCCTGCATGGCCTCCCTCATTACTTATCCTTTAAAATGGGACCACCTATCTGACTCAATGACTTCAGGAACACCGTACCTGCATATCAGTTCACTGACCAATTTCTTGGCGGTATTCTTTACATTTGCCTTTGCTACTAGAAAGGCTTCTGGCCATCCTGAAAGAGACAACACACACAAGAAAAAACTCATACACACCTGCCTTAGGTAGCTGTATATAGTCTATCTGCAATATCTGAACTGGGTAAAATGGCATCGGGGCGTGCCTGCTTGGAGTCTTCACCACTTGACCTGGATTATTCAATTGGTTTAAAATCTGTTTTTATTGAAAAGTATATTCGACAAAGTCGAAGACAATAAGTATAAATATACAATTGTAGAGGAACTTACATTAGGAAAAGGATACAAAATGTCTTCATAGATTGGCTTGCAAGCCTTGATTATGTATAAAGGCAGTTGCTTACAACTTACAATGTAAACAGCAAGGCACAAATCAGCAGCACATTTAGAGAGAGAAGACTATGTATCCAGCAAAAAGGTTATCTGTTAATCCACTTCACAAGGTATATGAGAAATGTAGTGACAAAATTAACATATAAAGCAACGAAAACTGATCAATAAACAAATTGTTCCAGTAATAGCCAAGTAGTAGAAATAGTGAAATCTATAGGGGTTATAAAAGAAGGGGGGGAGAAATAGGGGCCAAGAAGAGAAAAAGGGGGTAGCGTATGTTGCAGGTCATCTGCTAGCAAGGTATTGGAACGAGCCAGACCCTCAAACACCTCAGGATCAAAATATAATGTTAGGCCTTTTTGTTAACAAAGTCCAGCCATGGAGTCCATACCTGGATACATTTTGGTCTTGAGTGAGTTCCCCAACTTGCCATTTCTCCAAACCTACAGATTTGATGTACTTTGTTTACCCATTGCTCAAGAGTAGGTGTGGAGGTCGACCTCCAATGCATAGGAATAGGCAACTTGTCTGCCGTTGTAACTAGATCACGTTTAACAGGGTGGAAGGACCCACTTGATAGCCAGAGGAGGACTAATTTTTCATCTAAGTGAACTTCTGACCTAGGGCAGATCTGATGTATTGTATCCCCTATGTCAGACCAAAACTTTTTAATCTTTTCACATTTCCAGAAGATATGTGAAATGGTTCCAGCTTCCGCGCCACATCTCCAACATTCTTTATTTGGGGAAACCCCAATGCTATATAAGTATTCTGGTGTTCTATACCAGCATGTAATCATTTTAAAGGAGTTTTCCTGAATTTTCACACACTTGGAGAACCCATGAGAGCATGCAAGTATAGTGGAAGTTTCTTCCTTCGTAAATGTGCAGCCAAGTTCCTTCTCCCATAAAGCAATGAACTCTGGTTTATGGACAGAACGGTTTTTGAGAAGAGTATTATAAATCTTAGAGAGAAGTTTGGCCAGTGGAGTATCAAGAATCGTGAAATTTTCTAACCATGTGGGGTCAAATTTATGTCCCGCCTTCTGACCTTCAAAACGACGGAGCGTTGAGAGGATATCAAATCTTTGCAAATTAGAAAGTGACTGTCCTGAGCTTTTGGAAACTTGAGACAAAGCATCGTCATCAGTATTTGCACCTATAACTTCCGCAATTTTTATATCAGGTAATGTATTCCACCAGGTGGACATATGTTCATGTGCTATAACAGAAGGTAATGTATTTATAGGTGCTAAGGGGGATCTCCATGTATTGACAGAGAAGTGTGTTTCCTACAAACTCTCAGCATACCTCGTGCTAAATCACTAGGGACGGTTGTGGGATTCAAAGGGGGGGTATTTAAGCCATAGCCAAAGTCTATATCCGGGTGATATAGTCTTTCTCTCAATCTCTAGGTATGGGACTTTCAAAGTGGGGTTGGCTAATAGTGTCCATTGAGCTAATTGGGAAGCTTGGAAATTTAGCAGTAAATCAGGTAGGCCAATGCCTCCACCAGCCGGTTTTTGAGAGAGGTGCAGCAAAGACAGTCTTGCTCTTTTGTTATTCCACAGAAATCTTCTAAACAATGTGTGAACTTTCGAAAAGTAGGAAAGTTGGACATTTATGGGCAATACTTGTATTATATATAGTTGAGGAAGAATATATGTGGAAAGGATATTTTTCATCCCGAACCAGAAAACAAACGGAACTTTCCACTCTTGAAGAGAGTTGCTGATTTTTTGGAGCAATGGGAAATAATTAATTTAAATAAAGTGGTGAGGTCTGTCAGGATTCGCATTCTCAGGTATGTAATGGCATCAGTAGGCCATCGGAATGGGGAGTTCTCTCTGACAAGGGCCAGCTGGGAGCTCTGAAGGGTCACATTCAAAGCTTCAAATTAGACACTTTCCCAAAACTGTCAAATATCTCTAATATAATGGGGAATGCCTCCAAGGGGTTGGTGATGATTTGGGGGTGAGGTGCCGAGCACTGTGTGACAGGCAGTGTCCAAAAAATATCACCTTGTCTTTACAAAACTGCATTTTATGCCTAGAAGCTTTACACCCATTTTCTTGGAGAAAAATTTGCAGTGACAAAGTGGCAGCTTGACAGCTGGTCTCAGTTTCAGTACACAAAAGTCATCGACATATTGCAATAAGACCACAGTTCCAAGAGGGGACCAGTTGACTAGCACAGACTGTAGGGCCTGACTGTACAGCCGTGGCTAAAAGTTTTGAGAATGACACAAATATTAGTTTTCACAAAGTTTGCTGCTAAACTGCTTTTAGATCTTTGTTTCAGTTGTTTCTGTGATGTAGTGAAATATAATTACACGCACTTCATACGTTTCAAAGGCTTTTATCGACAATTACATGACATTTATGCAAAGAGTCAGTATTTGCAGTGTTGGCCCTTCTTTTTCAGGACCTCTGCAATTTGACTGGGCATGCTCTCAATCAACTTCTGGGCCAATTCCTGACTGATAGCAACCCATTCTTTCATAATCACTTATTGGAGTTTGTCAGAATTAGTGGGTTTTTGTTTGTCCACCCTCCTCTTGAGGATTGACCACAAGTTCTCAATGGGATTAAGATCTGGGGAGTTTCCAGGCCATGGACCCAAAATGTCAACGTTTTGGTCCCTGAGCCACTTAGTTATCACTTTTGCCTTATGGCACGGTGCTCCATCATGCTGCAAAATGCATTGTTCTTCACCAAACTGTTGTTGGATTGTTGGAAGAAGTTGCTGTTGGAGGGTGTTTTGATGCCATTCTTTATTCATGGCTGTGTTTTTGGGCAAAATTGTGAGTGAGCCCACTCCCTTGGATGAGAAGCAACCCCACACATGAATGGTCTCAGGATGCTTTACTGTTGGCATGACACAGGACTGATGGTAGCGCTCACCTTTTCTTCTCCGGACAAGCCTTTTTCCTGATGCCCCAAACAATCGGAAAGAGGCTTCATCGGAGAATATGACTTTGCCCCAGTCCTCAGCAGTCCATTCACCATATTTTCTGCAGAAGATCAATCTGTCCCTGATGTTTTTTTTTTAGAGAAGTGGCTTCTTTGCTGCTCTTCTTGACACCAGGCCATCTTCCAAAAGTCTTCACCTCACTGTGCGTGCAGATGCGCTCACACCTGCCTGCTGCCATTCCTGAGCAAGCTCTGCACTGGTGGCACTCCAATCCCGCAGCTGAATCCTCTTTAGGAGACGATCCTGGCGCTTGCTGGACTTTCTTGGATGCCCTGAAGCCTTCTTAACAAGAATTGAACCTCTTTCCTTGAAGTTTTTGATGATCCTATAAATTGTTGATTGAGGTGCAATCTTAGTAGCCACAATATCCTTGCCTGTGAAGCCATTTTTATGCAATGATGGCTGCACGCGTTTCTTTGCAGGTCACCATGGTTAACAATGGAAGAACAATGATTTCAAGCATCACCCTCCTTTTAACAGGTCAAGTCTGCCATTTTAACCCAATTAGCCTGACATAATGATCTCCAGCCTTGTGCTCGTCAACATTCTCACCTGAGTTAACAAGACGATTACTGAAATGATCTCAGCAGGTCCTTTAATGACAGCAATGAAATGCAGTGGAAAGTTTTTTTGGGGATTAAGTTCATTTTCATGGCAAAGAAGGACTATGCAATTCATCTGATCACTCATCATAACATTCTGGAGTATATGCAAATTGCTATTATAAAAACTTAAGCAGCAACTTTTCCAATTTCCAATATTTATGTAATGACACCCGAGCTTTAGAGACACCATCACAGGGGACACAGGTAATTTGTCTATGTCCATCTTTGAGGTAACCCAAAGGCTCTTGGGGACCTGGCTGAGCAGACTCTTTTCAGATTATGTCCAATCAGGAAGATTTAATTTAGCCACATTATAGAAGCCATCATTGGGCAGAGAACTTCTTCTGCGACTCTAAACGTGACTCTACGTGACTAGTCCCATCTGGGTGTAGATGGATACTGGCCCCGAGCGTTTAGAGTACATCAGTTCCCAGAATAGGTTCAGGGAGATCATTCTTTACCAAAATTTTAGTGATAACACTGTCTTGGATTTTTAGTTTGATTGGTTCAGACTCACGGACAAACATGGTTTACCAAGTGAAACCAATGGCTGGGACGTGGTATGGACTGAGTTGATAGGCTTTTAAAAAGTTCTGGTCAACAACTCTTTTGGCTTCCCCCGTGTCGACCAGGAATGGTACTGCCTCTTTATTTCCTAGGGATACTAGGATATGTATTTGGGGCCCCACAGACTCTATTTTTACAGACAGAACCGTCACGGGGGTACCGGTATCCTAGGTATAATGGATAGTTATATCACCCGAAGGTGTGATACATTTTGTATCCTCTCCCCCCCCCCCTTCTCCTTTTCCTCCCCTATACTTACTTACATATCTAAGACATAGAAGGAGATAGCAGGCGGGTTCTGCCATTCCAGCGCTGGTGTCTCACGTCACCTTCGGGTGATATAACTATCCATTATATCTTAAATTCCAAGGAGGACAACAGCTCCTTTTTGACACCCAGCCGCGGAATCAGCCAGGCCTGGCTGATTTTTTGTAGACCCACAGGCCGGGAGCGCAAGGAGGTCTATTTCTTATTATAGATCATTGTACCGGTATCCTAGTTTGAAGACGGTGGTGATTGTGAACTAAATTGGCCACCGTTGTCTCTAGGTTTCCTGGGAGCCCTGCACAGGGCCGTCTTTAATAATGATTGGACCCTGGGCAAAAATTTACTTGGGCCCCCTGGATCACGCCTTCCCACACCTTAGCAGGCAATCACACCCTCCACCACAACACACACACAGAAAATCCACACATCTGGTAGAGTCCAGTGAATGACTGTAAATACTTCCAGTTCTGAAGACTCCAGCGGCTCAGGATCAGTGCTCTGGGCTGGAAGTGGGCACCGCTCTGCAGGAAGGAGACCAGGGCTCGGCTCACCCTAGTGTTACAGTGCACCCCAGCACCCCACAGTATGCACTATAGCACCCTATAGTATACAGCACCACACAGTATGCAGTTTAGCACCCCACACTATACAGTACCCCACAGTATATAGTAGAGTAGTATAGCAGCCCACAGTATACAACACCTCACGGTATACAACACCTCACTGTATACAGCACCCCAAACTATACACAATACAGCCCCCCACACTATACAGTACAGCAGTATAGCACGCCACACTATACCGCACCCACAGTATACAGACCCCCACAGTATACAGTACAGCAATATAGCCCCCCCACTATACAGGCCCCCCACACAGTATACAGGCCCCCACACAGTATACAGGCCCCCCCACAGTATACAGCCCACCACACAATATACAGCCCACCACACAGTATACAGCCCACCACACAGTATACAGCCCACCACACAGTATACAGGCCCCCACACAGTATACAGCCCCCCCCCACAGTATACAGGCCAGCCCACCACACAATATACAGCCCACCACACAATATACAGCCCACCACACAATATACAGTCCCACACAGTATACAGCCACCACACAGTATACAGCCCACCACACAGTATACAGTCCCACAAAGTATACAGCCCCCCACACAGTATACAGCACCCCACTATACAGTAGTTTACAGTAATTTAACATAACAGCCCCTGTCACCTTTTTCTGATGTAATTTTTACACAAAAATGCTCCACAGTTAACTTCTGCAACACTCAGTAGGACCTGTGATGACCTCATAGCCATGTGACCAGTAATTGCTAGGTTACTGGTCACATGGTGATGATGTCATTAAGGTCCTAGATCACAACTTTAACACAGTACGATCATGATGCCTGTGTAGCTGACAGCCTGACACCCGGGGCAGTAGCTAGCAGTGCTCAAGAGGCAGCTGCCTTGGGCCCCCCAGGAGCAACTGGGCCCAGGGCAGCTGCCCCTTTTGCCCCTTGGTAAAGACGTCCCTGGCCCTGCAATCTCTCTTCATGTGACCTGGTTTGCAGCAATTGTAACATTTAAAATCAAGTTTGGGTTTGGGACCGGTGCCCTGCCCTCTGTATTTAACTGGAGTAGGGTTTTTCTTCATGTCTAGTTTTAACCCATTGGCTGCAGCAATTAATTGGGTTAAAGGGGTCACACGCCATTCAGGTTTACAAGCTTTCAGTTTAGCCTGGATGGTGGGTCGAAGCCACTCCATAAATGCACATGTCAACAGTTTTTCTCCCATGTTTCCAGCTTAATCCCAACCCATGTCGGTCCAGATAGTCCTTAGTCCTGCAGCATAAGTCTCTACAGTCTCCTTAGGACCCTGTACTACGTCTTTAAGACTTAGGGAACTTTCTTCCTCCCTTGTACGTGCTTATTCTGTAAAAACCCTGACAAATTCCGTCCCAGACTTGACCCAGTCTCTAGTCATAATATCCATGGGAACATTTCTGTGTTCGTTTATATAGTCATTCACCATTTCATGTTGTTACTCGCCCATCTTCAGCAACATCATATCCTTCAAGCCAGTCCACATAGCCCAATAAGTCACCTGTATATGTTGAAGAGTCCTAGAAGTAGGCATAGGTCTCGTCAGAGGGTCAGGCAGTCGGGTCAAAAGTCTGAGCTGGGCTTTCGGACTCCAGGGGTGGTACTCAGTCACACTGGCATGAAGAAATTCAGGTTCCTGATTCCAGCTGGTCGTTCCAATGACCTGTCCGGGTGGTCCTGAGGTTGTATCCGGTCCCTCTCCCATCGCCCCCTGTTGTCCTGTTGTGGGTCTGGGTAGGAGTCTTGTCTTAGTCAGAGCAGGGTAGAGTCCTACAGGTCTGTGGGGTCGGGGGGCACCACAGGCTCGGCACGCAGTGGCCCAGTCTGGATTCTGATTCCCACAGACATTACAAGTCCATCCCTCTGGTCAATTTCCTCTTGAAGGTCTAGGGGAAGTTGGATATGGAGGAGGTCATTCGTCAGCGTCATTGTCTTTTGATTTCTGAGTATACAACAGTCTACCTCTGACTACTTCTCCTCGCCACCCCTCAGTTTCAACTTCCCCTGCCACTTAAACCCATGTATTAACTACATCTCCACATCCATGATCCTTTATCCAACCACGATATGTCCTTCTGAATCTTTACCAAGTATCCACAGTCAAATTTCCATCCTTTATTCCTACCTTCTTTAACACCCTGTCAATATTTTTCAAACCTTCTTTTCCTTCCATCTCTTCAACTAAAGTCTTTGCTTTTTTGTAACCCTCTGATATACTGAGATTGTTCCCCATTTTGTATGTCAATCTTTTTCAACAGAAAGTTAAACAATTATTCAGATGTCTATTTTCCCTCAGTTTCCTCAGAATTTCCTCACATATTTATTCTATTACTGAGTTTCTTAACCAATCAAAACCTCACAAACCAGACATTGGAGTCCAAGGACTTTGATTACCCTTCCTGTAATTCTCCAAGATTTTCCACATACAATTAAGAACAAATAAGGCATATACCAAAACTCCCAAAACTAAACCAAAGACTTCCCAATTGAAACTGTCCATCTTTTGGGTCGCAAAATCCAAAAATCATAGTAATTTTCAGGTTCTTACCAAAAATAGGCTCAACTATAGAAGGACTTATACGTACATTCAATCACCAGATCCTTGAACCAGACAAAACACTCAGGGAGACACAGATATAGTGTAAGATAAAGTGTCTTACCTTTTAGCGCTATTTCTTATATCTGTAAATCTCGGACTGGAATGTCCAATTTGTCGGAGACCAGATGAAGTGTCCCACATTGGAGGCCAAGATTTTGCTAGAGAAATATCCCTTTACCTATGATTGTTAGAATCCAAATTAAAAAGGCATTTGAGCGCTTGGAAAACTGACACAAGCATTGGATATAGTTGGATCTGATTTCTCTTTTAATTCAAAGACAAGCTCACAATAATATATGCTTCAAACTGAAAAAAAAAAACATCACATGACAAACATGACATTTGCGGTTATAAGATATAAATCATACTTAGGTTTCTATTCCTCTCCCCTTTCCCTCCCCCCGCACTTCCTGAGGCTCAGACTATACTATCTGCTAGAGTGCTAGAGAGGAAACTGTGGGGTGGGGGTGGGTTCTATCACACAAATAAACTGACTTTTTTACCTTGTTTTTAGAGATTATTATCTGTCTATTTAACCCTGTTAGCTCCATTTAGGACCTGACCTAAATCTCCCATATACACAAGATGGAGAACATGTTTATTGAAAATGTATTCTTATCCCTCACAATGTCTCTGATTCTTTTGGCATGTTCAGCAGACTCGCTTCCAAGCCACTTTACCAAGAGATATAACTCTTCACTACAGAAAAGTCGTCCCTTATGGCGTTTTAGAAGGAGGCTCGCCATATTCTGTAGTTCTCGGGGCGATCAGTGAACTTTATGAGTCCTTTGGTAACCAGCTCTTATTTAGCAAAGAACTTTGCGAAGTCCATGGCAGCTTGGTTAGCGCCAATACTACCCAGTGTGCTGTTGTTATGCTGCGTGTTCTGTCGCATATCGTCCTGCTCGAGGTATTGTGGTTCAAGGTAGGATGTTTGGCACTCTGTATAAGCTGGCTGATATACAGTCATGTGAAAAAATTAGGACACCCTTTGAAAGCATGTGGTTTTTTGTAACATTTTTAATAAAAGGTTATTTCATCTCCGTTTCAACAATACAGAGAGATTAAAGTAATCCAACTAAACAAAGAAAACTGAAGAAAAGTCTTTTCAAGATCTTCTGTAAATGTCATTCTACAAAAATGCCTATTCTAACTGAGGAAAAAGATAGGACACCCTTGCCCCTAATAGCGAGTGTTACCTCCTTTGGCTGAAATAACTGCAGTGAGACGGTTCTTGTAGCCATCTACCAGTCTTCGACATCGGTCTGAGGAAATTTTACCCCACTCCTCAATGCAGAACTTTTTCAGCTGTGAGATGTTTGAGGGGTTTCTTGCACGTACAGCCCTTTTCAAGTCACCCCACAGCATCTCAATGGGATTCAAATCTGGACTTTGACTTGGCCATTCCAGGACTCTCCATTTCTTCTTTTTCAGCCAATCTTTGGTTGATTTACTAGTATGTTTTGGGTCATTGTCATGTTGCATGGTCCAGTTCTGCTTCAGCTTTAATTTTCTAACTGATGGTCTCACATGTTCTTCAAGCACCTTCTGATACACAGTAGAATTCATCGTGGATTCTATGATGGTGAGCTGACCAGGTCCTGCTGCAGCAAAGCAGCCCCAAACCATGACACTTCCACCTCCATGCTTCACAGTTGGTATGAGGTTCTTTTCTTGGAATGCTGTGTTTGGTTTACGCCAAACATGTCCTCTGCTGTTGTGTCCAAATAATTCAATTTTGGACTCATCTGTCCAAAGAACATTATTCCAGAAGTCCTGGTCTTTGTCAACTTTATCTCTGGCAAATGTCAGTCTGGCCTCGATGTTTCTCTTGGAAAGCAAAGGTTTCCTCCTTGCACACCTCCCATGCAAGTTAAACTTGTACAGTCTCTTTCTGATTGTAGAGGCATGTACTTCTACATCAACAGTAGCCAGAGCCTGCTGTAGTTCTCGAGATGACACTTTAGGGTTTTTGGAGACCTCTTTTAGCATCTTGCGGTCTGCTCTTGGGGTGAACTTGCTGGGGCGACCAGTCCTGGGCATGTTGGCAGTTGTTTTGAAAGCCCTCCACTTGTAGACTATCTTCCGGACAGTGGAATGGCTGATTTCAAAATCTTTTGAGATCTTTTTAAATCCCTTCCCAGACTCATAGGCTGCTACAATCTTTTTTCTGAAGTCCTCTGACAGCTCTTTTGCTCTCACCATGGTGCTCACTCTCACTTCAACAGTCAGGAGCACACCAAACTAAATGTCTGAGGTTTAAATAGGGCAAGCCTCATTCAACATGCAGAGTAACGATCTACTAATTATGTGCACCTGGTGTGATATACCTGTGTGAGATCTGAGCCAATTTAAGAGGGAATACATGTGAGGGTGTCCTATCTTTTTCCTCAGTTAGAATAGGCATTTTTGTAGAATGACATTTACAGAAGATCTTGAAAAGACTTTTCTTCAGTTTTCTTTGTTTAGTTGGATTACTTTAATCTCTCTGTATTGTTGAAACGGAGATGAAATAACCTTTTATTAAAAATGTTACAAAAAACCACATGCTTTCAAAGGGTGTCCTAATTTTTTCACATGACTGTATAATGGATCATAGTTGTCATCTTTCTTGGGATGCTGATGCACATATTCTTGGCATAGAATGCATAGAATTGCATGTACTATCACATTTACATTAGCAATTAAAGCGCATGGCGAAATGGCTGCCTATACAAAGGGATGGCATGGCTAGTTAACAGTAATAGCAACTCAGTGAGTAACAATTACAACTGAACTGATCTGCATAACATGATGTCCCTAAACAAAGGTAGATCTCTCACCAGATATGTTTTGGCAAGGATAGTGGAGTTTGAGAAGGAGACATGCATAGGACAGCTATGATGATGTATCCTGGAGGCTTCTCTTTCCCAGGATGCTTTGCAATAACCCACAATGCAGTGCTCCACCCAAAATGTATTAGTCTTTGTAACAGGAAAACAAAGTGTAATTCAACTTAACACCACTAAATGGTGATATAACCACTACTGAAGACACTGACTGAGGCAGGAGATGAACTATAATCATTTTTCTATTTCTGCTGGGAAGAACAGGACAAGAGTACTGAATGTCCCAGTATTTTTAAGTGTGACATGCAAGTCATATCTCCTTCTAAAAGAACAAGAGTGTATCTCAAGAGTAACTTTACCTGCTCAGCTAAGTGGCCTTTGGGGTGATCTTTGGGAAAGCTCTTTCTCATTGGGGAGAACACAATCATTAGTCATCAGATAGGCTTAGTGTTCTTTTCTTTTCTGGAAAAAAGCTAATTTGAATATCTTTCCCAGAAACCCAAAAGGTATGTATATTAGCTTTCCTTCCAAAAATAAAAGAACACAAAGCCTATTTGATACCAACAGATGTAATATATACAAATTTGCATATATGTTTCCCAGCAGAGGAAAGCATTGGATGGACTTCAATACTCCTTATGTATACTATGTGGCCTCCCTAATGAGAAAGAGAAATGCTTGAGACACTCTTGTCCTTTTGGAAGGAGAACTAGCTTGCATGTCTCACTCAGAGAAGTATTCTCTTTCGCTCATCTTTTAGGACTTATATTTTTCTCAGGTATTTGAGGGAGAAAAAACATGGGTCCTTAGAGTGTTATTTACCAATTTTCAGGGTAATTGGAGCTAATTTGATTTGGACAAATATTTTAAAAAATTTGGTGAATAGGAGATTAAATGAAGCCATTCACTTGTTTCTAAATAGCACTAATTCAGCAAATTTCAAAAGAGTCACACATTGCTAGAGCCATTTGTATTTTGTATCGAGTGTGTATGAAGAATCTTATGTACTTTTCTCTGAATACTGCTAGGTACATTTTCAATATCTGCTTGACAAAATTATCCACTAGATAAAGCGGATGGTATGTCCTTTTTTTTTCTCCTCAGTAAATCGCAATCAATGGTGATTTGTTTCTTGATTTCCACCAGCTGTAGAAATAGAAGTAAAAAAAATCCAAAGGCATTAATTGCATGCAAGAGCATGACATAATATGCAAGCAATGTAATATGGGCTGACAAAGAACAGCAGGTGCATTTTCTAGCGGGAATCAGAAGGGATTAGTGGGATAAGAATCTTCCTCGAACTCTGGCAATTCAATAGATGATGGTTGTACAGGTCCTTCTCAAAAAATTAGCATATTGTGATAAAGTTCATTATTTTCTGTAATGTACTGATAAACATTAGACTTTCATATATTTTAGATTCATTACACACCAACTGAAGTAGTTCAAGCCTTTTATTGTTTTAATATTGATGATTTTGGCATACAACTTATGAAAACCCAAAATTCCTATCTCAAAAAATTAGCATATCATGAAAAGGTTCTCTAAACAAGCTATTAACCTAATCATCTGAATCAACTAATTAACTCTAAACACCTGCAAAAGATTCCTGAGGCTTTTAAAAACTCCCAGCCTGGTTCATTACTCAAAACCGCAATCATGGGTAAGACTGCCGACCCGACTGCTGTCCAGAAGGCCATCATTGACACCCTCAAGCAAGAGGGTAAGACACAGAAAGACATTTCTGAACGAATAGGCTGTTCCCAGAGTGCTGTATCAAGGCACCTCACTGGGAAGGAAAAAGTGTGGCAGAAAACGCTGCACAACGAGAAGAGGTGACCGGACCCTGAGGAAGATTGTGGAGAAGGACCGATTCCAGACCTTGGGGGACCTGCGGATACAGTGGACTGAGTCTGGAGTAGAAACATCCAGAGCCCCTGTGTACAGGCGTGTGCAGGAAATGGGCTACAGGTGCCGCATTCCCCAGGTCAAGCCACTTTTGAACCAGAAACAGCGGCAGAAGCGCCTGACCTGGGCTACAGTGGTCCAAAGCAAATTTTGCATGTCATTCGGAAATCAAGGTGCCAGAGTCTGGAGGAAGACTGGGGAGAGGGAAATGCCAAAATGCCTGAAGTTCAGTGTCAAGTACCCACAGTCAGTGATGGTCTGGGCTGCCATGTCAGCTGCTGGTGTTGGTCCACTGTGTTTTATCAAGGGCAGGGTCAATGCAGCTAGCTATCAGGAGATTTTGGAGCACTTCATGCTTCCATCTGCTGAAAAGCTTTATGGAGATGAAGATTTCATTTTTCAGCACGACCTGGCACCTGCTCACAGTGCCAAAACCACTGGTAAATGGTTTACTGACCATGGTATTACTGTGCTCAATTGGCTTGCCAACTCTCCTGACCTGAACCCCATAGAGAATCTGTGGGATATTGGGAAGAGAAAGTTGAGAGACGCAAGACCCAACACTCTGGATGAGCTTAAGGCCGCTATCGAAGCATCCTGGGCCTCCATAACACCTCAGCAGTGCCACAGGCTGATTGCCTCCATGCCACGCCGCATTGAAGCAGTCATTTCTGCAAAAGGATTCCCGACCAAGTATTGAGTGCATAACTGAACATAATTATTTGAAGGTTGACTTTTTTTGTATTAAAAACACTTTTCTTTTATTGGTCGGATGAAATATGCTAATTTTTTGAGATAGGAAATTTGGGTTTTCATGAGATGTATGCCAAAGTCATCAATATTAAAACAATAAAAGGTTTAAACTACTTCAGTTGGTGTGTAATGAGTCTAAAATATATGAAAGTCTAATGTTTATCAGTACATTACAGAAAATAATGAACTTTATCACAATATGCTAATTTTTTGAGAAGGACCTGTATGTTTTATTTTCCTTGGCACCACTGGCACCGATCCAAAGAAGAGAACAAACATCCACTTTGTTTGCCAAGATCTAAATTTTTCTCAGGTGATTTTTGACTCTCCTTTATCTGGATGGTCAAAAAAAGTCGAGTAGTGGCAGGATACACATCTTCCTGACAGTTCTGGGGAGTGTAATGGACCTAAACCAAATACAACCCTTCAAACAGACTTTATGTAATTGCAGTTTAATCACATTCAGTATAAACTGGTATATTACATGGAGTCTTAGATATGAAGAACATTCTTGTATTTTAGTTAATAGCATTACCCCCAAATACTATGAATGAAATATGACAAACCTAATAATCGGATGTTACAGGACTGTACTTACTGGTAATACATAGTGTAAATACAGTATGACGTCTTATGCAATTTCTGGACTAAATAACCTTTAAGACTATGTACGCCAAAGTGGCTTTACAATGTGTACATTAATCGAGATGAACATTTGGATCCACAGTGGGTCTTATATCCTGCCTCACTTGAAATGAAAGACTTTCTTAAAGGAAATAGTTTTCTATTTCCTCCTACAAGGATTAATAGTATTTTTTGGCTACAAAAATTTGGAAAGGGGGTATGGATGACAAATATGATTGGGTAGACAGATTCTAGGAGTGTTACTCCTATTTTAATAACTACTTGTATTCAACCATGTAATAACAATTCTGAAGCATCTATTATTATGACTCCATGTTTTACATTCCTCTATTATTCCTGCTAGAAGTGATAAATGAATTGCTAGCATTTTTCAATTAATGTCCAGCTGGGTGTGACCATTTGGGGGTGTGCCCTGCACTGGCTGACACCGGCAACATCGATTGGTGTAGGGGCAAACTCCAAAGGAGTAATACCCATCTGGACATTCATTCCAAACTGCTAGCAATTCATAACTTCAAAAAAAAAAGTCAGGAGAGGTTACATGTCCTTTTTAAAGCATACCTGAATATTTTTTTTTTAAATTGCATAATGGCTGTGCTACATTGTGCAATCATAATTATGAAGGGACTGTTTTTTCTAGGATTCTTTAAAGTCTCTTTCTGCCATCTTATTCCCTGTTTCAGCTGCAGAGCTAGATGCATTTCACTCAGAAGAAGGGGCTGTCTCCTTTCTGCTGAATCTGCCAGTAGTATATGTAGTGACCTCACTTTCATATTAGCAATCACTGATGCTTCTCTGCTCTTCTATCAGTCTCAGAAACTCAGCTAACTCTGACACCCCCCCCCCCCCCATTTCCTGAACTGTCTTCTGAGTCTCGGTTACAAGGGACTGATCTTGCCTGACAACAAGATGTGGACTGCAGGGGGCGGAGCCGACTGAGCATGGTGGAGGACGTGTGCGTCTGAGCTCCTCACCATAGACCCGGTCTTTTAGCCTATATCTAAGCTACCCGACGAGATTATGGGGAAAATCGGCAGAGACAGAAGAGGGGAGGTGGACAGCACCCGGAAATTGAAGAGTTCGCAAAGCGACATGAACAAATACCTCAGCAAGAGGATTTCTTCTCAGCCGGAGCGGGGGAAGGCGGCGCAAAACACGCCATCAGTGGAGGCGCGGGAAGATGAATCTGATGGAGACTCCTCGGATGCCGGCTCTGAGCTCCAAGGTGAGAGAGATGCACTCCCGATCACCAGAGCCTTCCTACAGCAGTCACTAGCGCAATCTTTAGACAAAGCTCTAACGCCAGTACTGAAAGAGCTGTCAGACATTAAAACAGAGGTCCTGCATATGGGCCACAGGGTGGAAGGCCTGGAAGACTCTCAATCCCTCATGTCGCAGCACAGTGCTGGATTACAAAGTCAACTCGCCTCGGTCTGCAAGCAGGTGAATAATGCATTCCTGTATTTAGAAGACCAGGAGAACAGAGGCCGGCGAAAGAATATTCGCCTGAGGGGCATACCAGAGTCAGTCTCCGCTGAAGAGCTAACGCCTACAGTGCGACATCTGTTTGAAATGCTCATAGGCAAAGAGAGGGCGGACGCCATTGTTATAGAATAGGCGCATAGGGCCCTGAGACCTAAGCCGCCAGCCACTGATCCGCCGAGGGATGTTGTCTGTGCTTTATTGAACTATCTGGATACTGCGGCTTTGCTCAAGGCTGAAAGAGAAGCGGGGGATCTCTTATTAGATGAAAATAAAATCCTGCTGTTCCAGGACTTGGCGGCTAGTACGCTAGCAAAAAGAAGAGCCTTTCGCCCGCTCACAAGCGCACTGCGGGAGAGGAAGCTCCCGATGAAATGGCTCTTTCCTTTCGGTCTAACAACCACTATTGAAGGCCGTCAACTCACAGTACGTATGCCGGAAGATTTGCCTAAGATATGGGAAGCCCTGCGGATGGAGCCTCTGGAGATCCCATCATGGTTGCCGACGTCGTTCCCGCCAGATCTACCTCAGCTTCCCCAGAATCTGCACTGGCAAGCAGCTGGTAAAAGCCGATCGCCAAAGAAGAGGATCACCTGAGGAGTGAGACTTTGATTCCATAAGAGTAGTTTACTGTTCTACTGCTCTCACCTTTAGCTTTCCATATCAGGCTATCTGCATATGGATATGCTTCTTTGATGAAGTAGTAGAGTTACCTACCCCCGTTGGGGATTTGTGCTAATCTATATAATTTTTCCCTTGTACTTATGTGCAGTTTCAAATATTTTTGGAAATAAGGGTTTTACTTTATAACCTGTTTGACCGGGTGGGGAGATGAGTCCGGATGGCCTCTTCACACATGCTTCCCCCCACCGGCCTTGATTGTATAACTAGAATGTGCGTTATTGCGTCTAGAGACGCCATTGGGCCCTGTAGCCCACTTGTTTTGTTCATAGTTATTTTCCTTTGTTTTTGTATGTATCCTGTCTTACCTGACCCCTACGGTATTGCAAGTCACTTAGGAGATTGTGTGCTTAAATATGGCTGAAGTTAAGGTATATTCCCTCTCCCCGTAGCGGCATGACGTGAGGACGTGCTGCGCTCCCCTCCTCCCTCCCCACCTCGTGTGTTATGGGTAGCGGCATCTGTGCGTCCGAGCGTCTGAGCGTCCGAGCTGGAGCAGGAGTGGATCCTTGCCGCGGTGTTCTACTAGTGGGCGCCCTGGACCCGTGCCTGGCAGTGAGATGTCTGATACAGCCGTGGTCTGTTCGGCCGGACAGGACGTGAGCGGCGACATGCAGTGATCTCCCCCCGCTTCCTAGGATATGAGAAGACCGGTGCTGCTTGCCTTCCCCCCCCCTGCCGGAGGTGCGAGGATTGGACGTGAGATGGTCGGAGGTGCCCCTCTACAGGCTCGTATCAAGTGATATGTATGACGATCTATGGCTGTGTATGTGGAGAATTAGCCATATAGGTGCCGAAGTCACTGAGTGGTATGGGGGCTCCAGTAAGGGGGTCTGAGTTGTAGTGATAGAGGGTAACCCTGGAATACTCTGTGCTATATGTTGGGATCGTTGCTGCGGATCTGAGTTGGAGAAGAAGGGGTCAAGTGGATAAGCAGCACCGCAGCACTGCAGGAGTACAGGGTACCCACAAAGTGAATCTGGGAGGTTCTTCACTAGCCACAAAGCGAAGTTGCCCTTAATCCCATGCAAAAACTGGGGGGTACATACATTTGAAGAACTAAGTACAGTGGCTAAAGGAAATTGTATACTCGACCGAAAAAGGGCTGGGGGTTGCGCCATTATTTGCATTTAAGCTCAGCCACAGTACTATTGAGTTGGACTCTGTACTGGGAGGATTTGGATTGCCTTTCAGGACTCAGCACCAGTATCTTGGTTTATAAGTTTGAATTTTATTTTATTTTTTATTTTTTTTTGGCCCTCCCTTTCACCGCGGGAGTGAGAGATTAAATAGGAGTGGACATTTTTGGTTTTGTCGACGAGTTGGACTGATAACGGAGAAGCGCCATCTGGATCGGAAGAAAAGGAGAGAGGACTAACTGGGCGGGTTTTCTTAGTATTTATTTATTTATTTATTTATTTTTTATTTTCTTCTCTTCTTTGGGGAACCCACGGCACTTTTTGATTGTCCCTTTTTTTTGTTTTTGTTTCTTTTTGTCTGCCATTCTTGATTTCGGTATAGCTCGGGGGTACTGTGCCGTAATTATGCCACCCAAAGCATATAACAGAAAATCAGTGGGTACATCCTCGCCGGGAGGAGGAAAGGGAAATAATACGATGACAGGTCTAGAAAAATTCCTCAAATCCCCCCCAAAGAGTAGAGGTACACTTCGGGGAAACAAGGAAAGTCAGAGAGAAGGTGGTGACGCACAGATCTCGGACAAAGGCATGGGGGTGGATAGGGGGACAGATAGCGGAGAGGGGATGGAAGAAAGAATAAACTCAGTGGATAGGAAACTGGTTGAAATATTGGGGGCAGTAAAACAGTCCAATTACAGTCTAGAGGAACTGACCATAAAGATAGCATCAGCACAGGTGGACCTCTCTCTTATCAAAGAAGAGATGAATAAAGTTAGGGAAAAGGTGAAAGAGCTGCAGATTTCCGCAGGTGGAATGAAAAAGGATATGGAAGGAATAAAGAAAAGAGTTGAAGGTATAGATGGGGAAAAGAAAATCTTGGTAGATAGAATAACTGCAATGGAGGACATGTCACGCAGGACGAACATTAGATTTGTGGGATTCCCAGAGGGTGTGGAAGGAGAGGATGTGACGGGATTTATTCAGCAGTGGCTTCAAGATAATTTCGATAAAGAGATTTTCTCTCCATGGTTTCTAGTGGATAGAGCACATAGGATACCGGGGAAACTGCCTCCGAAAGGGAGCCCGCCTAGGGCAATCTTAGCCAGAATATTATGCTCCAAGGATAGAGATGCAATAATGAGGTCCAAAAGGAAGATGCAAACTATAGAGTATAATGGAACAAATATAGAGCTATATCCAGATTACTCCAGGGCAACACAGGCGTGAGTTTAAAGAAGTAAAAAAAAGGTTAGCAGCTGCACAGATACAATATTCATTGATATATCCTACTAAGCTGCGTGTAATATATCGTGAACAAGTTAGCTTTTTTGGCTCCCCAGAGGAGGCGGTGGAATGGCTAGATGCCAAAGGAATAGGATCATGAATCAAGGTGAAACACACGAGGGGGGGGAGGTGAGGGGGGAGGGAAGGGGTATAGTGTAAGAGGTGGGGGGGATCTTCGATCTCGCCGATCAGTCGGGGGAGGAGGGGGGGGAACATGGGAGGGGGAGGTGGGTGGGTGATGCGTGGGATGGTTGTCTTGGTGGGTCTAGTGGGGGGAGAAGAGGAAAATATGATATTACAGGTGGGAGGTACACATGAGTAGGATTTTGACATGGAATGTACGAGGTCTGGGAGATAGGGTTAAGAGGGTTATGGTTTTTGACTTGGTCACTAGACATCTCCCGGCAATCGTGGGATTATTGGAGACACATAACACAAAGGATAAGACAAACCTATTTATGAAGAAATGGGCGAAGTACCAGTATCATTCATGTTTCTCTACCTACTCATGTGGAGTTAGTGTATATGTACATCATAAAGTAGACTTCCTCCCACTTGATCAGAAGATAGATGATAGGGGTAAATATGTTTTCTTACATTGTCAGTGGAATGGGATAGTCTGCATTCTGGCTTTTGTGTATATACCACCGCCATTCTCCGCATGTGTAATTCACCGCTTGGTGGAATTTGCCGACTCTCGAGGTAAATGCCCCATACTTATTATGGGAGATTTTAATAATGTTATGAATAGGAGGCTGGATAGATATTCTGTGCTCTCAAATGATAAATATGATACAAGTCAACCAACACTTCTTAAAAGAATATCCCAGGAATTGTTATTAATAGATGTGTGGAGGTATCTCTACGAAGACAAGCGAGTGTATTCATGTTTCAGCCGCGGGAGTAAAATAATGTCAAGAATAGACATGGCATTAGCCAGTCCGGAACTGGTAGAGCAGATAGAAAGAATGAGGTATGAGGCTAATAGTATCTCCGACCACTCGCCAATTACCCTGGCATTGAAAACGAATGCAAGGTTAAAAAGTCGAGAGTTTCGGTTAAATCCGCACTGGCTGAATCTGCTAGACAAGGATGAAAGTATTATGGAAGACATCTCTGAGTATTGGAAAATTAATTTAGGATCTACACAAATAGGGTATGTATGGGATGCATTCAAAGCATACCTACGGGGCATCCTTGTCGGCAGAATCAAGGGGTTAAAAAGGGAATTTGCTAAAAAGGAGAAAGAGTTGGAAGAGAATATAAAGGACATAGAGGAGATACTCCTGGTAAAAAACCTCCCCGAAACGGTGGGCCAGTTAGAAGAGGCTAAAACCTTATTAAAAGACTACCTGGTGGATAAGGCACAACAAAAAGTGTTTTTTGAGGGGGCACGATATTTCAGGGAGTCGGGAAAACCTGGGAGATTGTTGTCCTCACTTATACAGAATCAAAAGGGGGGCTGTAGAATCAAGAGTGTTGAGAGGAGAGATGGGGGGATGACATCCAACCTGGGAGAAATGGAGAAGGAATTTGTTAATTATTACAGGGACCTCTACTCCTCGGAGGGAGTGGGGGGGTCCGGAGATATAGAACTGTTTCTGGAGGGAGTGGCGCTCCCTAGACTCTCCGGAGAGGAGAGTGAATTGTTGAATGGCCCTATTAAATTGGAGGAACTATGGGAAACTTTGAAATCTATACAGGGGAATACTAGTCCCGGGTTGGATGGCCTCCCCTTTGAGATATATAGAAGATATGGAAAGGTTATCCTCCCAGTCCTCTTGCAGGTTCTCAATGAGTCAATGGATAGGGGTGAACTCCCGGCCTCTCTATCGGAGGCTGTAATAACCCTGATAGGGAAGAAGGGGAAGGATGAGAGTAAGGTGGAGTCGTATCGCCCCATCTCTCTTCTCAACACCGACTTTAAAATATGTGCTAAATTGTTGGCAAATCGTTTGAAAAGAGTTATAGAAAAAATAATACACCCAGATCAATCAGGGTTTGTCCCAAAACGTCAGGCCCAAACAAATATTCGCAGGACCCTGTTGAACATTCAGATGAGCGGGGAGGGTGCCCACTCCATCCTGTCTTTGGACGCGGAGAAAGCGTTTGACAGGGTGGAGTGGGCCTATCTCTGGAAGATAATGCACGAACTGAACTTAGGGGAAAAATTTATTAGGTGGGTACAGGTGCTTTATCGTCACTCGAAAGTGAGGGTGAAAATTAATGGTCAGATATCGGATTCGGTAATGCTACAGAGGGGAACTAGACAGGGGTGCCCACTTTCCCCATTACTGTTTGCCATATTTGTTGAACCATTGGCGTGTAAGATGAGAGCAGATGACAGAATCAGGGGGTTTGGGGGAAGGGGTGTATCAGACAAAATATGCTTATATGCGGACGACATTTTGTTTTTCTTGGAAGGAGATGTGTCGATAGTCCCATATCTGATGGGGATAGTAGAACAGTTTGGACAGATTTCTGGCTTTAGGGTCAACTGGACAAAGTCTGTCCTGCTCCCAATCGGATATGAAATAACGCAGAAGGATTTAAACATCAAAATTCTGAAACCCACAGAAACATTTGATTATCTCGGAATAAAAATCAGTTCCAGGATCCAGGAGTATATAGAATTTAATATCACCCCACTGATTAAAAAGGTTAAAAATAAAATAAGCACTTGGCAAAGGTTATTGATTCGTCAGGCTGATCGAATTGCTATTGTTAAGATGGTTTTGTTACCACAGATTCTATATGTGCTCTCCTCTTGCCCTGTATGGATAGATGATCATTTTTTTAATGCATTGGAGGGATTGATAAATGATCTCATATGGGGGAGAAAAAGGGTAAGGCTGAAACAAAAATATTTGTGGTTAGATGAAGAAGATGGTGGTTTGTCCGTTCCATGCTTTCGTGGCTACTACTATGCATCCCAGCTGCAATGGTTAATGACGGAAGACGACAGATTGCGTCGCTTTCTGCTGGATAAGAGAGAAGGTACACAGTATAACATGGTTAGTGTTTTAGAAACAGGGATGTTAAAAATAAAGGGCAGGAGGTGCCCAATTAGTAAAATGATATACTTAATATGGGTTAAAGTTAAGAAATTACTGGGTATAAATCACTCATCAAGGATTACCCCTATATGGGGAAATATACATTTAGTTGAGTTTCAGAGGTTAGATGATTATTTATTTTGGGAAAGAAACGGTATAAAGTTTATTTCACAGATTGAGGTGGAAGGAAAGATGAAGACACTAGAAGAAATTGGGCCTAGTATAGAGGTAGACACCCTTACACGATTTAGATATTATCGATTAAAACATGCATTTGAGTTAACTAAAAACAAAGAATATTTAAGCACAAAATATTCAGAATTTATAGAATTCTGTTATTATTGTAATGGGACTAAAATATAAATTTCACAGATATATAAAAAAATTAAGAGGGGGTTAGGTGGGGTGATTAAATTTAAAAGTGAGAGTAAATGGGCACAGGAAGTGGAGTCTAATACTTTAGACTGGGGTCTTATTTATAAAAGTATAAAGAGGTGTACTATATCGAGTAATTTCCGGTTGATACAGTTTTTCATTCTCCATCGAACCTATATAACTCCCTGGGTGGTGAGCAGGATGTATAAAACAAATGACTCCAGATGTTGGAAGTGTAGAATGTACAATGCAGATTTCATTCATGTGATCTGGCACTGTCCTCGAATGCAGGTTTATTGGACCCAGGTATTCCAGGAGCTCACTGGGGTAACTGGGTGTAGTGTGCCATTGGAGATCTCGATAGCGGTGCTGGGCTACATTAAGGAAATTGGTTTGGATAGAAAAAGTGAAAGTAAATGGGAAAAGGGTCTAATGTTGGCGCGGGTTGTTGTGGCCAGAGAGTGGGGGGCGGACAAACCACCAAATATTGAAGAGTGGAAGAAGTTATGTGAGAGGGTGCAGAGATATGAATATGCCTGTAAGAAAATGAAATAGGAAAACTAACTGTATGAAAGGCAGGAAGAGCTTAAAAATTGGAAAACCCAAATCCCCGATATGGGATCACGAAATCAAATTCTCTATAGAAACCACCAAGACAACCAGGGGTGGGGGGGAGGGATAGGGTGGGGTTATAGATGTTTTGTATATGAAATGAGAACTGTGTACTAAATGTGTGAGCATATTTTTGCTCCATTATTGATTATCCTGTTCATGTTCACTTGTATTTTTATATGTTGAAAATAAAAAATGTTAATTATAAAAAAAAAAAGGTATATTCCCTCAATGTTAATGGTGCTAATATTCCTCAAAAGAGGAGCCAGCTGTACCATACTTTAAAGAAGGAACAGGCTGATATAGCCTTTATACAAGAAACTCATTTCAGACATATGCATATCCCTAATGTGGTTAGCAGGCATTTCCCCCTATGGTTTCATGCGTCCCACTCATCTGCCTCCAGGGGAGTATCGATTGGCATTGGGAAAAATATTCCATTTAAAGTGTCAGCGAAAATTGCGGATCCAGAGGGCAGGTACCTCTTGGTTAAGGGTAAAATTCTTAATTTAACCGTTACTATGGCGAATCTGTACGCTCCCAATGCTAATCAGATTAGGTGGATTTTGAAGACGCTTGAGACCTTGAAGCCCTTTGCCGAGGGATTGCGGATCATAGGAGGGGATCTAAATATGATTTTTGACACTTTGAAAGACACCACATCTAGGTCCAGGACCTCGTCGGTTAAAAAGCTCCGCAGACTTCACCTTGCACTGTCGGATCTGGGTGTATCAGATGTTTGGAGGTTGTTGCACCCAGAGGATAAAGATTATACATTCCATTCTAGAGTACATGATTCGTACCAGAGACTGGACTATATATTCTTATCTAATCATGCGCTTCCAATTGTTACAGATGCCAAAATAGGTAACGCGGTAATTTCTGATCATGCCCCTGTTAGCGTGAAGGTGAAGTTTGCTGACCTCCCTCGTAGATCCTGGACCTGGCGATTGAACACTACACTAATAGACGATGTACAGAATGCACAGTTAATTTCGCAAAAGCTAAAAGATTATTTTTCGAACAATGACTCAGGCCAGGTATCAAGACCCATCCTGTGGGAGGCCCACAAAGAAGTAATAAGGGGTGAGCTTATTAGTCTAGGTACTAGAATAAAGAGACAGAGATTAAAAGAGTTGAACTCTTTGTTGCTGCAAATATCAACACTTGAAAGTCTTCATAAAAAATCACAGTCAGATGAAGTGTATGCTTCCCTTACCTCCCTATGTAAGAAAGTGAAAGATCTTCTTAATGTTAGATCAGCCAAAAACCTACAAGCCCTTCATTTTAAACATTACCTACATGGTAATAAAAGCACTAAATTGATGTCTGCTCTTCTAAAACACCAGAGAGATAAGTCCTTTATACAAGCGATTAAATCCTTGAATGGGAGTAGATTTACAACTACGCACGCCATTGCTGAGGAGTTTCGTAAGTTCTATGAATCCCTGTATAACTTAGGGGATGGGGGCGCAGGTCTTGACGCAGCCTCACAGATTAAAGAGTTCCTTAAATCCATTAAGATCCCTGCCATATCAGAGGCGGATGGCTTGGATTTGCTTAGACCCTTTTCAGCAGAGGAGGTGGAGCGAGTCTTGGACACCATACCAATAGGGAAAAGCCCTGGCCCCGATGGGTTTCCCATTGCGTACTACAAAAAGTTCAGAGATATACTCGTTCCTTACTTTGTTGGCCTATGTAACTCTCTGCTTCAAGGAGGGACTCTTCCCCCCCAGGCTCAGGCAGCACATATTACAGTAATCCATAAGGATGGGAAAGATCAAGAAGCCTGTGGAAGTTACAGACCAATCTCCCTGCTCAACACTGATTTAAAGTGGTGGGCTAAATTGCTGAGTGCAAGGTTATTGCCTGGGCTTGTGGGGGAGGAACAGGTAGGGTTTGTGCCGGGAAGGGAGGGGAGGCATAATGTAAGTAGAGTGGTTCACAGTATCTGTTACGCTAAGAGGAATGGGACCCCACTGGTACTGCTGGGAACCGATGCGGAGAAGGCGTTCGACAGAGTCAGCTGGCTATATATGCGCAACGCATTGGAAGCATTCAATTTTCCTGAACAGTTCATCAATGCCATATTTTCACTTTACTCGTCCCCATCGGCGCGAATTATGGTAAATGGAACTCTGTCGGACGCCTTCTCGATATGCAATGGCACGCGTCAGGGATGTCCATTATCCCCTACACTTTTTATTCTTACCCTGGAGACTTTACTCCTTAAATTTAGACAAAGTTCGGCTATCCGGGGATTGCAGTTAGGCACATTTACTCATAGAATGGCAGCGTTTGCTGATGATTTGCTTCTCATACTAACTGATCCACTAAACGCTATGCCTGAAGTCCTAAGTATCTTTCAACAGTTTGGGACGCTATCAAATTTTAAGATTAACCTAGATAAATCGGAAGCATTAGGGGTATCTCTCTCAAACACACAACAGGATAGACTTAAAAGTATGACACCCTATAAGTGGCCCCCGACCTCTATTAAATATCTAGGTGTCCATGTATCTAAGGACCCGAGACTACTGTTCAGGTTAAACTTTCCTCCTCTGCTGAAAAAGATTGAAGCCTTCTTATCCAAAAACTCTTTGCCATTTTTGTCCTGGTTAGGTAGGAAGAATGTAGTTACGGCCTATGTACTACCCCAACTATTATATACCCTTAGATCTCTGCCTCTGCACTTACCAGCCAATTATATAGCTAAGCTTAGATTGGCGATTGGGAGATATATTTGGGCAAACAAAAAGGCTAGACTCCCCTTCGAACTGCTAACTAGAAGGAAGAAACAAGGAGGTATATCACTTCCAGAGATAGAACAGTATATTCAGGCCATTCACTTGGAGAGGTGGGTTGCCCTGGCGAGACCTGGGCCCCTGTCCATGCATATAGACATGGAACCCACTCTCTTGGATTATTCAGCAGATTATATGCTGTGGTTCCCCTTTAAAAAGCCAGATAAAAACGCAATACTTAGTGTCATCACACAGGGAACTGTCATAGCCTGTAATAAGACAAAAGCACTTAATATGGGGAAGGGGAAGCTGTCACCTCTAACGCCACTTAGAATGTTGCCTCAGATCTTGAGCCCATCTCATGTTGAGACCAGCCCCATTTGGAAATCGTTGCCGGGAGTAGTAGTAGGGGATTTAGTGAAATCTACTGCCCAGCATGGATATTATACCTCCCTTAGTGAAAGTAATAGTTTAAAGTGGGATTTCCTTCAGGGACACGACTTCGAGAACACATGTGCCAAATTCAAAAAGTCTAAGTTTGTACCTCTGGAGGAACCTACCTGGCTAGAAACATACATACTGCTCCCCAAATTTCCCCCGAAATGCATTTCACTTATTTATAAACAGCTGATGAGGGAAAGAGGTGATAGCTCTCCTTCATATGTGGAAGCTTGGGAGAAAGAGTTGGATTGTGTGCTAGAGGACTCGGATAGGAGATATCTCCTAGCACACTCGCATGGTTTCTCTAAGTGCATTTTAATCCAAGAGAACTCCCTGAAAATACTCACTAGATGGTACAGAACAGAGTGGTTATTTCAAGTAGGATTGGGACAAGATGATCTTTGTTGGAGGTGTGGGGAAGGTAGGGGAACGCTATCACATATTTGGTGGTTTTGCCCGAGGCTGAAGAAATTTTGGGAGGGTGTTGAAAAAGCGATTAACCAGATCTGTTGTATGAATCTAAAGCTCTCACCGAAACTGGTCTTACTATGGCTGCCCACGAAGGACTTCAGACCGGGCAAAGCGTGCCTACCCACATTCATGATAGCAGCAGCCAAATTATTAGTACCTGTAAAATGGAGAGATGAAGAGCCACCGTCCTTAGAGATGTGGCATGAAAAAATGGCAGATATATGCAGAATGGAAGAATTAGTGGGGTGGACATACCATACTAGGGAAAGATATTTACGGGTATGGGAACCATGGTTGAAGTATGTGATGAGGAGGGAAGGAGACAACTTTGATGAACCTAGAAAACTCTAAGTGAACTAGTCATCTTGGAAATACACCTCAGGGTGTTGAAAAGAGGTGATTCGGAGGAGGTCGGGGTAGACAGGACCCCCATTTGTTTTTGTTTTTGTTTCTGTGTGTTTCTTCAGCACTTAATTATACATCTAGGGAACAGCTGATTTGTTCTGCGTGATTGCAATGGTCCACCTGCCTGTATTGTCGGGTTGATACCCTGGAAGCCCAAAATGTCTTGGAATATGATTATGTGGCTATTTGTAATCTATCATCTGCTTAATGTTGTTTATACATGATGTACATGATCTGCATATATTATGTGTAAGCTATATTTCCTGGAAAACAATAAAAACAGATTTGACCAAGATGTGGACTGCAAATTAGGTAGACATGAGACCCGTAGTGGCCATGACATAAAGCTTTTTTTTTCAGGGACATACAGGCATATTTTTTTAATGAAGTGATATAGAAATTTGCTATTTACACCATTTGCTATTAAATGAAATGAAATTGTGCGAAAGTACAGTGACTCTTTAAGTTCACCAGTAAACAAGACTTGCAAATAGTAATTTGCTTGTAAAATTTAATTTTTATTTCCCAAATGACTTTGACAGTGCTGTCAGCATCTGTTGCGGCCCCATTGAAGTGAATGGGTCTGCATCCTAGCCGCAAACAATGCGGCTCGTATGTGGGGAGAAAAAAACACTGTCGTGTGAATGAGCCATTATCCTCATTATCCCCACTATACTGTATATGGAGTGACTCTATATACACTCACCACACTGGGTGTATTCCTCATCATCCCCACTATACTGTCTATGGAGTGATGCCATATACTCTCACTACACTAGGTGTATTCCTCATCATCCTCACCATAATGTCTATGGAGTCATGCCATATACTCTCACCACAGTCGGTGTATTCCTCATTATCCTCACCATAATGTCTATGGAGTCACGCCATATACTCTCACCACAGTCGGTGTATTCCTCATCATCCTCACCATAATGTCTATGGAGTCACGCCATATACTCTCACCACTCTCATCAAGTTGAATGGGTCCGGTCCACTGGACGGATGTTGCCCGTGCATTGGGGACCGCAAATTGCGGTCCCCAATGCACAGAACGCATGTACACGACAGCTGTGTACATGTACCCTTAGGAAGATGATGAGGGTAGATCTTTATTGATGTTGTCAGGGCTGGCACAGTGTGTTTTTTATTTATTTATTTATTCTTACTTGTGTGGAGAAAATAAAATGTGTCCTATGCATTTATAATTGTATAATCATTTTAGGGATAAATGTAGTCCATTTAGCCCATCTTGGGCTTATATAACGTTTGTGGACCAGATTAACATTTATAAATTACTCCCTGAGTTTCTGGTGGGGGTCAGGGGAGAAGCGTGACCACTGGCTTGAGTTCTCCTGCAGCCAGTGATCACGCTCCCGCTGTGAATGCACCTCGCCGGCGCGAGCGCGCGCGCTGATTCTTCTCAGCGCGTGTGTGCACTCGCAGAATCTATCCGGCACATGCGCAGTGAGAAAATTATGCCCGGCTGACTGCAGGAGCCCGAAACGGGATCATGCAGTCACAAGGGGTGCACCACGCAGGCGCCAGACTTGCGCGATCCCAAGGAATAGAAAATATGTAAATAACAGTTAAGAGGGGGTAACCATCCTATGGGTGGATGTTTATCTCTGAATGAACGTTCTGGAGTGTCCATTCAGAGATGGCAGCTGCACGCTAATCGTGCAGCTGACGAGCGGGGGGCCCTCTGTCAGTGACAGCAGGCCACCACAGAGAGAAGGCATGAACAGTTCCCAGTGTCCCTGCCTTCTAGATCACTGTATACATGCTATGCTTTTCCTGTCCCGGCCCGGTAGTCATGTGACTGCCGGGACCGTGAGAGTGATCACAGACCATGATCAGCCCTGCACTATCTTCCAATCCAGTGTTTGGGAGATGGAGAGCTGAAGGCTTCCGTGGGAAATTGTGGAGATGCTTGGTGACTCAGGTGGTGGTGCTGCAGGCAGATCCTCTGTTTGTGGGGTGGCAGGTGCCACTGTCACTCCAGAGGTGGATGAAGAGGCCGAGACTGCAGCAGAAGAGGAAGCAGGAGGAGCCAGAGACCTTTCTTGGTTTTTGAGGTGTCTACTCCACTGCAGCTTCGTGATTTGCACTTAGATGCCTGGTCATGCAGGTTGTGCTCAGGTTGAGAACGTTTATGCCTCGCTTCAGGCTCTGATTGTACAGCGTGCAAACCACTCATGTTTTGTCGTCAGCACATTGTCTGAAGAATTGCCACGCCAGGGAACTCCTTAGAGCTGGCTTTGGTGTGCTCGGTCCCTTGCTGCGTTGGGCAGTAGCAGGTGTACTGTCTAGACAGAGGATGGCCGCTGCGCTTTTGCACCCTGCTCTCTCTTCTGCTGTGTTGGTGGCTCTGTGCGACCACCGCCTCTTACTCCGAACTACACAGGTCACTCGCATGACCTTAATTATATGTGGGGTCGAGGACCTCATCGTCCTCCACATCATCTTCCACCTAGTCTTCACCCCTGCCCTCCTTGTCGGTCTGGCCCTGGGAAACCCTGCTAGCAGAGTCATCAAAAAGCAGAAGAGACTGCTGCATGACTTGAGGCTCAGACTGCTTGGCTGATATGTAAGGGGGTGAGGTGAAAGACTGATAGACATTGGCTGCAGATGCTAACTCTGATCTTTCAGCAGGAGACTGGGTGGGAGACATTGTGAAGGAACTGGAGGCACTGTCAGCAACCCAATCTACTATAGCCTGTACTTGTTCTGGCCTCACCATTCATAGAGCCGCATTAGGCCCAACCAAATAACGCTGAAGGTTCTGTCGCCTACTCGCACCTGAGGAAGGTGTTTCACTTGTGCGTGTAGCTGGCACAGATCGACCACGTCCTCTCCCTGCAACAGGAGCTCCACCAGCAGCACCATGACAGGGCCACGTCCCTTATTCAACACTATCCTCATTCTCTGCAAATTTTGTATTTGGCCCAAAATGGGTGTTTTTTTTAATAACAGAAGATAACAACAGTATCTAACTCTTGTATTTCACACTGACAAATGCAACAACGGCTATAAAATGTATTCTTTTTTCCAAAAAGGGTGTTTTTTAAAACCCAGAACATTAGAACATTGCAGTATTTCAAGCTTAAATTTCGCACTGTCTAATGTTGCATAGGCCCCAGATGGAGGGTATTGCCAAAAAGGGGTGCTTTTTTAAAACCCAGAAAATTATTGCAGTACTTCACGCTTGTATTTAACAATGACAGATGCAGCAAACGCTGCACGTCTTGTATTTTGCCCAAAATTGGTGTTTTTTAATAACAGAATATGACAGCAGTAGATAACGCTTGTATTTCACACTGACAGATGCAACAAGGGCTGTAAAATGTACTCTTTTGCCCAAAAAGGGTATTTTTTAAACCCAGAAAATATTGCAGTATTTTAAGCTTGAATTTCACACTGATTAATGTTACATAGGCCCCAGATGGAGGGTATTGCCAAAAAGGGGTGCTTTAAAAAAAAAAAAAAAAAAATTATTGCTGTATTTCAAGCTTGTATTTAACAATGACAGATGCAGCAAACGCTGCACATTTTATTTTTTTTATAACAGAATATGACAGCAGTAGATAACGCTTGTATTTCACACTGACAGATGCAACAAGGGCTGTAAAATGTACTCTTTTGCCCAAAAAGGGTGTTTTTTAAAACCCAGAAAATTATTGCAGTACAAACCGGATTCCCAAAAAGTTGGGACACTATACAAATCGTGAATAAAAACTGAATGCAATGATGTGGAGGTGCCAACTTCTAATATTTTATTCAGAATAGAACATAATTCACGGAACAAAAGTTTAAACTGAGAAAATGTACAATTTTAAGGGAAAAATATGTTGAATCAGAATTTCATTGTGTCAACAAATCCCCATAAAGTTGGGACAAGGCCATTTTCACCACTGTGTGGCATCTCCCCTTCTTCTAACAACACTCAACAGACGTCTGGGGACCGAGGAGACCAGTTTCTCAATTTTAGAAATAGGAATGCTCTCCCATTCTTGTCTAATACAGGCCTCTAACTGTTCAATCATCTTGGCCTTCTTTGTTGCACCTTCCTCTTTATGATGTGCCAAATGTTCTCTATAGCCGAAAGATCTGGACTGCAGACTGGCCATTTCAGTACCCGGATCCTTCTCCTACGCAGTCGTGATGTTGTGATTGATGCAGAATGTGGTCTGGCATTATCTTGTTGAAAAATGCAGGGTCTTCCCTGAAAGAGATGACATCTGGATGGGAGCATATGTTGTTCTAGAACCTGAATATATTTTTCTGCATTGATGGTGCCTTTCCAGACATGCAAGCTGCCCATGCCACACGCACTCATGCAACCCCATACCATCAGAGATGCAGGCTTCTGAACTGAGCGTTGATAACAACTTGGGTTGTCCTTGTCCTCTTTGGTCCGGATGACATGGCGTCCCAGATTTCCAAAAAGAACTTCGAATCATGACTCGTCTGACCACAGAACAGTCTTCCATTTTGCCACACTCCATTTTAAATGATCCCTGGCTCAGTGAAAACGCCTGAGCTTGTGGATCTTGCTTAGAAATGGCTTCTTCTTTGCACTGTAGAGTTTTAGCTGGCAACGGCAGATGGCACGGTGGATTGTGTTCACTGACAATGGTTTCTGGAAGTATTCCTGAGCCCATTCTGTGATTTCCTTTACAGTAGCATTCCTGTTTGTGGTGCAGTGTCGTTTAAGGGCCCGGAGATCACGGGCATCCAGTATGGTTTTACGCCCTTGACCCTTACACACAGAGATTGTTCCAGATTCTCTGAATCTTCAGATGATGTTATGCACAGTTGATGATGATAAATGCAAAGTCTGCAATTTTTCACTGGGTGACACCTTTCTGATATTGCTCCACTATCTTTCTGTGCAACATTGTGGGAATTGGTGATCCTCTACCCATCTTGGCTTCAGAGAGACACTGCCACTCTTAGAAGCTCTTTTTATACCCAATCGTGTTTCCAATTGACCTAATTAGTGTTAATTGGTCTTCCAGCTCTTCGTTATGCTCAAATTTACTTTTTCCAGCCTCTTATTGCTACTTGTCCCAACTTTTTGGGGATTTGTTGACACCGTGAAAATTTGAATCAACATATTTTTCCTTTAAAATGATACATTTACTCGGATTAAACGTTTGATCTGTCATCTACATTCTATTACAAATAAAATATTGACATTTTCCATCTCCACATCATTGCATTCAGTTTTTATTCACAATTTGTTTAGTGTCCCAACTTTTTTGGAATCCGGTTTGTATTTCTAGCTTAAATTTCACACTGACTAATGTTGCATAGGCCCCAGATAGAGGGTATTGCAAAAATGGGTGCATTTTTAAACCCAGAAAATTATTGCTGTATTTCAAGCTTGAATTTAACAATGACAGATGCAGCAAACACCGCAAAATTAGGATTTTGCCCTCAATGGGTGTTTTTTTTTTCTATAACAGAATATGACAGCAGTATATAACGCTTGTATTTCACACTGACAGATGCAAGAAGGGCTGTAAAATTTAGTATTTTGCCCAAAAAGGGTGTTTTTAAAAAAAAACTAAAATTATTGCTGTATTTCAAGATTAAATTGCACACTGACAAATGCGGCATAGGCACCAGATGGAGGGTATTGCCAAAAATGGGTGTTTTTTAAAACCTAGAAAATGATTGCAGTATTTCAAGCCTAAATTGCACACTGACAAAACCTGCATAGGCCCCAGATAGAGGGTATTGCCAAAAATGGGTGCTTTTTTAAACCCAGAAAATTATTGCTGTATTTCAAGCTTGTATTTAACAATGACAGATGCAGCAAACGCTGCAAAATTAGGATTTTGCCCTAAATGTGTGTTTTTTATAACAGAATATGACAGCATTATATAACGCCTGTATTTCACACTGACAGTGCAGCAAGGGCTGTAAAATTTAGTATTTTGCCCAAAAAGGGTGTTTTTTAAAACCCAGAAAATTATTGCTGTATTTCAAGCTTAAATTGCACACAGACAAATGTGGCATAGGTCCCTAGATGGAGGGTATTGCCAAAAATGGGTGTTTTTTAAAACCCAGAAAATTATTGCAGTAGTTCAAGCTTAAATTGCACACAGACAAATGCTGCAAAGGCCACAGATGTAGGGTCTTGCCAAAAATTGGTTATTTTTTTAAACCCAGAATATAATTGCAGTATTTCAAGCTTCTATTTGACTGTTACAAATGCATATATGATGTGCTGGTGCACATAACTTGCATAAAATGGCCGCCGCTGCCCACCTAACTAACAAACGGATACGTTTTTTTTCTGGGTCACTGGGCTCAGGGCAGGGTAAAAAGATTGTGCACTGCACCCACACAACAAAATCTAGGTAGATCGCTGAGTTAAAAAGCACTTCAGATTAAAGATTCTGTCCTATTCTCTCCCTCACAGCATCAGCAACCTCTCCCTACAATAATCAGAGCAGAGTGACTTGCAGCACTACGTGACTCCAGCTTATACAGAGGCTGGGTCACATGCTGCACTGACCAATCACAGCCATACCATTAGTAAGCATGGCTGTGATGGCTTCTAAGGGCACACAAGTTAAGCGCGTGTTGATTGGCTGCTCTTACTTTTACTGAAAAGTTCTGGTTCGGGTCCGAGGTCCAAAAATCCTAAAGTTCGGTGCGAACCCTAACTTTACAGTTTGGGTTCGCTCAACCCTACTTATTGACACTTCTATTTCTAAAATTATGTATCAAGAAATTAAAGTTAAAGATATGTACAATGAATTGGAGAAATCCCATGATGATGATGATCGAGATTCTGAAATATGAAAGGACTGGTGAAAACACAAGGAGAGAACCTGTCCTCGAGGTCTTACAGAAGGCTCGTATGATAAATTTATAAAAGGGGGGAATGTTGGACGAATTTTAAAATTTACTATGTGTTTTCTGAAACTTGCACAATGTTCTATTATATTGAGTTTCATAAGTTTCACCCGTATGTGCAGGGGTATGGTCTATGCAATAAAGAGGTCAGAGGCCATGAGAACATACTGTAGATCATTGCCGCCTTGAAACTTGTTATAAGAATAACAAGTGGACAGTTGGGACAGATCTTGTCCTCGGGCACGTTTTGATAATTATCCTTAATGTCTGTAACATTTTCCAAATGCCTTCCAAACTGTAAATATATTGTTAAAAACTAGTCAAATCAGTTTCAATAAGCCTCAAGATTGCCTATATAAACTCAGCTCCAACAATATACCGCAGACATCCTGCTGAACCTCCATACAGTGTGTTACCTCCTTTTAACCTTAAATTCAGATGACATTGTGATCATTCTTTGGCAAAGATAATTATTTTAACAGTGTACTACATGGAGGAGCTGTGTATATACTGTGGGTGTACTAAATGGAGGAGGTATGTATATAATATGGATGTACTACATGGAGGAGCTGTGTATATACTGTGGGTGTACTACATGGAGGAGAGGAGGTATGTATATACTGTGGCTATACTACATGGAGGAGCTGTGTAAATACTGTGGGTGTACTACATGGAGAAGCTGTGTATATACTGTGTATTACATAGATGAGCTGTTTATTAAAAGAAAAAACTGTGAGGGACCTTTATTCCTATACGCCGGTCTTGATCCCCTGTGTGCCGGAGTGAGATGTGTTTAATTTAAATTAGGCATAGCTCTGGTTATATGCAGGGCAGAAACTGAAGTCTAAGGCCATAGACTTCAGTTATAACTGGCACTGCCATTGAGTGTACAGCTGCGACGCCTCGAGTGGTGTAGGAAGGGCAGGGGACCCCATTCTTTCAATGGATCAAGTTCCCAGATACTATTGAGTGAATTGAAACTTTCAAAGTGGAATTTAATCCAAATTTCAGGAAAAATTGGATTCACTGCAAAGCTGAATTTCCTCGCACTTTCTGGTAGCGAATCTATTTTTCCTGAAATGGTAAAAATAAAAAATACATGCTCACCTCAGCCATTTGTACACAAAGAGGCCATCACGGCCATCTTGATTGCGGAAACCAAGCGAAATCTCGCGCAGGGTGACGTATGAAGTCACCAAACCAGCGCACTGGCCAGGTGCGGTGATGTTATCAGTAATGATTAGTGATGATCGAGCACCAAAGTATTCAGGTGTTCGGGCCGAACACATTGCTATATTTGTGTGCTCGACCGAGCACCTGAGTATAATGGAAGTCAACAAGACACCCCCTGATCTGAAGAGGGGAGGGTGCCTGGTCCATTGGAAAAAGTAAGAAAGTGACAGAAACACCACCAAAATGGATCAGGAACAGCATGGGGACGATGTCTGGATGCATCTTTGACTCCCAGGTCGTTGCTGGCAACCATGTTGTCCGAGTTGTACGCCACTTTTACAGACTGACATAAATACGCACAAACCCCCCAAAAAATCTAATTTACAGGAAAAATTGTTAGGAAACATTCTTTACAGTATATTCAATTGTATATAAAGTGCAAGTGCTGCAAAAAATTAAAAGCAAGAGGCACTCCGAAACAACTTGTATATCACATAAAGGAGGGCCTCATTCAAATTGTGGTAAAATTGTTCAGGTGGCGGGACTCCTACACTCATAAAGCCTATGCACTAAGTGAAAAGGCTGCCAAAAATTACAAGGAACCGGCACTCCAAAACACCCATTGTTACACATAAAGGAGGGCATCATACACACCCTTGAAAAATTATGATTGATGGCCTGCTGGTGACCCTTGAAAACATTTCGAGCAAGGGCCTGCTGATCTGACCATCTAAAACCTTAGGGGTGAGGGCCTGCTGCCGCATTGGTGACTCTAGATAACCTCTTGGTGATTGCACTTCCCTTTAACGGCGATGATCCATTTTGATGTCTGCCCTATCAACTTTCGATGTTCTTTTCTGCGCCGCCATGGTGATCATGGGTAACGGGGAATCAGGGTTCAATGCCAGAGAGGGAGCTTTTATTTATGTAAGTTTTACACAATGATTTCATTTTTGAAACAAAAAAAAATCATGTTTTAGTGTTTCCATAGTCTAAGAGCCATAGTTTTTTTCGTTTTTGGGCGATTATCTTGGGTAGGGTATGATTTTTGCGGAATGAGATGACGGTTTGATTGGTGCTATTTTGGGGTGCATATGACTTGCTATTACACTTTTTGTGATGTAAGGTGACAAAAAATTATTTATTTAGCACAGTTTTTATTTTTAATTTTTTATGGTGTTCATCTGAGGGGTAGGTCATGTGATATTATTATAGAGCTGGTCGATACGGACACGGCGATACCTAATATGTATACTTTTTATTTATTTATGTAAGTTTTACACAATAATATCATTTTTGAAACAGCCGGATCTCTGCTGCTGATCGGGGGGACCGCACACGGGGGGAGGAACGACTGCAGGACGAGAGCACATCGAGCGCTAAGTGCCGGCGTTTGAGGATGAGCATTCTTGTCCTGGGTCGTCAAGGGGTTAAAAAGACTTTTGGGTCTTTGAAAAGCTTTCTTAGAATAATAACTGTGAATTTCGCTCCCTACACTGCCTTTCCCTTCCTACGCTCTGCTCTCCCTGACTGTGACTGAACAGAGCATGTGTCATCGTTGGCTTTATAGCACCCGATGACTCGTTCCGGCCAGCCAATCACTGTAATTCCAGCAGCCAACATGGCTACTGGCATGTTTTTTTGGCTGCTTAGCAGCTGAAAAACGTGCGGGGAGGAGACTCAAGCATGGCGCTCGAGCACATGCAGTACTCGGCCGAGTACCGCCATGTGCCAAGCATAGCGATGCTCGAGCCGAACAGGTATTCGGCCGAGCATGCTCGCTCATCACTAGTGATGACATCACCATACCTGGCCAGCGTGATTAAATGATGACGTCACCACACGGGATTTAGCGTGGTGTCTTCAATCAAGATGGCCTCTGCATGAGCAAATGGATAAGTTGAGTATTTTTTTTACCCTGATTAACCCCTGAAAGGCCTAAATTGTAGCCTCAGATGCTGCAATCAGCTATGAACGTGGCATCTGAGGGGTTCAATGATGCGGGGCGGCGTGATCGCTGTTCCCCATCATTGCAGCTTCTATATACAAGTAAATGTGTTTTGCGACTAAATAATTCATCATGAATCAAATTTCTTTGTGAAATTCGTCAAAGCAGCCAAATCAAATTTTTCATAACGTCGCTCATCTCTAGTCTCAGACATTTATGATATATGCTGTGATTATGCCATTAATGACTTGCAGAGGATCCACATGTATCAGAACTTTTCAAAAACTGGTCTTGTTCTATATCAATCACAGTGCAGCCTTCAAAATTTAAAGTTGAAGGGGTGTAACTACCATAGCGGTAGAAAATGCGACTGCTATGGGGCCCAGGGCAAGAGGGGACCCAGTCTTAGTTGGGAAAATCTCCTCTCCTACTGGAGGTGAAAACTTGGTCAGGACTGTACTGTCTATAGAACAACTTTTAGCAAGTGAGGCAGTGGGAAAATGGCCCAAGGGTCACTGAAAGGGGTTTAGGCGGAAACCCTTCTGTCCTGTGTAGGGGGCCTGGCTTGATCCTTATTATGGGGCCTTTACTTCTCTATGTACGCCACTGGCTCTAGGATAGGTGTATAGGTATATACCAGGGATGCACAACCTTCGGCCCTCTGCTGTTGCAAAACTACAACTCCCAGCATGCCTGGACAGCCTACATCTATTAAGACATGCTGGGAATTGTAGTTTTGCAACAGCTGGAGGTCCGCAGGTTGAGCATCCCTGGCATACACTGTAAATGTGTGAAATGTGTCTTATACCCAAAAACAGTAATGCATGCCTGAATAATAGAGGCCGCGCATGGCATTTATTTTGTTTGCACAGTCATATGCCTTCTATAACTATTCTACATCAATGGCAATGATACATTTTATAACGAAACACTTTAAACAGAAGTCTGGGCCAATGTTAGAGCCAGAGAATTAGAGAGTGCATAACAAACACAAAAACACCTCATAAAAACTTACAATGACATATAACATACTAAATTCTGTCATATTTGAGCAACACAAACTCAAGTTATAATATGGGAATATTGATGCCATGAAATTATATAATAAAAAAAAATCCTAAAACAAAGTATTATTTTGCTTTTACACAGCCAATCAGCATAATTCAATTTATTGCCCTGGAAACATTTGCATTCTGTCAACGCGGCATAGTACTATACTTTACTACTGGGCATGGAACATTTTGGCGGCTGAGGCCTTGACTCTAAAACTGATGAGTGTCAGGAAGTATTGAGTATTTTCCCTGCTGAAAAGCATACATAAATGTGGCGGTAGACAGGCTTTCAATTACATATTTCCTGTGTTTATCTTGATATCTCTTTTAAAGGGTAAATCAAGGAATGAACTTGTAAATTGCCATTTGTGGTCAGCGAGATTTACTCTACAGGCAGGACTAACATTACAAAAGCACTTGCTGTTGGCAATCCATCCTGCGCGGTGGCAGCAGCATTAGGCATAGACATTCGTTTGCTGCGTGGAGTCTCCATGTGGACGGTCAATATTTCATATTTTATTAGCGTAATGGATTTAGTTTTGAAAGCTTCTTCTGAAGTTATTGCCAGAAATAATACACAGTCTGTGAACTTCTCAATAAGTTATTGGCAATTCCAGCAACTGGGAAGGATGTTATGAGGTTCAACTTGCCAGCTCTGAGACAAATCTGTCTGATTTAAATAAGAATCCATTACATCAAAGCGGAAGATTTCTACTTTAGTTTGTTTCTGCATATTACCAACGTAAGCTATTTATTTACAAGGCATTCATTAACATTATTTATCAGTGTGATGGGAACCCGGATGAATTATGTAACATTACTGTAAATTCTAGTTTTTTTTATCAGTTATCTCTGCATCTGAAGCCTGGACCTCCAAACATGAGGCATACTGAAAATATTGTGCTGGGGAAAAGTGCTGCTATATTAATGTCACTGCTGCAAATTTATGTAGAAGCAAAATACATTTCAACTATTCTTAAAGGAAATTATATACAGCAAACATCAGACCAGTTTGGGGATGAATGATCATTACTACGATCATTCGTCCCCATAGAGTTTTATTGTTTGTCAACAGCATATCCCTGTTTACATAGAGTGATGTGCTTCCGGCGAACAATGAGATCTTTTGTGTCACATAAACAATCAACTCACCTGACAAACCAGTATTATGCTCCTTCTTTGGGTGATCAGTGACACATGTATGCAGCCAGATATCAGGAAGGAGCTTTCATACAAATATTTGTTCCCAATGATTGGCCCAATAATCTGTCCAACGTATAATACACTGCACAGTACCACTTTTCTTGTTCTTTGCATTTGGATACTGCACAGTACCATTTCTTTTATCCTGTGTATATGGACACTAAAGAGCACTACTTCTCTTGTCCAGTATATATGGACACTGCACAGTACCACTTCTCTTGTCCTGTATATATGGACACTGCATAGTACCACTTCTCTTGTCCTGTATATATGGACACTGCATAGTACCACTTCTCTTGTCCTGCATATAGGGAAACTGCATAGTAACATAGAAACATAGAATGTGTCGGCAGATAAGAACCATTTGGCCCATCTAGTCTGCCCAATATACTGAATACTATGAATAGCTCCTGGCCCTATCTTATATGAAGGATGGCCTTATGCCTATCCCATGCATGCTTAAACTCCTTCACTGTATTTGCAGCTGCCACTTCTGCAGGAAGGCTATGCCATGCATCCACTACTCTCTCAGTAAAGTAATACTTCCTGATATTACTTTTAAACCTTTTCCCCTCTAATTTAAAACTATGTCCTCTTGTAGAAGTTTTTCTTCTTTTAAATATTCTCTCCTCTTTTACCTTGTTGATTCCCTTTATGTATTTAAAAGTTTCTATCATATCCCCTCTGTCTCGTCTTTCTTCCAAGCTATACATGTTAAGGTCCTTTAATCTTTCCTGGTAAGTTCTATCCTGCAATCCATGTACCAGTTTAGTAGCTCTTCTCTGAACTCTCTCCAAAGTATCAATATCCTTCTGGAGATATGGCCTCCAGTACTGAGCACAATACTCCAAATGAGGTCTCACTAGTGCTCTGTAGAGCGGCATGAGCACCTCCCTCTTTCTGCTAGTAATTCCTCTCCCTATACACCCAAGCATTCTGCTAGCATTTCCTGCTGCTCTGTGACATTGTCTGCCTACCTTTAAGTCTTCTGAAATAATGACCCCTAAATCCCTTTCCTCAGATACTGAGGTTAGGACTGTAGCACTGATTTTATATTCTGCTCTTGGATAGTACCACTTCTCTTGTCCTGTATATATGGACACTGCACAGTAAGCTAATAAATATTTAGGTGCATGCATCTTAAATTGAGCCTCCAAGCTACCCCATTCAGGAGGTCTTATTCCCCTTAGTATATGTGTCACAATTACCTGGTAGCATTCTTTTCTCCAGGGGCGTCGTTAGGTCAAAACATTCGGGGCTTGAGCCCCGAATGTTTTGTCCAGTGCCAGTGCCCCGAATGTTATAGTAGCATTTTTTTTATTATTATTTGGCTATTCCAGGACCCTTTTAATATTGATTGGACCTGGACAACCCACCACAGATCATCCCCCCACCCCCCTTGTACTTGTTCTGCTGATCCGCTACTTGTGGGCTGCGCAGGTATGAGTTCAGTCACTTTGGTGCGCAATCCCGTCCTGCGGCGCGTGATCCCGTGAGACCCGCCAAGGGAGGTCACAGGTCTCGCAGGATCACGTGTCGCAGGACGGGATTGCGCACAGAAGTGACTAAACTAATGCCCGCGCAACCTGCAAGTAGCGGATCAGCAGAATAAGTACAAGGGGGGTGGGGGATGATCTGTGGGGTTGCCCAGGATCCACTCCCATCAATATTAAAAGGCCCAAGCAAAGATTCTTGCAGTGGTGAGGAAATGAAACATAACTGATATTGGAAAGTTACCGAATGTTGTATTATATAATGACTGCAGTCTGCAGTACTGCACTTCATTTGCGTAAACCAGAACACCCCTTTAAACATGCCTTTAATGTGCAATTTCAACTTGTGCCCCAGATGATTTCAGACCCTAGCAACACCCCTGCTTTTCTCACTAGGGTTTTAGCGGCTTGTATAACTATTTTATCCTTGCTGCAATCAAAATCAGTTCTCCATACGCTGTGAGCCTGTGATAGACATGTGTTATGCGCAGTAGCCAATCTGAAGCCGCAGAGGTCAGCATAGAGCAGCTGCCTCAGCCAAGACTAAAAGACTAAAGTGCAGTTTCTGTATGAACCACGAGTGGATTGTAAAAAGATCTTAACACCTAGTTGCTGATACTGTCCCTGCACTGACTGTGACATTCCATGGCTCACATAATAGTTTCTGTCAGGTTCAAGTGCCAGGATTATGTTTTTTTATTAACACAAGTTTATAATTTTGGGGAATTAATCCCTGTTGTTTCATCAACAGCATGGCCAAGGCACAGGGGCACCTAAAAAAGCTGTCCAGTGTAAGAACCCTGCAGAATAGTACCCCACATCTCAGCTACTGTATCTGTGACCAATAGGTGGAATATTCACACTGGATATATTGGAACCAGAGAAGAATTATGCTGAAGTCAAATATTAGAAAATATTTAGGTGCTTCTAGCTGGAAAAATCTGTGTGCATATACAGCCTGATGGAGCAAGTTTAAAATATTTTCCGTTGGATTCATATGGAACGTACATATAGCATCGGGCTTATGCACCCCTATGCTAACCCTATTGCGGCTCCCTAATCTAACCCCATCTAGCAGTCTCGCTCCTCTGCAATCTATTCTCAGCTCTGCTGCCCGGTTAATCCGCCTCTCCTCTTGTTTCTCCTCTGCCTCCCCCTCTGCCAGTCCTTTCACTGGCTGCCCATTTCGCAGCAAATTCTTTTTAAAATACTAACAAATACACATAAGGCCATCCACAATATGTCTGCTCATTACATCTCTGGCCTGCTTTCTAGATACATCGCATACATGTAATCGCTGATCTTCACAGGAGCTATATCTTTGTTTTCTTCTCATCTGTTCTACACACAATCGTCTACAAGATTTCTTATTTGCCTCCCCCCTACTCTGGAACCTGCTACCCGAGAACATCAGACTCTCCTCCAACATCCAAACCTTCAAAAATAACCTGAAAACCTACCTATTCAGGAAAGCCTACCCGCTGCAGTAAGCATGCTGTCACCACATAGCCAGATGAGCAGCTCTTACCCTCACCTACTTTTTCCCTCTTCTCTTGTAGATTGTAGGCTCTTGTCGGCAGGCTACTCCCCCTCTTTGTACCAGTCTGTTAATACTTTCTTGCTGATTGTATTTTTATATTATGTATGTGTAACCCCCTCTTTATGTAGAGCGCCGTGGAATTAATGGGGCTTTCAAATAATAATATGCCTGCATGCATAAGCCCTAAATTCTGTACTCCCAGGATCAAATGGAAACAATGCTTGAATAGATCAGTGTCAAATGTTGGCTATACTATGTGTTGTGAATTGAGGTTTCAAAGAAAGCCCTTTATTAACTGTAATTTATCTCTATGTTCCCTGGCTTATAATGGTTTTCTATTCTCCAAATAGTGTCAGGAAAATAAATGGTGAGTCAGGGCCTTAGGATATAACTACCGTGGCAGCTTAGTTACTTCTAAAGATACAATCTCCAACAGAAACAAAAAGAAATTTAGTCGAAAATATTCCTATCCTGGGAGCCAAAGAAGACTTCTGAGTGCCAATATTACAATTTTATTCTCAGTATCCATTGCAAATACAGCTACAGAAACACAGAAATTATTGGATCCCAAAGCAAAAACTTAGAATGGACCCCACTGAGAGCTCCAACAAAAGAGCGGTTACACACTGTGGAGGAATCCAGTACATGTTACAAACACCACAAGGTTGGAATTCTCTAAAATACAATCTAAAATCTCTATAAATAAGTATACAAATTCATTAATTCAGTGAGTCACCCTCAGTGCAAATCTGAAGCCTTTTTCACTTTTTCTGACCAGTTCATACAGTATGTTGTAAAAAGTGCTGCATAAATATGGCATCTAGGTTATTCAGTGTATTCACACCAGACAACCGGAGAGGACTTTTCCTGTAGTCCTTTATGTATGTGTGCTCAGGAGTCCTCTCAAAGTAAGCCAGGTCTTTTGGAGAGCACGGCAGGGGAAATGGGTGAGTTTCAGCATACTAATTACTGATCTAGACAGTAATCAACAACAGTTCTGTAGTACTGGGCAAAAGTTTTAAGCATATGTGAAAAAAAATGCTGCAAAGTAAGAATGCCTTCAAAATAGAATTATTAAGACTTCAGTTTTGTCAATTAACACAATGAAAAGTGAAGGAACAAAAGAGAAATCTAAATCCAATCAGTATTTAGTGTGACCACCCGTTGCCTTCAAAACAGCATACATTTTTCTAGGTACACTTGTACACAGTCAGGGATTTTGGAGTATTATACGCAGGTATATAATTAGGCCATTATACCAACCAGATGATGGAAATGTTCATTTTCATATGTAGGTTGAAACAACACGGGCGTCGCGTGTAAAGGCCAGATGCGTTCAGCGTGTATTGCGGCAAAGCCGCGCGAGTAGGCACGCAATTTCAGTCAGTTTTGTCTGCGATTGCGTTACATTGTTCAGTTTTCTCCAAATGCGTGCAAAGCATTTTAATGTGTTTTGCACGCACGTGATAAAAAACTGAATGTCGGTTGGGTTCGGTGTTCTGTAGATTTTATTATTTTCCATTATAACATCTTCTATCTTCATTCAGCAGGACCTGCGCTGACGTCACTGCGCTCACCACGTGGTGAGCGCAATGACTTCAGCGCAGGTCCTTTTGCAGGTCCTGCAAGAAGAAGGAAAAAGACGATACCGGCTGTGAGATCAAGTGGATGAGGTTAGTAATTTTTTTATTATCTTTTAAGCCTCAAGTGACATTTTACTTGTATTAAAGACTGCTATTATTTTCCATTATAACCATGTTGTAATGGAAAATAATAAAGTGAATGGATCTAATCCCTATTTATTTTCATCTCCTTAGCAACCATCCATGAAAATCGCATTGCATCCGCACTTGCTTGCAGATGCAATGCAATTTTCACGCAGCCCCATTCACTTCTATGGGGCCTGCGTTGCGTGAAAAACGCGAAATATAGAACATGATGCGATTTTCACGCAACGCAGAAATGCTTCGTGAAAAACAACTCTCATCTACACAGCCCCATTGAAATGAATGGGTCAGGATTCAGCGCAGGTGCAATGTGTTCATGTCAAGCATTGCACCTGCACAGAATTCTTGCTCGTGTGAAAGGGGCCTAACAGAAACAGTTGTGTAGGAGGTTATTCCCTTCTCACACATTTGTAGCATATCACTAGGATAGGTTGCCAATATCAGATTGCCGGTCCCTTCTTTGGGACTAACTCCTATCTCCAGACCTGACTCCGCAAAGTGCAGGAGAGTGCACCGCACATGCACGGCTATTCCTCTATTCACCTCTATGGGAGTTGCAGAAATAGCCAAGCCAGAGCTATTTTCAGAACTCCCATAGTGGTGAATGGAGGGTAACCACCCTTGCATGGTGTGATCTCCTTCACTTTGGGGAGCTCATTCTGTAGATAAGAACAGGTCCCAGATGTGGGACCCACACCTTTCTTACATTAGTGGCACATCCTAGCAATATGCCACCAATGTCTGAGTTGAGAATAACTCTTTAAAACTGGGTGAGGAACAGCCAAACCTTGCTACAAAGGTGAGGTTATGGAAGAAAGTTTTAGATCAAAGGTAATATACCCTGACAAGACACTATGTAGTTATACTGCATTAGCAAGGTTTCTCTCAGGCAAAGATTTCAAATCAGACTAGAGTTTCAAGATGTGCTGTTCATGGCAATGTTGAGGATGATAGGCTCAGTGGTCAGCAAACAAAACGTAGTGTAGTCAATGAAAGACATATCAAGCTTACTTACATTTGAAATGGAAGATGTCCAATTGTCCATCAACTCAGAACTGGCAAAAACCAAAAATCTACTGTTCGAAGAAGTCTGGCCAGAAGTGGACTTCTTCGACCAAAAAGTTATACTTTTGATATAGAAATAAGGCCAATCGACTCAACTATGCACAAAAATAGCAGAAGGAGCTCTGGACTGTGGAGTCAAAATTTGAAATATTTGCCTACAACAGAAGACCATTTGTTTGTACAATAATGAGTGTCTGCAGGAAACCGTGAACCATAGTGGAGGTGGAGGGTTTGGTCATCCCTTAAAGTTAAACCTCCACAGCAGCCCACCCCCTTAGCTTTGACCTTTACAGCAGCCTTCCTCTTTAACAGTGACTTTAACAGCATATCACCCCCTTAACAGTGACCTCCACAGGGGCCCACCCCCTTAACACTGGCCTTTCCTGGATCCGTGTGTGTCCTTTTGAATAGCTCACTCTAAGACAGCAGCACTGTAATGTCTGAGTGTAAGCTACAGGGAGAAAATCACCATCCATCCCACCTCTGCAGCTGACAGAAGTTAATTTTTACCTTAATTTTTTCAATCCCTGTCGGCTGAAGAGTGGAGGGGGTATGGCCTAACCAGATCGGGGCATGGCTTAGTGAGACCTAGAAATTGATTTTTAACTTCATTTTTTAAAATCTCAGTCAGCTGAGGAGTGGAAGGTGTGTGGCCTAACTGGATCGGAGGCCTGTTCTTTTGAACAGCTCACTCTAAGACAGCAGCACTGTAATGTCTGAGTGTGAGCTACAGGGAGAAAGTCACCCTTCCTCCCACCCCTGCAGCTGACAGAAGTTGATTTTTACCTTCATTTTTTCAATCCCAATCGGCTCAAGAGTGGGAGGGGCATGGCCTAACCAGATCTGGAGCGTAGGCTTAGCGGGACCTAGAAGTAGATTTTTAACTTAATTTTTTCAATCTCAGTCAGCTGAGGAGTGGGGGGTGTGTGGTCTAACCAGATCAGGGGCGTGTCCTTTTGAAAAGCTTACTCTAAGACAGCAGTATTGTGCTGTCTGAGTGTAGGCTGAAGAGAGAAAGTCACCCTCCCTCCCACCCCTGCAATCCCCGTCGGCTCAGGAGTGGGCGGGCGTGTCCTAACCAGATCATGGGCGTGGCTTAGTGGTTCCTGGGGGAGTGGTTTTAAGTCTTTTGAGGGTGGACACATAGTGGCAGGGGTGTGTCTGGGCTCCTTCCTGCAAGAGTGACGCCCCTCTGTGCAACTCCTGGCTTATTTGTATACCAAACAAACTGAAATTTCAGAGGATAAAAACATCATGTGACCAAGCTTATACTGACTAATGTATTTTCTGTGAATATCTCAGAAATGGTATGCCCTAGAGAGCTGAGACTTGGTCTCAAACCTCCGAGAACACCTGATGTACCTGTGTGCCAAATTTCGTGATTGTAAATGCGACGGTGCAGATTTCTTTAGCAGACATACATACATACACACATACACTTAGCTATACAGTATAGATACCCTTTAACAGTGACCTTGACAGTGCCCGTCCCTTTAACAGTGATCTCCCCAGTGCCCGCCCCTTTAAAAATGATCTCCACAGTGCCCACCACTTAACAATGATCTACACAGTGGCTGCCCCTTTAACAATGACCTCCACAGTGGCCGCCCCTCTAACACTGACCTTCACAGTGCATGCCTTAGATCGAAAATGATGTTCATATATGATCACTCGCATAATTCATGAAAAGGGAGAATAGTGAATAGTGATCTGGATTTTTTTAGACTTAACTTTTACTTTTTATACATAATAAAATATATCCCTCAAAATATACTAGAGGTTCAATGTGAATACAATTTTCCACAGTCCCACACACAGGAGGACTCCTTGGAAACAAAGGCAACTGTGTCTACACTTGTACATTCTTTGTCAGACACTAGAGGGTGACAAGAGCCGATATGCACAAGCACCTTAGGTGCACAAAAACGAGGTAACAGTGATCGGTATATACTGGCACCCTATGTACACAATTTTAAGCAATGATGTGAAAGATAACATATAACAGTGTATACATAATGCACGGCGGCATAAAGAAAAAAACATACAATGATTAGGTGCAAAGATTCACCATGCAAGGGGGATGCACAGCTGCACCTATATAATAAAGGTGCACAGCGGCACCAATGAGACCCAGTGTCCTACTCTACAGATAATAGGCTCTTCAGACACCTCCGTTTCAAGGTAGGGTGGTCTGGTTCGATGGTACGAGGTCCTTAGAATATGTGGGATTTACAGGAAGATGTTTCTATATGTCCCTGGATGACCTTATAGGGCCCTACAATAGCCCTATTGGTCTAACCACGAAGTGTCCACTAATTGGGCCCCCGTCCGGAACCTAACCCTGGAATTGAGTTCCCTATTTTGCCCTGAAAAGATTACGACATGCATGTTTCTGAGGCAGAAACAGTCCTCTCATCAGGGGAATATGAAAAGTTAGCTAGATATATTTCACTTGCCAGAGAAGATGTCCACCACCAAGCGTTTGCTGGAAAAGATGCTTGCCATGCAAATACAAAAGCCACTGGGAAAGATAACTCCCAGTGGAATAGAGTGCACAGGTAGGTGCCAAAAAAGAAAGGGAAAAATGACGATGAAAGACCCCCTCCCCTAGTTGCGGTACACAATTGAGGCCGCAGGCATAGATGTTACCTGGCTATCTGCAGGGGTCCACCAGTATTTGAAGTGTCGCGTCCACCTGTGCGCACAGCGTGCGGTGTGATGACGTCAAACAATCGCGAGATATGGCGGGCGCACGCACAAGAGAGTTGACAGGAACCGGAGTATAGCGTGCATTGAACAGCGCTCACTGCGCCTGCGCCCTTGGCCGAAAACAAAATTAAGTCGCCGCGCAGGCGCACCACCTCCAATACACACGCTATAACTTTTAGATACACTGCCGACATCGCCGGACAAAAAAGCCCTCATGCTAATATCGATGGCATGAGGGCAAATATCACAGTGTACGGAGTGCAGACATAGAGATGGCTGTCCACCATATACATACTGTGGAAACATGTTGAGCATGAGGAGGACAAAGTAAAGATAGATTGTCCATAGATATAGGCGTTGATATAAAAGCACCATATGGGTGTGTACTAATGGGCATCGGGATATGTGCCAATATAGTCTACACCTGAACAGACCCAGATATGGGTATGTAAGAAATAAGAAATAGTATTTGTGGTGTGATGTTTTAATTTCCTGACCATGGCTAGAAAGAAGACTCAAAGGGGATGGTGGGCACAATAAGAGGAAGAGTCTATTATGTTGAAATATGCAGAAAAAAATAATCAATGGGACAGATTCCTTGTAGAACTTCAGGGTAGGTAAAGGAATCGGCAAATCTCAGTTGGCACTTTTAATAGTTACTCCAAAATAGTGCCAATCAAACTGTCATCTCATCCCCAAAAAAATGAGCCACTACACAAGACAGTCGTCCAAAAAATAAATAAAACTATGGCTTTCAGAATGTAGACTCTAAAGAATAATAAAAAAAAAAATAATGCTTTGTTATGTAAAACTGAAACGAACAACCCAAAAAAGTTGTCATATTTGGTATTGTCGCATCTGTGACAACCTGCTCTATAAAAATACCACATGATCTAAACTGTCAGATGAATGTGGTAAATAACAAAAAATAAAAACAGTGCCAAAAAAGCAATTTCTTGTTACCTTGCCTCACAAAAAGTGTAATATAGAGCAACGAAAAATCATATGTACCCTAAAATAGTACCAACAAAACTGCCACCCTATCCAGTAGTTTCGAAAATGAGGTAACTTTTTTGGAGTTTCTACTCCAGGTGCATCAGGGGGGATTCAAATGGGACATGGTGTAAAAAAAACAGTCCAGCAAAATCAGCCTTCCAAAAACCGTATGGCATTCCTTTCCTTCTGCGCCCTTCCGTGTGCCCGTACTGAAGTTTACGACCACATATGGGGTGTTTCTATAAACTACAGAATCAGAGCCATAAATATAAAGTTTTGTTTGGCTGTTAACTCTTGCTTTGTAACTGGGAAAAAAATATTAAAATGGAAAATCTGCCAAAAAAGTGAAATTTTGAAATTTTACCTCTATTTGCCATTATTTCTTGTGGAACACCTAAAGGGTTAACAAAGTTTGTAAAAATCAGTTTTGAATACCTCGAGGGGTGTAGTTTCAAGAATGGGGTCATTTTTGGTGGTTTCCATTATGTAAGCCTCACAAAGTGAGTTCAGACCTGAACTGGTCCTTAAAAAGTGTGTCACGGATTTAGTAGGGGAGAACACCAAAAGACAACAAGAAGGAAGGGAAAAGACAAGGGACAGAAGGGCCCCCCTCACCGCTAGGGAGGGAAAAGGGTCACCACCTATAAAACCCTGTTCCTGGCCCTAACTCCTATCCGTATGGGCACCTCTCGATGGTAGAGATGCCCATACACAGGAACCTAGAAAACCCTGGTGGCCCTCGGATGCCCTAATGGTAATGACAGGGCAGAGACAACCTGCTCCTTCCCTGGTGAAGGAACCAGTGTCTCACTGAGGCCTAGTAAACAACAAAGGTGGGGGGGAATACAAAATACAACAAGCAGAACACTGTACTTCTGAGGCTGATGGATGATGGATGAACAGGACTTCAACTAGAACCACACTCCAGCTCTTCCAAAAACTAAATGAAGCTATCCAGAGCAAGGAGTGATGGATAAAGTCAGACTAAATAGGGGGAGGTAAAGGTCACATGATCCACACATAAACAGGGGATGTGGACATAAAAGCAACACGCAGACAAAGTTAAACCAAAAGGGCTGTATAACTAATGTGCAGATAATCTTTCAGACCTTCTAAAACCTGTCACCTGTGTGACAAAGTGGGTTTTTTAGATTTCTGAAAAATTTCAAGATTTGCTTCTAAACTTCTAAGCCTTGTAACATCCCCAAAAAAATTCAATGTTATTCCCAAAATGATCCAAACACGAAGTAGACATATGGGGAATGTAAAGTAATAACTATTTTTGTAGGTATTAGTATGTATTATAGAAGTAGAGAAATTGAAACTTGGAAATTTGCAAATTTTTCAAAATTTTGGGTCAATTTGGTATTTTTTTATGAATAAAAATGATTTTTTTCTTTTTACTCCATTTTACCAGTGTCATGAAGTACAATATGTGACGAGAAAACAATCTCAGAATGGCCTGGATAAGTCAAAGCGTTTTAAAGTTATCACCATATAAACTGACACTGATCAGATTTGCAAAAAATGGCCTGGTTCCTAAGATGAAAATGAGTCCGTCCTTAAGGAGTTAAAAGGACTTTTGTGGCCCTATTAGCTAGCGTTTGGTGTTCCTAACAGTGTGCCCCCGCTTCACACAGCAACCTCTCCCTACACTGGCAAAAAAACAGAATGTAAAATGGCTGCCAGTTCGGGTTTATTTATAGGGTAGGGTGTGTGTCCATGTGCTGAAACATCTTAATTGGCTTTCCTGTCCCACCTGATGGATGTGTCATGGGTCAAAGTTCGACACAATGTAAAAGAATATGGAGCCGGCGGACATCGCCATATGTTCGCATGCTCGGCGAATCGCGAACGCGCAATGTTCGCCGCGAAACGACCGCCGGTCGAACCGCATGGCCATCTCTAGAAGCAGGTATATCAAACCCCTTAATCAGTATTTTGTGGAAGCAGGTATATCACACCACTCAATTATTTTTTTTGCCACAACAGTTATATCACACCACCCTGTTTATTTGGGGCAACAGGTATATCTCAGCCCTCAATCTGTATTTTGGGGAGGAAGGTATATCACACTCCTCAATCAGTTTTTTTGGGGGGAAACAGGTATATCACACCATTTGCAATTAGTTGTTCCAATAGCGTCTGTCCCTCTGTATAGCTGGGGTATCGCAGCAGAACCGCACACAACTGCTACACAATACAAATGCACTATAATATACTTTCTATGTTAGAAAGTATAAGTATATCACACCCCTCAGTATATCACAGCTATCGATAGCACACCTATACCAGTCCTTAAAAGGACTTCTGTGGCCCTATTAGCTAGCGTTTAGTGTCCCCAATAGCCTGTCCCTGCTCCACATAAGCAACATCTCCCTACACTGGTGGAGGTGTGTCTATGTGCTGAAACATCTCAATTGGCTGTCCTGTCCCACCTGATGGATGTGTCATGGGTCAAAGTTCGGCATGATGCAAAAGAATATGGAGCCGGCAGACATCGCAATATGTTCGCATGTTCGGCGAACGTGCAAAGTTCGTCGCAAAACGACCGCCGGGCAAACTGCAAGGCCATCTCTAGTCTGCAGCATATCCATCACAGGTAGACTTGCAGACTCTGAGAGTGGTAAGATGTTTCAAGCCATTCGACTAGAACATTTATAGGAATTTGGCGATGCAGTAATTGGAATATGAATGAGGCAATAATGTAACAGGTTCTTTCTTAGTGACAGGTTTCCTTTAATTCTTTTATTATCAGGTTAAAGATGTACAGAAATACTCCCATTACATATTAGACCAACAACGTTGTTTATTCAGTTCATGACATTTTCATTGATTGCATGTAGATGGCGGTTAGTAATATTGTTCCAATGTCTCCATAGGTTTACATGTTGGCTAGAATTAATAACCCCGTATGCCAGTGATGTAGTGCAAATGTGTTAAGGGTATTATTACAGGATTACATAAGCTCCAGGGTGGCTGGAATTTGTTAAAAGGGCTTTCGGCTTATACCTCCGGTAACAGCAGATCGATGAGCCTTGTGTTCTTGGAGAAAGGCCTTTGAACCAGAACAATTGCAGAGGAAGTCTGAAGTACCACGTTATCTCACATCAGTATAGCGTAGAAATCCAGCAGCTATAGCTTCTTTGAGGAATTGAACAAGAGGGATTTAAAAGGTTTACAAAGGTCAGGTCTCTACTCTGTGAAATTCCTTATCAGACTGGTTTTTAACCTAGCTTGTACTTTATATTACATGCATTATATGTAATAGTTCCATTATATGTAATAGTTCACTATATATTAAAACACAAACTGGGACCCTGATATTCAAGATATGTACTTAGTGAATAATATTTAGAGATAAATCACTTATACAAATGCTCACATAGTACAGGTGATCGGATGAAGTGAAGATTATGTCCCCCTGGATTATTTATTTAATTTCACTACATTACCTAATCTATATATATATATATAAAGAAGGACGTATGTGTGTATGAATGTTCCGTGATCACTAAAAAACGCAACCATCGATTTCAACGAAACTTGGCATACACATCCCTTGCTACCTGGAAAGAAATCTTGTGGTGGTCAAAACTCTCTAGGACTTACCGTTCCTGAGATATTCCAAAAAAATTCACTGCATTAGCCAATACAAGCCTGCAAGTCTTTCTCTTCATATCCCAACTGCCATACACACGGTCACATGTCCCTTATCAGCCATTAGAAGCTCGCAGGTCCTTAGTCTCCACATACACACAGTTTTACTCCAGGTTTCCATAACAACCCAGCCATTTTTCTTCACTGCTGTAGGTTAGCTTTATGCTAGGGCTACACAATGACAATAAGTCACACAACACATAGGGCACAACTACACTGCTACATGTGTCGCGTGACATTGATGTCGCACCAATGTCCCACCAATGTCCCGTGACAATTTTTATAATGATAGTCTATGGTGTTGCACTGCCACGCGACAGTCGCATAAAAATTCATCTTGATTGGATTTTTTGCAACTGTCGTGTCGCAGTCGCAGCATGTCACATGTCGCAGTGCGACACCATAGCCTATCATTATAAAAATTATTGAGACAAAATGTCACGCGACACATGTCGTCATGTAGCCCTAGCATTAAAAGCGGCAGGGCGCTGTGAAGATCACTGTTAAAGGGACAGGCATTGTGGAGGTCACTGTTAAGGGTGCAGGGTCCACTATTAAAGGGGCAACTGCTGTGGAGGTCACTGTTAAGCAGCAGGGTACTGTGAGGTCACTGTTAAGGGGGTGGGCCCCCGAGGAGGTCACTGTCAAGGGAGTGGGGTGCTGTGAAACTGACTGTTAAAGGGGTGCGCTGCTGTAAAGGTCAAAGTAAGGGCTGTTTCACACGAGCGGATGCCGTGCGTGACATCCGCTCCGTGAATGATAGCCAAGACCCGATGCAGACTGCAGAAGCACGGAGCAGTAACATGATTGATAATGCTCCGTGCCTCTCTGTGATCTCTTTACTATGAAATCACAGTGACAACTTTATTTCGCTGTGATTTCGTAGTAAAGAGGTCACAGAGAGGCACGGAGCATTATCAATCATGTTACTGCTCCGTGCTTCTGCTGTCCGCATCGGGTCTTGGCTGTCATTCATGGAGCTGATGTCACGCACGGCATCCGCTCGTGTGAAACAGCCCTTAAGAGGATGGGCTGCTGTGGAGGTCCATTTAAAAGTGGCGAGGCACTGTGGGGGACTATGGAATTCACTGTTAAAGGGGCGGGTGCTGTAGAGGTCACTGTTATGGGGGATACTGTCGACACACACAAACATTAAATGAAATAGATGAAATATACCCGTGCGAAGGCGGGTCCTTCTGCTAGTGAAAAATAAAACAAGCAATAAACTATGTACATCAATCATTAATTATCACTAAAACACTGGCAGATGTTAAAAAATTTAAAGTTAGGCTGACGGCCCGTGTCTGCTGCTTTCCTGGGCAGGCGCGGTCATCACTTCGCTGACCCTGTGTGTATTGGGACTAGTGCTTAGTAAACTTCCTCAGATCACTGCTAGAATTAATCCTTCCCTCTTGCTATCTGTCCAGCTGCTGAATAAGGTCCGGATCAGCCTTTCTACTTAGCTGGGTTGTGGTTCTTGCCTGAGCTTTGAGGTTATGTAGTAACCAGCGAAGATGTGATCTCTTGCCTGACTACTGAGTCTGCTCCTTGCCGCCTGCCCCAACCTTGGAATTTTTATCTGGATTATGCACATACTCAGCCTGCCCTGATTATGGACTGTGTTCAGACTAGAAGGAAAAAAAAAATGAGGGGTTAGTCAGCACATTCCAGTGCACAGGTGTACATTGCCATGACTGGAAGCATAAAAACAAAAAAACAAGCAATGAATTTCAACAGCACTTTGCAAACACAAATAATAAAGTAAATACTGTACAGTAGTGCCATACAGTAATGCCATAGTAGTGCCAACAGAAAATACGCCTTCTGGAATTGCTCAGAGTCCTGATCTCAACCCGATTGAGATGCTGTGGCATGACCTCAAGAAAGCGATTCACAGCAGATATCCCAAGAATATTGCTGAATTGAAACAGTTCTGTAAACAGGAATGGTCAAGAATTACTCCTGACCGTTGTGCACGTCTGATCTGCAACTACAGGAAACGTTTGGTTGAAGTTATTGCTGCCAAAGGAGGTTCAACCAGTTATTAAATCCAAGGGTTCACATACTTTTTCCACCTGCACTGTGAAGGTTTACATGGTGTTCAATAAAAACATGGTAACATTTAATTATTTGTGTGTTATCAGTTTAAGCAGACTGTGATTGTCTATTGTTGTGACTTAGATGAAGATCAGATCACATTTTATGACCAATTTGTGCATAAATCCATATCATTCCAAAGGGTTCACAAACTTTTTCTTGCAACTGTATTAGTTTCACCATTTAAGTTGCATTACTAAAATAAATGGACTTTGAACGATATTCAATTTTTTTTTAGTTTTACCTGTATATTTTTAGTACCATCACTACCTAGTGGTACTTGATGTGAAGTGGTGGTTTACCAGCCTGTTATAGAAATTACAGCAATATACATACACAGCATAAAATTACATTCTGAAAATACCCTTAAACATACATGGCACCACTACTGAGTTGGACACTGCACATATAATTAATAATAGCAGAAAAGAAATTCATTTATAATGTAGATAGTAAAATATCCAAACCGACCAAACAAAAAAAGCCCTCATACCCCAACACATGTTGCACATTGGCATCTTCCAGGGGAAATGACCAAGGAGCATAAAATAGATATATTGTCCCCCCAACTTCTGCTTTTGGGGGGCAGTCAGGTTCCAGCCATTTTTGAATGCCTGGCTACTTTCATCTATTGCATATGGCCAAATGAAGATGTCTTTCCAACAAATTAAATATAATTATTTTTGCTATTCTTCCTTGGTAAAGGGCTTTTAACTAGTTTGCTATTATTCCCCATGAAAGATCTGTGTGTTTTCTATTTTAGATAGCGGGCAAACAAGGGAAGTGTAGACAATACGCACTGAAATCTGTCAAGTTGTATATGTATTGCGTTGGGCATCTTTGGGCATTTAAGTACATCCAGAATGAGGTGTAGTACTCAAGATGGGGCACTATCATTCTTACACCAATCTACTGTCTTTAATGGCTAGCAAAGAATGTCATCTGTGTATTAAATTCTAGGCCTCCGATACCTTGCCTTAATATTTTTATGCAACTGCTATTACATATAATGTGACTGGGTGTCCAGCAGATGGCAGTGTATATGGCAGAGATTACCTTTAGATAGAAGGGAACTTACCATTCTATTATCCTCATTTTGGGCAGAAGTGGGCTAGTCCTGCTTCCTACCAATGGAGAGGTTGGAGGGAGACATAGTGGAGTCGAGAGTAAAGAAGTTGAGAAGTGGAGTGGAGAGTTGGAGCTGGAGAGTGAAGAGGTGTGGTGAGGGAGCATTTCTATTCACTGCTGCAGAAGCTTTGGGAAAGTAGCTTAGAGAGCAGCCCCCTCCTGATATATATAAAAGGACTTAGTACCTCTGAGAGGTAAAATGGAGCCAAAGATCACTACTCAGCAAACTGGGTCACAGGATACCTCACTCTCATAAGAAACAGTAATTGAAGCTAATAGGAACTAGACTGAAGCCAGAGATTAGCACAGCAGCAGAGAGATAAATCAAAGTATTCAAGTTTACCTGTCAGTTTAACCTTAGCCTGCTAGAGCCAAGAGAAAGATCAAGTATTGTTTAGATGATACAAGTTTATTGCAAGTTTATACAAGTACAAACTGTTAAACTTCATCAGAAGTCCCAGGTAGATGGGCGTGTTCAGTCTAAAAGAGGCCCTACCCTCAATATATACTACAAGAGAATTTAGACTAGAACCTTCAGAATCACAGGTGCATATCCATGAAGCAAACATAATTACAAAAAACAAGATGGCTGCACACCATTATACATTCAAACAGTAGAGCTAAGAAATGGGGGTCATTCTAAATAAAAGTGGTGCAATACCGACTATAAATGAGTTAATGGAAGCTCATATATGCTCATGACCCATTTTAGTCCTGTAAATGCCTCCACAGGAGAGCTGAATATCACAAAAAATGGGGTCAATTATGTGAGCCATCATGTGTCCCTGACAAGTTTCATGCAGCCTGGCTTTTAGTTAACTGCACAGAAATCTAACAGGTAAAAGAAAGTTTATTGAGGAGCAGAACATGTACAGTGTATACACTACTACTACCTACAGCAGCATCTCATCATGGCTGTCAGTGTCTGTGCAGAAGCAGATCTGTGTTGTTTTTTTATTACACTAAACTTTACTAACAACATGACAACTTCAGCCATTTTACAACATCACCTAGAGACAGGCGGATATTTTTACAAATGAGTTAGAGACAGGCAGCCATGTAAATACACATAGTGTTGAATTTATTGTAACAACCGTAATAGAATCATGATTTCAACACTAGTCTGTAATTATTACATGAATGTGTCCTGTATGCTGACCCAGCACATGTATGTCATGTAACACTGTTGCTTGCTGAATGTCAGGGATTATAAGATGTAAACAGTGTCACATGACCGATACGTTACACAGGATTAATCCGTGGGCTGTACCATTCTACTGTACATATAAGGGTCGGTTTCTGTATATTAGAAAGATATGTATGCAGAATTTTAAATAAATGTATGTTAGAAAATTAAATTATTCTGTATTATATAAAAAAAATTAAAGTAAAAAGTTGAATACCCCTTTAAGTTTTATTGAAAATCCAGAGGCACCAAAGTATAGTAATTTGTAATGTAATGTTTTGGCCACAGGTGCCCTTTATAAAGCTGTATTAATTTATGTAGGGGGACAGACATCAGTTTGTCTTCACGCAAAATGTACAGCCATTTTCCTTCTGCAAAGTGTGAGTAAGTTCTTCACCTAGATGGCAGTGCTGCTGAATCAGACATAATCCAGCAGAGCATTGCTTTGATGAGTCTTTCTGCTTTCCTTCTGTGTTCCTCTTAGGCCTCATTCACACAACTGTATCTGTATTGCGGTCCTCAAACCACGGATCTGCAATATACGGATACCTTCCATGTAGACTGCAATGTTTTGGGTCCCATTACTAGAAATTACTATTCTTGTTCTATAATTTGCAGAACTGACATATGGATGCAGACAGCACATGGATGACATCCATCTGCTATCCGTTTTTTGTGTTTTTTTGCAGACCCATAGAAATGAATGGGTGCATGGGCTATCCACAAAATATGCAGAAAGCACACGGATGGAAAATACAGTCAGGTGCATGATGCTTTAATGTTAGAGATAGCACTCGGAAGGGGGAAGGCTGTAGACAGCAGATCACAGTGTTGGGAAGTGGACGAGCAATTAAACAGGGCAGATCACCCAGGTTACAGATAGGGAGGAAAGCACACATGAGGGAGTTTGGAGGGGGCATCCTAGACACACAAATCCAGCATCTATTGGGGAGTGGCACATCCACATGAGAAAACTATACAGTTTGCAAACTGAATCTCAGGGGATCTGAAAATGAATGAAAGAATAAAAATTGCCAAGACTGAAAGTAAGCAATAATGTGTAAAAAAAAAATATTCCTTGTCAAAGGTCAGTGCATTAATTTATTTCTACTAACCACTACTGACTATTCAAGCACTTAAACAAGCAGATTGGGACAAACACAATGCAACAGACTTATATTGACTTGATCCTAGTAAATCATAACTAGATATCCAACTGGGTGCATAACAATAAATGCACTAAAATAGTATCACCCTGAGTGTTCCTTTTTCAGTTCATTGCCATTAGGTATAGATAATTACTGATGGACAAACATTGGCCGGGACGGATATTCGCGAACCGCAAGTTCGCGGCAGGCCCCATTTACTTTAATGACAGGCGAACCTGGAAAACCTTCAGGTCATATTTGCAGCCACCAAATACTTACTAGAAGTGCACAAATAGTCCCACAACATGGACAGTGACATATTAGAGGGGGATCAATGACAAAAATTTCCACAAAAAATATGTATTTTAATCAGGGGCTATTTTTATGCGTCTTAAAGGGAAATTCTCAAAAATGTGCCCTCCTGGAGCCTAGAAAATTTTTATTTTAGGCCACGGGAGTACGGGCCCTCAAAATTAGGCATAAAAGAACAAGTGATTATGTGGCTGGAGGTATATTGTGCGGTCAATGGATAAAAATTTTACTGTAGCCCACTGGAGTACAGGCCCAAAACATTAGGCATTCACCTTACAGAAAAGATCAAGTGATTATGTGGCTGGAGGCATATTAGATGGTCATTGAATAACAATTTTACTGCAGGTCAGTGGAGTACAGGCCCCAAACTGTAGGAATTCACCGTACAGAAAAGAACAAGTGATTATGTGGCTGGAGGTATATTAGACGGTCATTGGATAACGATTTTACGGTTGGCCAGTTAGATTAAAGGCCCCAAAAATTATGCATTCACCGTACAGAAAAGATCAAGTGATTATGTGGCTGGAGGTATATTAGACGGTCATTGGATATCAATTTTACTGCAAGCCAGTGGAGTACAGGCCCCAACAATTAGGCATTCTCTGGACAGAAAAGATCAAGTGATATGTGGCTGGAGGTATATTAGACGGTCATTGGATAACAATTTTACTGCAGGCCAGTGAAGTACAGGCTCTAAACATTAGGCATTCACTGGACAGAAAAGATCAAGTGATTATGTGGCTGGAGGTATATTAGACGGTCATTGGATAACAATTTTGCTGTAGGCCAGTACAAATACATGTCAAATACATATGTTTAAAATAACTAAAAATATAAAATTTGATTAAGAACATGGCTAACGAAATACCCCCCCTTGAATAAACCCAAAATGATAACAGGTGAAATTCTATAATATACAAAAGATAATAAGCAGGTGGCTCACTTTGATTTGCCACGACAGGTGCACAGGTTCAAAAAACACCCCTTGGTTCTAATGGATATATATGGATTGGATAGAACCGGCACTCAAAACAATCGGATTGTGCGTGGAAATAAATTAAAATTATTTATTAAACAATAAACGCTTAATAAGCTATATTCTGTGTACATCAGAGTAAACTCATAAAAATGACATAAAAGGCATATAAAAATAAATATCTCTGGTATAGAGAAATCTTAAATGTTGGGCACAGCAAGCTGCATCCGTGTCCCCCCCAATTGGGTAAGGTAATTAGATCGCAGACGTCTGTGACAAAGCAGATTAATGTATTTGAAATATATTCAATAGCCTATATCCCACATAGTCCTAAATTTAGGGTAAAGGATAGAAGATAGTCAAATATGGTCTGTATATTGAACCATGAATGGATTGTCCAGCATCAGATAACAGTCTCAGATTCAAAGTCACTTGTCCAGCACGTCTGTAATCACAGTGTCTGTGCCGTCTCTCATGCAAAGAATCGGTATAGTTCCACTGAACTTGATGTTACTCACTGTGTCTCCGTGTAGGCTCACTCGGTTAGGTCTGTGGAGGGGTTTCTGCCTTGGCGTCCCACGCTTTAGCCTTTCTCCGCTGTATTTGTGTCGGGTCCAGTTTTTAATGGAATCCCGTCTCTACTCTCGTGAGAGACCTGTGTTAGACCTGTATTAGCTATTTCAGCTGTTTCGCTTCGGTGAGTCTTACAACACTTACTGATCTTCTATAGGTGGATGTGTTCTCTCCGTCCTTTTAGTACATGGCCATGTACCGCTGAGATGATTCTTTCACAGGTAATACGCCCAGACGCGTTTCGAGATATCTTATCTCTTCCTCAGTGGGTCATAGCCATGTACTAAAAGGACGGAGAGAACACATCCACCTATAGAAGATCAGTAAGTGTTGTAAGACTCACCGAAGCGAAACAGCTGAAATAGCTAATACAGGTCTAACACAGGTCTCTCACGAGAGTAGAGACGGGATTCCATTAAAAACTGGACCCGACACAAATACAGCGGAGAAAGGCTAAAGCGTGGGACGCCAAGGCAGAAACCCCTCCACAGACCTAACCGAGTGAGCCTACACGGAGACACAGTGAGTAACATCAAGTTCAGTGGAACTATACCGATTCTTTGCATGAGAGACGGCACAGACACTGTGATTACAGACGTGCTGGACAAGTGACTTTGAATCTGAGACTGTTATCTGATGCTGGACAATCCATTCATGGTTCAATATACAGACCATATTTGACTATCTTCTATCCTTTACCCTAAATTTAGGACTATGTGGGATATAGGCTATTGAATATATTTCAAATACATTAATCTGCTTTGTCACAGACGTCTGCGATCTAATTACCTTACCCAATTGGGGGGGACACGGATGCAGCTTGCTGTGCCCAACATTTAAGATTTCTCTATACCAGAGATATTTATTTTTATATGCCTTTTATGTCATTTTTATGAGTTTACTCTGATGTACACAGAATATAGCTTATTAAGCGTTTATTGTTTAATAAATAATTTTAATTTATTTCCACGCACAATCCGATTGTTTTGAGTGCCGGTTCTATCCAATCCATAGAAATTCTATAATACGTGGTCGTCACAGGTGTTTTATTCCTCCGAGGCCCCAACAATTAGGCATTCACAGTACAGAAAAGATCAAGTGATTATGTGGCTGGAGGTATATTAGATGGTCATTGGATAACAATTTTACTGCAGGCCAGTGGAGTACAGGCCCCAAAAATTATACCTTCACCGTACATAAAACATCAAGTGATTATGTGCCTGGAGGTACATTAGGCGGTCACTGTTTAACAATTTTACTGTTGGCCAGTTAGATTACAGGCCCAAAAAATTATGCATTCATCGTACAGAAAAGATCAAGTGATTATGTGGCTGGAGGTATATTACACGGTCATTGGATATCAATTTTAATGCAGGCTAGTGGAGTACAGGCCCCAAACATTAGGCATTCATCGGACAGAAAAGATTGAGTGATTATGTGGCTGTAGGTTTATTAGACGGTCAGTGGATGACAATTTTACTGCAGGCAAGTGGAGAACAGGCAACAAACATTAGGCATTCACCGTACAGAAAAGAACAAGTGATTATGTGCCTGGAGACACATTAGGCGGTCACTGTTTAACAATTTTACTGTTGGCCAGTTAGATTACAGGCCCAAAAAATTATGCATTAATCGTACAGAAAAGATCAAGTGATTATGTGGCTGGAGGTATATTACACGGTCATTGGATATCAATTTTAATGCAGGCTAGTGGAGTACAGGCCCCAAACATTAGCCATTCACTGTGCAGAAAAGATCAAGTGATTATGTGGATGGAGGTACATTAGCCGGTCATTGGATATCAATTTTACTGCAGTCCAGTGGAGTACAGGCCCCAAACATTAGGCATTTACTGTACAGAAAAGATTAAGTGATTATGTGGCTGGAGGTATATTAGATGGTCAGTGGATAGCAATTTACTGCAGGCCAGTGATGTACAGGCCCCAAACATTAGGCATTCACCGGACAGAAAAGATCAAGTGAATTTGTAGCTGGAGGTATATTAGACGGTCATTGGATAACGCTTTTACTGTAGCCCAGTACAAATATATGTCAAGTACATATGTTTAAAAGAACTAAAAATATAAAATTAGATTAAAAACATGGATAACGAAATCCCCCCTCTTGAATAAACCCCAAGTGATAATAGGTGAAATTCGATAACATGTGGTCCTCACAGGTGTTTAATTGCTCCGAGGCCCCAACAATTAGCCATTCATTGTACAGAAAAGATCAAGTGATTATGTGGCTGGAGGTATATTAGACGTGTCTGTGGTTAGATGTATCTTGGCACCGATACTGTGGTCCAGAGATACATTCACTTGCCACTGAACATGGCCATATAGCTCTGGGATGCCATTCTGGGAGAAATATTTCCGTCTGGGTATCCTCTATTGCGGTTTGCCAATGGCAACAAATTTTCCAGGGGCCTCCGAGTCCACCAGTTTATATGGCAGTAGTTGGCGGGCTAGCAGACAAGCCAGCGGTCAGCCGTTGGGCAAGAGGGTTATCCCGCACCATCAACTTTTTGCATTTGAACATTTGGGCCAGGAAAGCCTGCCTTTTGCAAGATGAACACAACGACAGCACAGTGCAAGGTGGAGTGGAGGACAAATGGGAGGAGAGAAGAGAAGGAGAAAAGGCAGGACGTGGAGCACTGGAAATGTGGCCTTGTGCGTTCTGACGGTGTTGCTCCCACTGGCCTCGGTGATGAGAGGCCAGGTGCCTTCTTAAGGCGGTCGTCCCTAGGTGAGTGTTGGACTTACCGTGACAGCACAGGCTACAGATGACAACACTATTGTCAGCAGTTGACACGTTAAAAAAAGGCCACACTGCGGAGCCATGTGCCAGTGTTCTGGGAGTGCCACATGTGTCTGTGCATGGTGAATGGCTCGTTCCAGATACATTTGCAGTATGCTTTTTGCCTCCTGTGCACTTTCTGCCTGCTTCTCCTCCTTCTACCCCCTATCTTCTGCTCTTTCTCTCCCTCTGAACTCCCCTCCTCTTCCTTTCTTGTGGGCACCCACGTGATATCCATCGACACGTCATCATCGTCGCCTTCACCACCACTGACATTAAAGATCTCAGAGTAGGCAGCAACAACGGGAACCTCCGTCCTTAGGGTACTGTCGTCAGACCACTGGGTGGCGGCCGTTGCTACCTCCTCTTCCTGATCCGATGCCAAGAATAGCTGCGCATCTGTAAGGTCTGGGAATGGATTGGAAAATAATTCCTCTGACTCAAGTGGAGGGGCTATGGTGGTGGTGGTGGTGGTATCTTTGGGGGAGCACACAGCAGAGAGTGAGGAGGGTGCAGATACAGAGGATGAGGAGGGTGCAGAAGCGGAAGGCTGAGTAAGCCTCTCAACCAACTCTGGTGCGTCCTTTGACGTAATCGCACGCACCTCCTCCAACTTCCCACTTAGGCTCCGGCCTGGTGCACCAGCCGATCCCTTACCACCCCTGCGGAATGGCCTGCCTCTTCCTCTGCCTGTCATTTTCAAAATGACCCTGTGACAAAGTCCCTATAGAAGAGCAGTATTTGTGGAAGCAGGTATATCGCAGGCCTCAATCAATATTTGGTGGAAGCTGGTATATCAAACCCCTTAAATAATATTTGGTGGAAGCCGATGTATTGCAGGCCTCAATATATATTTGGTGGAAGCCGGTATATCAATCCCCTCTTTCAGTATTTTGTGGAAACAGGTATATAGAAGCCCTTAATGAGTATTTGCTGGAAGCTGGTATATCAAACCCCTTAATCAATATTTGGTGGAAGCAGGTATATCGCAGGCCTCAATCAATATTTGGTGGAAGCTGGTATATCAAACCCCTTAAATAATATTTGGTGGAAGCCGATGTATTGCAGGCCTCATTATATATTTGGTGGAAGCCGGTATATCAATCCCCTCTATCAGTATTTTGTGGAAACAGGTATATAGAACCCCTTAATTAGTATTTGCTGGAATATCAAACCCCTTAATCAATATTTGGTGGAAGCCGGTGTATCGCAGGCCTCAATCTATATTTGGTGGAAGCCAATACATCAATCCCCTCTATCAGTATTTTGTGGAAACAGGTATATAGAACCCCTTAATGAGTATATTGTGGAAGCTGGAATATCAAACCCCTTAAACAATATTTGGTGGAAGGCGGTGTATCGCAGGCCTCAATCTGTATTTGGTGGAAACCAGTATATCAATCCCCTCTACCAGTATTTTGTGGAAACAGGTATATAGAACCCCTTAATGAGTATTTTCTGGAAGCTGGTATATCAAACCCCTTAATCATTATTTGGTGGAAGCCAGTGTATCTCAGTCCTCAATCAATATTTTGTTGAATCTGGTGTATCACACCCCTCAATCAATATTTTGTGGAAGCTGGTGTGTCACTCCCCTCAATCAGTATTTTGTGGAAGCAGGTATATCAAACCCCTTAATCAGTATTTTGTGGAAGAAGGTATATTGCACCCCTTAATCATTTTTTTTGGGCAACAGGTATATCACACCAGTTGCAAATAGTTATTCCAATAGCGTTTGTCCCTCTATCTAGCTGCTGTACCTCAGCAGAACCACACACAACTGCTACACAATGCAAATGCACTATAATATACTTTCTATGTTAGAAAGTATATTATAGGTATATCACACCTCTCAATCATTTTTATGGGGGGGAGTAACAGGTCTATCACACCAGTTGCAATTTGTTTTCCCAATAGCATTTTTCCCTCTATCTAGCTGCGGTATCTCAGCAGAACCGCACAAAACTGCTGCACAATACAAATGCACTATAATATACTTTCTATGTTAAAAGGTATATTATAGGTATATCACACCCCTCAATCATTTTTTTTTTTGGGGGGGGGGGGCAACAGGTATATCACACCAGTTGCATTTAGTTATTCCAATAGCGTTTGTCCCTCTATCTAGCTGCGGTATCTTAGCAGAACCGCACACAACTGCTGCACAATACAAATGCACTATAATATACTTTCTATGTTAGAAGGTATATTAAAGGTATATCACACCCCTCAATCATTTTTTTTTTTGGGGGGGGGGGGCAACAGGTATATCACACTAGTTGCAATTAGTTATTCTAATAGAATTTGTCCCTCTATCTAGCAGCAGTATCGACGCAGAACCGCACGCAACTGCTGCACAATACAAATGCACTATAATGTACTTTCTATGTTAGAAAGTATATTATAAGTATATCACACCCCTCAGTATGTCACACCTATCGATAGCACACCTTTTGTGGCCCTTTTAGCTAGCGTTTGGTGTCCCTAACAGTCTGCCCCTGCTCACACAGCAACCTCTCCCTACATTGGCAAAAAACTGAGTGTTAAATGGCTTCCAGATCGGGTCTATTTATAGGGTAGGGGGTGTGTCCATGTGCTGAAATGTCTCAATGGGCTGTCCTGTCCCACCTGGATGTGTCATGGGTCAAAGTTCGACACAATGCAAAAGAATATGGCGGCAGCGGATATCGCCATATGTTCGCATGTTCGGCGAACCGCGAACGAGCAGAGTTTGCCGAGAAAAGAACGCCGGACGAACCGCAAGGTCATCTCTATAGATAATCAGCACAGATTAAGGCTACTTTCACACTAGCTTTCTAGTTTTCCAGTATTGAGATTCATCATAGGGGCTCAATACCGGAAAAAAAACACTTCAGTTTTGTCCCTATTCATTGTCAATAAGGACAAAACTGAACTGAACAGAATGGATCACTCCAAAATGCATTACGTTCCATTTAGTTGCGTTCCCATACCGGAGAGCAAACCGCAACATGTTGTAGTTTGCTTTCTGTCCTGGGATGCGGAGTAAGACGGATGCAAGTCAATGGGGATGGATCAGTTTTCTCTGCCACAGTCTGCCACAATAGAAAATAGAAAACGGATCCATCCTCCAATAAAAGTCAATGGAGTTCATGACGGATCCATATTGGCAATGTTAAAGATAATACAACCGGATCCATTCATAATGGTTGTATTATCAGTAACGGAAGCGTTTTTGCTGAACCCTGTCGGATCCAGTAAAAACGCTAGTGTGAAAATAGCCATAAATGAGATATTCTATAATTTGTAGTTTAGTGTCCAGATCAGTTGCTCTATTATTCTTCACTGAAATTACTTGCTTACACATTTTAAAAATGTAATTAAAAAAAAAACTTCTAAATCTCCACTATATTCCCAATGTACCTTGCACAAAGAAGTCTTGTTTCAGTTATGTGTGAGAAAGTCTCCTAGAGGAAAGGATAGAATTTGTGTAAAATGTATTTTCAGGTTTGTTTTCTGTCCTCCATCCAAGGCCACCAGCAGGAAAATTAGACATTATCATAGAGATTAGTTTAATCTAACACATTGGCTGTCACTGGCTGAGAAAGCCTGAGAGACAGGTTTAGAGACAATGTGTTTGATATAAGTAAGCATTAGTGGAGAAAGTGACATTGGAAAATAGTACTTCACCACAGAAGTACGAGAGGCTTGAAGTATGTTTATGGTTTATGACCATATAAAATTAATTTTATTTTGCAATAGAGGCATTTTTCACTGGTGTGGACTGCGGAGTAAAGTACTGACCGCCTATGTTATCATAGATTGGAATCTCTGCTCGACAAATATATCTCAATGTTACAGCTAAAACCCATTACAACTAGCATCAACCTATTATATTTTAAAGTGATAGTGCTTTTTAAGTCATAATAAATGGTAAAATAAGCATTCAATGGAGGAGACTTGGTTTGTGTTAATTTTGAAATTCACCTAACAATAGCTGTTATCTCCTTCAGGGCCTGCCTTATACAATGTGCCGCCACCCAGGGCCGATCATGTCCCAGGTTTTTAGGAATGTCGAGTGGTGATATGACCTTAACAGATTTGTGTGTCACAGTGCCACTACCTGGATCCGTCACTCCTCAGGGTTAGGCTGCGGAACAATAAAGGGGAGAGTCGTAGATGGTGGAGAATTAGATGAGCCCAGACTTTGTAAAGTTTAATAGCCTTGCTTGAATAAACTTGCATCTAGACAATAAGTGGTCTTTCTCTGGCTCTAGCAGGTTTTGGGGTAAACTGGCAGGCAAACTTTAATACCTTGTTTTATCTTTCTCTGCTGTGCTAAACTCTAGCTTCGGTCTGGTAGCTTGACTTTATGACAGTTCTGCTACCTTTGAGCAGGGTGCCTTTTGCTGTTGACCCCCTAATACTCTGTCTGTAAACTCTAAAGATTCAGGGTGATTTATGAGCATGGTGCAGTTATTTGCGGCAAAAGCGTTTAGTGTCCTACTTCAGTACAGAAAGAAAAATATATACACACTTCACTGGTGGATTTATTTCTGCTAAAGGCATTACTGGCCTATTTCAGTACAAAATGATAAATATATTCTTAGTTCACTTCTGCATTTATGTGTTGAAAGCGTTCAGTGGCCTATTTCAGTACAGAAAGAAAAATATATACGCACTTCACTGGTGCAGTTATTTGTGGCAAAAGCATCTAGTGGCCTATTTCAGTGCAGAAATAAAAATATATACGCACTTCACTGGTGTATTAATTTCTGCTAAAAGCATTTAGTGGCCTATTTCAGTACAAAAAGAAAAATCTTTTCTCAGTTCACTTTTAAAGTTATTTGTTGAAAGCGTTTATTTTCCTATTTCAGTAGAGAAAGAAAATTTATACGCACTTTACTGGTGTAGTTATTTCTAATAAAAGCGTTTAATGCCCTATTTTAGTACAAAAAGACAAATATATTCTCAGTTCACTTCTGCAGTTATATGTGTTGAAAGCGTTCAGTGGCCTATCTCAGTACAGAAAGAAAAATATATACGCACTTCACTAGTGCATTTATTTTTGCTAAGAGCATTTAATGGCCTATTTCAGTATAAAAAGTAAAATATACTCTCAGTTCACTTCTGCAGTTATACAGTCAGGGCCATAAATATTGGGACATCGACACAATTCTAACATTTTTGGCTCTATACAACACCACAATGGATTTGAAATTAAACAAACAAGATGTGCTTTAACTGGAGACTGTCAGCTTTAATTTGAGGGTATTTACATCCAAATCAGGTGAACGGTGTAGGAACTACAACAGTTTGCATATGTGCCTCCCACTTGTTAAGGGACCAAAAGTAATGTGACAATTGGCTTCTCAGCTGTTCCATGGCCAGGTGTGTGTTATTCCCTCATTATCCCAATTACAATGAGCAGATAAAAGGTCCAGAGTTAATTTCAAGTGTGCTATTTGCATTTGGAATCTGTTGTTGTCAGCTCTCAAGATGAGATCCAAAGAGCTGTCACTATCAGTGAAGCAAGCCATCATTAGGCTGAAAAAACAAAGCAAACCCATCAAAGAGATAGCAAAAACATTAGGCGTGGCCAAAACAACTGTTTGGAACATTCTTAAAAAGAAGGAACGCATCGGTGAGCTCAGCAACAATAAAAGACCCGGAAGACCACGGAAAACAACTGTGGTGGATGACCGAAGAATTCTTTCCCTGGTGAAGAAAACACCCTTCACAACAGTTTGCCAGATCAAGAACACTCTCCAGGAGGTAGGTGTATGTCTGTCAAAGTCAATAATCAAGAGAAGACTTCACCAGTGTGAATACAGAAGGTTCACCACAAGATGTAAACCATTGGTGAGCCTCAAAAACAGGAAGGCCAGATTAGAGTTTGCCAAACGACATCTTAAAAAAGCCTTCACAGTTCTGGAACAACATCCTATAGACAGATGAGACCAAGATCAACTTGTAGCAGAGTGATGGGAGGAGAAGAGTATAGAGAAGGAAAAGAACTGCTCATGATCCTAAGCAAAGACCTCATCAGTGAAGCATGGTGGTGGTAGTGTCATGGGGTGGGCATGTATTGCTGCCAATGGAACTGGTTCTCTTGTATTTATTGATGATGTGACTGCTGACAAAAGCAGCAGGATGAATTCTGAAGTGTTTTCGGGCAATATTATCTGCTCATATTCAGCCAAATACTTTAGAACTCATTGGACAGCGCTTCACAGTGCAGATGGACAATGCAAAGCATACTGCAAAAGCAACCAAAGAGATTTTTAAGGGAAAGAAGTAGAATGATATGCAATGGCCAAGTTAATCACCTGATCTGAATCCAATTGAGCATGCATTTCACTTGCTGAAGACAAAACTGAAGGGAAAATGCCCCAAGAACAAGCAGGAACTGAAGACAGTTGCAGTAGATGCCTGGCAGAGCATCACCAGGCATGAAACCTAGTGTCTGGTGATGTCTATGCATTCCAGACTTCAGGCTGTAATTGAATGCAAAGGATTTGCAACCCAGTATTAAAAAGTGAAAGTTTGATTTATGATTATTATTCTGTCCCATTACTTTTGGCCCCTTAACAAGTGGTAGGCACATATGCAAACTGTTGTAATTCCTACACCGTTCACCTGATTTGGATGTAAATACCCTCAAATTAACGCTGACAGTCTGCAGTTAAAGCAAATCTTGTTTGTTTCATTTCAAATCCATTGTGGTGGTGTATAAAGCCAAAAATTTTAGAATTGTGTCGATGTCCCAATTTTTATGGACCTGACTGTATGTTGAAAGCGTTTAGTGGCCTATTTCAGTACAGAAAGAAAAATAAAAAGCACTTCACTGGTGCAGTTATTTGTGGCAAAAGTGTTTAGTGGCCTACTTCAGTACAGAAAGAAATATATATATATATATATATATATATATATACGCTCTTCACTGGTGCTTTTAGCAGTTATTTCTGCTAAAAGCATTTAGTGACCTATGTCACTACAAAAATAAAAATATACTCTCAGTTTACTTCTGCAGTTATATGTGTTGAAAGCATTTAGTGGCCTATTTCAGTACAGAAAGAAAAATATTAACGTACTTAACTGCTGCAGTTATTTGTGGCAAAAGCATTTAATGGCCTCTTTCAGTACAGAAAGAAAAACATATTCTCAGTTCACTTCTGCAGTTATCTGTGTTGAAAGCATTCAGTGGCCAACTTCGGTACAGAAAGAAAAATACATACTAACTTCACTGGGGCAGTTATTTCTAATAAAAGCGCATACTGGCCTATTTCAGTACAGAAAGAAAAACATATTCTCAGTTCACTTCTGTAGTTATATGTGTTTAAATCAAATAGTGGCTAATTTCAGTACAGAAAGAAAAATATATATGCTCTTCACTGGTGCATTTATTTCTGCTAAAAGCATTTCTATGACCTATTTCAGTACAAAAAGTAACATATATTCTCAGTTCACTTCTGCAGTTATATGTGTTGAAAGCGTTTAATGGCCTCATCCTTTGAATCTGCACCCTCCTCACTCTCTTCTGTGTGCACCCCCAAAGACACCACCACCACCATAGCCCCTCCACTCGAGTCAGAGGAATTATTTTCCCATCAATTACAAGACCTTACCGATGCACAGCCATTCTTGGCATCGGATGAGGAAGAGGAGGTAGTAATGGCGCCACCCAGCGGACTGATGACAGTATCCAGATCAGCCCAAGGAGGGTGGTCCACAGTTTCTACCTACTCCGAGATCTCTAATGTCAGTGGAGGTGAAGGTGATGATGATGACGTGTCGAGGGACATCACGTGGGTGCCCACAAGAGAGGAAAAGGAGGAGAGTTCAGAGGGAGAGACGGAGCAGCAGATAGGGAGGAGAAGGAGGAGAAGCAGGCAGAACTCACAGTGCAAAGGAGGCAAAAAGCAGACTGCAAATGTATCTGGAGCGAACCATCCACCATTCACAGTCACATCTTGCGCTCCAAGGACGCCGGCACATGGCTCCACAGTGTGGGCTTTTTTTTATGTGTCAGCTGCTGATAATAGTGTTTCTATCTGCAACCTGTGCTGTCAACGCATAAGTCGCGGTAAGCCCAATACTCAACTGGCCTCCCATCAGCAAGCTCAGTGGGAGCAACACCGTCAGAACCCACAAAGCTACACTCCCGGAGCTCCACGTCCTGACTCTTCTCCTTCTCTTCTCTCCTCCCATTTGTCCTCCACTCCACCTTCCACCGGCCATCGTTGTGTTCATCTGGCACAAGGCAGGCTTCCGTGGCCCAAATGTTCGAGCATAAAAAAATTATGATGCTGGATAATCCTCTTGCCCAATGGCTGACCTCTGGCTTGTCGGAACTGCTAGCCCGCCATCTACTGCCATATAAATTGGTGGAATCGGAGGCCTTTAGAAAATTTAGAAGGTCCCCGGAGGGAAATATTTCTCCCAGAAGGACATCCCTGGACTATATGGCCGCTTTCAGCGGCAAGTTAATATATCTCTGGCACACAGTGTCGGTGCCAAGATACATCTCAACACAGAAACATGGTCTAGCAAACACATGAAAGGAAGGTACATAACTTTTTCTTCCCACTTCCTAATGGCAGTCAAGCATTTAAACCGTGGCACCCATGTGGATTTGGTGTTACTGCGATGGATTGCATGTAGGCCTGCCTCTTCTTCTTCTCCTACTTCATCCTCCGTCTCCTCCTCAGCTGACTCCTCATTTTCCACTGCTATCGCCTCTTCCGCTGCACCCCATTTCATGAAATCACCAAACTGGTCAGTCGCAGCCAGGGCAGCATCAGTGACATTGTACCTTACACCTTTCTGGAGCGTGCATTGCATTGTGTGATTGATCAAGCCATCAAGGAGCAGGAGCTGGAAGATGAGGAAGTTGCAATGCTTAATAAATTCCCAGGGGGGGCTACTCCATCGAAGAAAAGTCAACAGGAGTCTGAAGAGGAGTCAGAGGAGGACGGTGGCTGGGGGGGGGGGGAGGAGCAAGAAGAGCAGGCTTTAAACCCCTGGTACAAATACAAAATGGCGGACATGTTTCCAGCATCACAGAGGGCTGTCAGAATGCAGCATTTCCAAGCCTTGCTGCGAGAGATGCTGCATTTTGATGTTGCGGGCACTGTTAGAGGAATTTCCACGCACTGCAAAACAGGTGCGGGTACTAGAGTTGAGCGGACACCTGGATGTTCGTGTTCGACGGTTCGGCCGAACTTCACAAAGTATTTCAAGTTCGGGACCCGAACTTGACCTGAACTTGACCCAGAACCCAATTGAAGTCAATGGGAACCCAAACTTTTGAGCACTAAAATTCCTCTAAAAATGTCATGGAAAGGGCTAGAGGGCTGCAAATGCCAGAAAAATGTGCTTAAGAGCATGGCAAGTGCTCTGCAAACAAATATGGATAGGGAAATGACTTTAAATAACATAAAATACGTAAAAATAATAATCTTGATCTAGGAGGACGAGGTCCATATGGAGTAGGAGGTGGAGGAGACAGTGGATGTGGCGGTGTAGGTGGAAGCGGCGGTGGAGGAGGAGGTAACCTACATTGCTTTTTGGTTTTAAATGCATTGTTATTTTTTTAATTAGAGTACACCCCAAAGCATTGGGAAATATGACCTGTGAAAACCCCCTACAGTCGTGCTAAACACACGTTCAGACAATACACCGGCTGCAGGGCAGACCAGCACCTCCAAGGCGTAAAGGGCAAGATCATGCCATGTACCCAATTTGGAGACCTAGAAGTTGAAGGAGGCAGACCCATCAGTCAGTTCGTTGTTGGCGTTTGCGCACATACTGCCCCACCAAGTCGCACATCCCTGTGATGTTCACTATCCAATTGGATATCTACTCTATCAACTTTAGATGTTGATCGCAGTTAGGAACGAATCAGGGTTCCGCGCCGGAGAGGGAGCGTGAGAAAGGGATAGCACATCCAAGGGAGATCAATGGATAAAATTTAATTGTGATTGAGCGGAAATGTGGGAGAAGCTATTAAAACAGAAGAATCGAAGGAAAGGAGGGGACGAGCGGCAATTACCCACTCCCGACTCGGGTAGGTAGTGACGATAAATAACAATACAGGACTCTTAAGATGCCCTGTTATTGGAATGATTAATAAAAAATTATAGGGAATGTCACTGGGGTATTTTGGATTTAGAAACTTTTTAGAAACGCTTTGTTGACTCTAGCTAACTTCTGCCTTATCGCACGTCCCCGTGACGTCCACTATCCATTTGGATATCTTCTTTATCAACTTTCGATGTTCTTTTCTGAGCCTACCATGTTGATCACGGTTATCGGTGAATCAGGGTTCCACGCCGGAGAGGGAGCATGAGAAAGAGATACCACATCCAAGGAAGGTCAATGGATGAAATTAAATGTAGATCAAGCGGAAAGATGGGACAAATTATTGAAGCCGAAGCTTACAAGTAAAGAAGGTGGTGCGCGTCAATTAAAGAAGAATTATTGAAATTTACTTCCCTGTCACCTATACAGAGCAGGGGTTTGTATACGGCAAAATTGGTAAAATGGCACCTGACAATGTAACAGGCGATTTTGTAAAATTTATGTCCCTATCACCTATGCAGAGCAGGGATTTAATCACGGCAAAAATGATCAAATGTCACCCAAGTATGTAACAGACAAATTAGTGAAATTTGTTTACCTGTCTACTAGGTATAGCAGGTGTATATCACATCCAAAAATTGGTGAATGTCACCCGAATATGTAACAGACAAATTTGTGAAATGTTACCTGTCTACTAGGTAGAGCAGGGGTATATCACAGCCAAAAATTGGTGAATGTCACCCGAATATGTAACAGAAAAATTAGTGAAATTTATTAACGTGTCAACTAGGTTGAGCAGGGTATATCACAGCCTAAAAATTGGGATATGTAACCCAACAATGTATCAGGCAAATGAGTGAAATGACTTAAAATAAAATAAAATACGTAAAAATTAACAAAAACTAATCTTGATGTATGAGGTGGAGGTCAATATGGAGTAGGAGGTTAAGGAGGCGGTGGACGTAGCGTTGTAGGTGGAAGCGGCGGTGGAGGAGGACGACGAGGTAGCCAACACTGGTTTTTGGTTTAATTTAATTTAATTTTTTTGTTTAAATTAGGGTACACCCCAAAAGAGTGGGAAATATAAAAAATACAACAATGAGCAATTGCACTGTAGTATAACAATGACTGGGTAAGGCCGGTATACATGTCTATTCTGCCCAAGGTACGAACAAGTCCTGTGGGATTCATGCCTGGTTCATTTTAATGAATGTGAGCTTGTCCACATTGGCTGTGAACAGACGGCTGCGCTAGTCTGTGATAAATCCCCCAGCCGTGCTAAACACACTTTCAGACAATACACTGGCTGTAGGCAGGACATGCACATCCAAGGCGTAAAGGGCAAGCTCAGGCCATGTGCCCAATTTGGGGACCCAGAAGTGGGCAGACCCATCATTCAGTACGTGTAGGCGTGTGCACACATATGCTCCACCATGTTTCTGAAATGCTGCCTCCTGCTAAGACGTTCCGTATCAGCTGGTGGTGCTGGTTGTTGTGGCATGCTGACAAAGTTCCACATTTCGGCCATGCTAACCCTGCCTTCTGAGGTGCTGGTGGTGCCCCAGCTGCGTTGGCAAACTCTTCCTCCTCCTCTACCTTCCATGCTTCCACTGTGTCCCCGCTGTCAGGTGGCAATGCCACCAGCAGCGCATCTACCAGCGTGCACTTGTACTCGCGCATCTTACGATCACGCTCCAGTGATGGATTTAAGGACGGTACGTTGTCTTTGTAATGGGGATCCAGCAGTGTGGCCACTCAGTAATCAGCACAAGTTAAAATGTAGGCAACTCGGCGGTCATTGTGGAGACACTGCAGCAAGTAATCGCTCATGTTTGCCAGGCTGCCCAGAGGCAACGAAAAGCTGTCCTCTGTGGGAGGTGTATTGTCTGTGTCCTCTGTATCCCCCCAGCCACGCACCAGTGAAGGCCATGAGCTGGTTTGGGTGCCACCCTGCTGTGAACACGGTTCCTCCTCCTCCATCTCCTCCTTCTCATCCTCCACCTCATCACCCTACAGAACTGTGCCCTGACTGGACAATTGTATACCTGGCATTTGTGGGTGCAGGAACCCACCCTCTGAGCCACTTGTGAATGACTGCCTGGAAACCCTATAAAATGCTCCCTCTTACTCCTCCTCCTCCTCCTGTGCCACATACTCTTCCATCATCGCCTGCAGCGTTTTTTCAAGGAGGCATAGAAGTGGTATAGTAACGCTGAGAATGGTGTTATCGCCACTGGCCATGTTGGTGGAGTACTCGAAACAGCGCAACAAGGAACACAGGTCTCGCATGGAGGCCCAGTCATTGGTGGTGAAGTGGTGCTGTTCCGCAGAGTGACTCATACGTGCTACAGCTGAAACTCTGCTATCGCCTGCTGCTGCTTGCACAGTCTGGTCAGCATGTGCAAGTTGGAGTTCCACCTTGTGGGCACGTTGCATATGAAGCGGTGAGCGGGAAGGCCGACATTATGCTGCAGCGCTGACAGGCGAGCAGCAGCAGTGTGAGAACGCCAAAAGCGCGCACAGAAGGCCCGCACTTTCTGCAGCAGCTCTGACATGTCGGGGTAATTTTTAAGGAACCTCTGCACCACCAAATTCAGCACATGCCCCAGGCAAGGGATGTGCGTCAAACCGGCTAGTCCCAGAACTGCTACGAGATTTCGCCCATTATCGCACACACCCCCAGGCCGGGCTTGAGGCTCACTGGCGCCAACTTCTCATCAGTCTGTTGTTCAAGGCCCGTCTATAGCTCCTGCGCGGTGTGAGGTTTGTCCCCCAAACAGATACGATTTAAAACTGCCTGCTGTCATTTACCCCTGGCTGTGGTGAAGGTGTTACGCTGACCAGATGAGGAGACGGTAGAGGATGATGAAGCGGAGTAGGAGGAGGAAGCAACAGGAGGCAAACTGAAGCGCCCTACAATCCTCGGTGGTGGAAGGACATGCGCCAAACTGCTATCCGCCTCAGGCCCAGCCACCACTGCATTTACCCAGTGTGCTGTTATGGAGATAAAACGTCCCTGACCGTGCTTACTGGTCCACGTATCCGTAGTTAGGTGGACCTTGCCACAGATGGCGTTGTGCAGTGCACACCTGATTTTTGTCCCCCACTTGGTTGTGCAAGGAAAGGGATGGCTCGCCTGGAAAAGTAGTGGCGGATGGGCGCGACGTACTATGGGACAGCCACCACCCTAAGGTTTTTAAAATTCTCCATCTCCACCAGACGGAATGACAACATTTCAAAGGCCAGTTATTTTGAAATGCTGGCATTTAGGGCCAGAGTTCGCGGGTGGGTAGCGGGGTAGTGGTAGTGTTTGGGAGATGGAGAGCTGAACGCTTCCGTTAGACATTGTGGAGATGCTTGGTGACCCAGGTGGTGGTGTTGCTGGCAGATCCTCTGTTTGCGGGGTGGCAAATAGCACTGTAACTCCAGAGGTGGATGAAGAGGCTGAGACTGCAGCAGAAGAGGAAGCAGGAGGAGCCAGAGACCTTTCTTGGTTTTTGAGGTGTCTACTCCACTGCAGCTCGTGCTTTGCACTTAGATGCCTGGTCATGCAGGTTGTGCTCAGGTTAAGAACATTTATGCCTCGCTTCAGGCTCTGATTGCACAACGTGCAAACCACTCGTGTCTTGTCATCAGCACATTGTCTGAAGAACTGCCACGCCAGGGAACTCCTTGGAGCTGGCTTTGGTGTGCTCGGTCACTTGCTGCGGTGGGCAGTAGCAGGTGTACTGTCTAGGGGACGGCCGCTTCGCTTTTGCACTCTGCTCCCTCTTCTGCTGTGCTGGTGGCTCTGTGCGACCACCGCCTCTTCCTCCGAACTACACAGGTCACTCGCATGACCTTGATTCCATGTGGGGTCGAGGACCGCATCGTCCTCCACATCATCTTCCACCCAGTCTTCACCCCTGCCCTCCTTGTCGGTCTGCACACTTTTTCGAAAGCCACAGCACTTGGCACCTGTGTTTTGTCATCATCCAAGATGTGCTGTGGTGGTCCTCCCATGTACTTATCTTGAAACATAAGTGGTTGGGCATTGGTGCAATCAATCTCTTCCACTTCTGGGGCAAGGCTAGCTGGATGGCCCTGGGAAACCCTGCTAGCAGAGACATCAAAAAGCAGAAGGGACTGCTGCATGACTTGGGGCTTAGACTGCTTGGCGGATTTGCAAGGGGGTGATGTGAAAGACTGATGGACATTGGCTGCAGGTGCCAACTCTGATCTTTCAGCAGGAGACAATGGGATACAATGTAAAGGAACTGGAGGCACAGTCAGCTACCCAATCTACTATCGCCTGTACTTGTTCTGGCCTCACCATTCGTAGAGCCGCATTAGGCCCGACCAAATACCGCTGAAAGTTCTGTCGCCTACTCGCACCTGAGGAAGGTGTTTCACTTGTGCATGTATCTGGCACAGATAGACCACATCCTCTCCCTGCAACAGGAGCTCAACCAGCAGCACCATGACCAGGGCTACTTCCCTTATTTGACGCTCTCCTCATATTTCTCAAATTTAGGATCTTGCCCAAAATGGGTGTTTTTTTCAATAACAGAATAGAACAACAGTATCTAAAGCATGTATTTCACACAGACAGATGCAAACAAAGGCTGCAATATTAAGTACTTTGCCCAAAATGGGTGTTTTTTTAAACCCAGAATATTATTGTCTGTGAAGGTTCTTATTTATCCAGGTCATGGAATATCTGTAAAGAATAAATCAGGCAACTGGACGTACCGTAGATTTCTTTAAAACGTTTCACTCGTTCTTCCAACGAGCTTTCTCAATTCTGAGTGACTGTACAAGATTTCTCTGGGAATAAATATGTAACTGAATCAACATCTGGTAATTATACCCAGCATGGGGTCAGAGGTTAATATACCCAGCATGGGGTCAAATGTGTTGATTCCATTATCCTAATTGGAGTCAGTAGGTGATAAAGACTTCCCAGAAAAAGGTGTCAAGACAGCATTGTATGTGGCAGACAATAGATGTCTAACCCTCCCACCTCTATTCAAGCTTGGCTTCTCCATTTTTATATAGATGCCTCCTTCACACCTCGTTTGTACCAATTGGCCTCCTTATCAAGTACGTGTTTTGGATAAGGAGGCTGATTGGTACAAACTAGGTGTGAAGGAGGTCATCTACGTAAAAATGGAGAAGCCAAGCTTGAATAGAGGCGGGGGGGTTAGACATCTATTGTCTGCCACATACAATGCTGTCTTAACACCTTTTTCTGGGAAGTCTTTATCGCCTACTGACTCCAATTAGTATAATGGAATCAACACCTTTGACCCCATGCTGGGTATAATGATCTCTGACCCCATGCTGGGTATAATTACCAGATGTTGATTCAGTTACATATTTATTTACAGAGAATTCTTGTACAGTCACTCAGAATTGAGAAAGCTCGTTGGAAAAACAAGTGAAATGTTTTCAAGAAATCTACAGTACGTCCAGTTGCCTTGATTTATTCTTCCAGAATATTATTGCTGTATTTCAAGCTTGTATTTCACACTGACAGATGCAGCAAACGCTGCAAAATTAGGATTTTGCCCTAAATGGGTGTTTTTTTAATAACAGAATATGACAGCAATATATAGCGCTTGAATTTCACACTGGCAGATGCAGCAAGGGCTGTAAAATTTTGAATTTTGCCCAAAATGGGTGTTTTTTAAAACCCAGAAAATTATTGCTGTATTTCAAGCTTGTATCTCACACTGACAGATTGCAGACAAGGCCGCAAATTTAGTATTTGGACCAAAATGGGTGTTTTTTTTAATAACAGAATAGAACAGCAGTATCTAATGAGTGTATCTCACACTGACAGGTGCAGCTAAGGCTGCAAAATTCAGTATTTTTCCCAAAATGGGTGTTTTTTTAAACCCAGAATATTATTGCTGTATTTCAAGCTTGTATTTAACAATGACAGATGCAGCAAACGTTGCAAAATTTGGATTTGGCCCTAAATGGGTTTTTTTAATAACAGAATAGAACACCACTATCTAACGTGTGTATATCACACTGACAGATGCAGACAAGGCCGCAAATTTAGTATTTGGACCAAAATGGGTGTTTTTTTTAATAACAGAATAGAACAGCAGTATCTAATGAGTGTATCTCACACTGACAGGTGCAGCTAAGGCTGCAAAATTCAGTATTTTTCCCAAAATGGGTGTTTTTTTAAACCCAGAATATTATTGCTGTATTTCAAGCTTGTATTTAACAATGACAGATGCAGCAAACGTTGCAAAATTTGGATTTGGCCCTAAATGGGTTTTTTTTATAACATAATAGAACACCAGTATCTAACGTGTGTACCTCACAATGACAGATGCAGCAAAGACTGCAATATTAAGTACTTTGCCCAAAAAGGGTGTTTTTTTAAACCCAGAATAATATTGTTGTATTTCAAGCTTGTATCTCACACTGACAGATGCAGACAAGGCTGCTAATTTAGTATTTGGCCCAAAATGGGTGTTTTTTTAATAACAGAATAGAACACCAGTATCTAACGCGTGTATCTCACAATGATAGATGCAGCAAAGGCTGCAAAATTCAGTATTTTGCCCAAAATGGGTGTTTTTTTAATTATAGAATATGAAAGCAGTATCTAAAGCTTGTATTTCACACTGACAGATGCAAAAAGGGCTGTCAAATTTAGTATTTTTCCAAAAAAGGGTGTTTTTTTTAATAAGAGAATATGACAGCAGTATATAACGCTTATATTTCACATTGACAGATGCAGCAAGGGCTGTAAAATGTAGTATTTTGCCCAAAATGGGTGTTTTTTAAAGCTTAAATTGCACAATGACTAATGCGGCATAGGCCCCAGATGGAGGGTATTGCCTAAAATGGGTGTTTTTTAAAACCCAGAAAATTATTGCTGTATTTCAAGCTTGTATTTAACAATGACAGATGCAGCAAACGCCGCAAAATTTGGATTTTGCCCTAAATGGGTGGGGTTTTTTTATAACAGACTATGACAGCAGTATATAACGCTTGAATTTCACACTGACAGATACAGCATGGGCTGTATAATTTAGTATTTTGCCCAAAAAGGGTGTTTTTGTTGGCTGTCCTGCAGGGAAAGCTATAGGTGCGGTCACAGTAGGTGTATCTGTTGTGAATATATGTCTTTCTTTTTTCTCCCCCATATAAATATATGTCTTTCTGCCAGACTGTGACTCCAACAGTTAATGGCAGAAGTCATGCAATAAAACAATACATAAATTGTAATACTGAGTTTGCAGTATACCTGATTACTTGTAAGGAGTGCTCCGTACAATACGTAGGAGCACCACGAAGCAGATTAAGACCAGGGTGCGCAAACACCTATCGGACATTCCTAATAACAAGACCCGGAATGTCTTTGCTGCAAGTCAGCATATTTGCCATCATTCCGAAAGGCGATGTGAAAGCATTTGCAGTCCAGGGAGTGGAGAGAGTTACTTACCCAATCAGGAGTGGAGATCATAAACAAAAGTTTCTGGTTCCTTAACAAGTGGGAGGCCCATATGCAAACTGTTGTAATTCCTACACCGTTCACCTGATTTGGATGTAAATACCCTCAAATTAAAGCTGACAGTCTGCAGTTAAAGCACATCTTGTTTGTTTCATTGTATTTCCCTAGTGGTGCTGTATAGAGCCAAAAATGTCCCAATATTTATGGACCTGACTGTATGTGTTTTTTATCTAGTGTTTTTCACTTTTTTTTTTTTCATGTTTAGTGAGTTCTCCATTTCCATAAACGATGTGATGTCTCAAGCCATTTTATGATTGGTGCAACATATGGTTATAGGGTGTGGGCCACTCACAGTACTGAATGTCATGAGTAAGGACCGAAGTTTCGTGGTCAGAAACTCTTAGACTTTATATGTGATCTTGTATCTGGATTTTACCGCAACAAAATAAAGGAATTGTATTTTATTGGAAGCTGGACCCCACCGCTATTTTTTCTACTCAGAATGGATCAATGCCATTCTTTTAATCAGTTAATCCGTCTCTGCAGAAGTTTTCCTCTGTGTACCTCTTGCTGTCATTCCAGTTATTTTTTGTTCTCCCAACCCCCTGGGGATACACATTGCCAAACAGCTCGACCTATTCACATAGAGATCTGCAGGAGTAATAAACCAAGGTCACTCACTTCAAGAATTCTGTCCCTTACAGTTTGCATGATGATAACTGGCATGTCAACAAAAAGGAGGCATCGCACAATCATCCAACACTACTTAAAGAGGACCTTTCATTACAATAAAAAATCTAAACTAAGTATGCTGACATGGAGAGCGGCGCCCAGGTATCTCCCTGCACTTACTATTATCCCTGGGTGCCGCTCCGTTCTCCTGGTATAGGCTCCGGTATCTTCAGATTTTCAGCTCAACTGGGAGGAGTCTGCTCTTGTTCTCCTTGGCGTCTCCTTCTCCCATAGCCTGGGAGAAAAAAAACTGTCAGGCTATGAGCTGAGCACTGTGATTGGCCAGCGCTACAGCCTGGGCGAAGGAGACGCCCAGGAGAACAAGAGCAGGCTCCTCCCGGTTAAGCCGAAAATCTGAAGATACCAGAGCCTATACTGGGAGAACGGAGCAGCGCCCAGGGATAATAGTAAGTGCAGGGAGATCCCTGGGCGCCGCTCTCCATGTCTAAATACTTAGTTTTGATTTTTTATCGTAATAAAAGGTCCTCCCGCATTTTGACATACTATTACGTCATGGTGATCGGGCAGGCACTGGAGCTGTGCACGTCCGATCACTGCAGGGATCCAGCAGTCCCTGATAGCTGGGCCCCTGCTGTATCCGCCGGCATCGTGGTACAAGCTGATGCCGATAGAAGGGATTTGAGGCAGGTGAGGGAGCCCATCGAGTTCCCGCGCTGCTGTGGCGGGGATTTGATGGGTGAGAAGGCAGTCCGATGCCGTGCAGAGGCTGCCCAATGCCCTGCAGAACATCGGGACCTGCCTTTTACGGGTGTCCAGGAGATCCAGCCTCAGGCTTGGTCTCCTAGGCAACCTGTTAGTGTATTACTCTGTGTAATAAACTAACAGGCAATGCATTACAATACGGACGTATTGTAATGCATTGTAGAGGGGGTCAGACCCCCAAAAGTAAAGTCCCAGAGTGGGACAGAAATAAAGTTTAAAAAAAAGTAAAAAAAATAGTTTTTAATAAAAAAATAAAGTTTCAAGTAAAAAAATGAAAAACACACACATATTAGGTATTGCCGAGTCCGTAGAGACCGGCTCTATAAATATATCACATGAGCCACCCGTCCGATAAACACCGTAAAAAAAACTAAAATAAAAACTGTTTAAAAAAAAGCCATTTTTGTCACCTTACATCACAAAAAGTGCAATACCGAGCGGTCAAAAAATGTGCATGCTCCCCAGAATGGTACCAATCAAACCATCACCTCATCCCGCAATAAATGAGATCATACCTAAGACAATCGCCCAAAAAATAAGAAAACTATAGCTCTCAGAACATGGAGACACTAAAACATCATTTTTTTTTATTTAAAAAATGCAATAATTGTGTTAAAGTGAAATAAATAAAAAAAAGTATACATATTAGCTATCATCGTGTCCGTAACAACCAGCTCTGTAAAAATATCACATGAATTAACCCCTCAGGTGAACACAATAAAAAAATAAAAAGTGCCAAAAAAAAGCCATTTTTGGTCATCTTACATCACAAAAATTGCAGCACCAAGCGATCAAAAAGGCGCTAAAATATGGGGGGGGGGTTTGCTTCAAAAATGCTATTATTGTATTAAAGTGAAATAAATTTTAAAAAGTCGATATGTTAGATATCTCCGTGTTCGCAAAAACTTGATCTGTAAATATAAAACATTACCTAACTCCTCAGGGGAACACCGTAAAAAATAAAAACCGTGCCAAAAAAGCAATTTTTGGTCACCTAATATCATTTAAAGTCCAACACCAAACAATCAAAAAGGCATATGCCCCCCAAAATAGTACCAATCTAACAGGCATCTCATCCCACAAAAAATTAGCCCCTACCTAAGACAACGGTCAAAAAATAAAAAAGCTATGGCTCTCAGACTATTGAGACACTAAAACATAATTTATTTTGTTTCAAAAATGCTATTATTGTGTTAAAGTGAAATAAATAAAAAAAGTATACATATTAGCTATCGTCGTGTCCATAACAACCAGCTCTATAAAAATATCACATGAATTAACCCCTCAGGTGAACACAGTAAAAATAAAAAATAAAAATAAAAAAACTGCCAAAAAAAACAATTTTTTGTCACCTTACATCACAAGAATTGCAGCACCAAGTGATCAAAAAGGTGCATGCCCTCCAAAATAGTACCAATCAAGTACCGGCACCTCATCCCGCAAAAAATGAGGCTGTTCCTAAGACAATCTCCCAAAAAATAAAAAAACTATGATGCTCACACAATGGAGACACTAAAATATGTTTTTTTTTTTTTCTTCAAATATGCTATTATTGTATTAAAGTAAAATAAATTTAAAAAAAGTAGATATGTTAGATATCTCCGTGTTCGTAAAAACCTGCTCTATAAAAATATAACATGACCTAACTCCTCAGGTGAAAACCGTAAAAAATGTAAAAATAAAAACAGTGCCAAAAAATACATTTTTTGTCACCTAACATTTAAAGTCCAACACCAAGCAATCAAAAAGGCATATGCCCCCCCCCAAAATAGTACCAATCAAACAGTCATCTCATCCCACAAAAAAAATGTAAAAAAAAAAAAAAAAAAAAACTGTGCCAAAACAACCCATTTTTTGGGTCACCTTGGCTCAAAGTGTAATAATGAATGATCCAAAAAATCATATGTACCCAAAAATTGTACCAATAAAAACGTCAAATTTTCCTTCAAAAAGTTTTCAAAAATGCTTTATTATGTAAAACTGAAACAAAGAAAGTAGACATATTTAATATCTCTGCATCCGTACCAACCTGCTCTATAAAAATAGCGCATGATCTATCCTGTCAGATAAACGTTGTAAAAAATAAAAACAGTGCCAAAACAGCAATTTTTTTGGTTAAATTGCCTCACAAAAAACGGAATATAGAGCGATTAAAAATCATATGTACCCAGAAATAGTACCAATAAAACTGTCACCTTATTCCCTAGTTTCCAAAATGGGGTCACATTTGTAAGTTTCTACTGTAGGGGTGCATCAGGGGGGCTTCAAATGGGACGAGTCCAGCAAAATCTGCCTTCCAAAAACCATGCAGCAGTCTTTTCCTTCTTTCTGCACCCTGCCATGCGCCCTTACATCAGTTTACGACCACTTGTGGGGTGTTTCTGTAAACCTCAGAATCAGGGTAATAAATGTTGAGTTTTGTTTGGATGTTAACCCTCAATGTGTTAAAGAAAAAAATTTATTGAAATAGAAAATCTGTCAATAAAGTGAAATTTATTTCTGTTTTAAAGGCAGAGAACAAAAAATTTAGAAAATTGCAAATTTTTTTTAAAAAAAATGTCAATTGGAGATTTTTTCATAAATAAAGGTGAAATATATTGACTCAAATTTATGACTGTCATGAAGTATAATGTGTCACGAGAAAACAATCTCAGAATGTTATTACCACATAAAGTGACACATTTTGTGAGGTTTCATGTGGTTGAAAAACTTTCCTTTCAGTCTGTCTATCATGTCCCTCCAACTTGCTACAGATTGATCAAATTTGATCATCTACAGATCTTAGCAACACATATTACTTCCTATTACTTCCTCAATTTGCTTAACCTTTTAGCTTGTCCTTCTTGGTGTTTCAATTTCAATGTTGAAGAGTGTATATAACGTAAAAGGATTGGCCATAATTTGGCTAATGTTAAGAAATACAGGCTATAGATGAATAATTGCAACATATATGCCCTTTCGTGGGTATTAGAAGTTCTGTGCTATTTTGGAATTGGTTAGGCTACATCCCAATGTTCCAGAAGCTTCCATCCTATCCATAAGGTGGCTACAGATGGTGGTGGTATACATGACTAGGCAGGTAATTCAGCCTTCTCCACTGAAAAACACTGCATCTGTTATCTGTGCCAGGGAAAGTCCAGAAAATTGGGAAGTTAATGCAGGCACAATGGAGGAGGATGTTCCACAGCATGCACAACCAGACAAAATACTACATACCTATGTGCTATGATGTATTTTAAATTAAATTAAAGGGGTTTTCCCATCTTAGACAATGGAGTCATATCACTAGGATATGCCCCCATTGTCTGATAGGAGCCCTGAAAGTGGTGGAGGGCGCACTGTACATGCGCAGCTGCCCTCCATTTACTTCTATAAGGTCGCTGAAAATAGCTGAGCACTTGCTCAGCTATTTCCATTGGGCGCATACGAGTAAATGGGAGCAGTGGCTGCACAAGAGCGGTGTGCTCCCATTCACTTCTATGGGGAGAGCAATTGGCGGTGGCCGGACCCGGGAAAAGCCACCACTTTCCCAGGTCCGTTCCCACTCCATTCCCCGCTGGGACCTGCACCTATTAGACAATGGTGACAAATCCTAGCGATGGGAATACCTAGGGCAATAAAATCTCAGTGGGCCCACTTGTGGCATTTTGCATGGCGCTTACAGCAATGAAACTGCATGTATTATAGATTAAATACCTTACACAGATATGTGCCCCCTCACAGTAGATATGCCAAGATATGTGCCCCCTTCACAGTACATATGCCAAGATATGTGCCCCCTTCACAGTAGATATCCCAAAATATGTGCCCCTCACAGTAGTTATACCCACATTGTGCCCTCTCAGTAATTATGCCCTCTGTGCCCCTTTCACAGTTGTAATGCCCTATCTGAGCCCCCTTCATAGTAATAATCCCCATTGTGCCCCCTTCATAGTAATAATCCCCATTGTGCCCCCTTTATGTTAGAAATCCCCATTGTGCCCCCTTCACAGTAATAATGCCCATAGTGCCCCCTTTATGTTAGAAATGCCCACTGTGCCCCCTTCACATTAATAATGCCCATAGTGCCCCCTTCACAGTAATAATGCCCACTGTTCCCCCTTCATTGTAGTAATGCCCTCTGGCTCTGTGCCCTCTCCATTATAGTAATGCCCTCTGGCTCTGTGCCCCCTCCATAGTAGAAATGCCTATTGTGCCCCCTTCACATTAGTAATGCCCTCTGTGCCCCCTCCATAGTATAAATGCCCTCTGTGTCCCCTCCTTAATAATAAAGACCTCTGTGCCCCCTCCATAGTAATAAAGACCTCTGTGCCCCCTCCATAGTAATAAAGTCCTCTGTGGCCCCTCCATAGTAATAAAGTCCTCTGTGACCTCTCTGTATTAAAAACAAAAAAAACACAGTAACTACTTACCTTATCCCGTTCCTGAAGCTTACAGTCCTCTCTTCCCTGCAGGCACAGATCTCTCTGCAGCACTGTGTGGGTGGGGCTTATGCAGATTAGAGGGTTGCAGGCTCCACCCACACACACAGGAAGCGCGATCTGTGCCTGAAGGAGGGGAGGAGCGCCGGGAGCTGAGCGGTGAGTGACAGGACCCAGTTCCCTACGCTCCAGAAATGAGCTCTTCCATCTGTATTGATGGAAGCACTCATTGCTTCTAGCCTCTGGCAGCTGTGCTGTGGGCCCCTGCAGGTGCTGTGGGCCCCAGCACTTGCCCTGGAATGTTGTGTGCTGACGCCGGCCTTGGGAATACCCCTGGCTGTAACAGTACAATGAACAAAAAGTCCAAAGTGACTATAAATATTAACCCCTCATTCTCTATTCTATGCATTCCTATTCCGATAATATGTAATGTAAAGAGAGCAGCCAATCCTCTATTCACCCTCAAAGCAAAGGAATTCAGTGAGGGCAGAAAATCAATACAATGAGTTCAAGTAACGGTTTCACTAGTGATTTTTTACACATTGCCCGGCATCTGCATAAGAACAACAGGCAGGAAAGAAATTCATTTCTCAATGAAAGGAGTAGCAACACTGACATTGTTTCCTGAGTAAGATGATTACAAGTAATGAAAGGAGTCGTAACGTGATGGAAGAGGTTTAATTATCAATTCTTCATGAGCATTTGACATATTGCAGGTGAAGATAATGTGATTGCTGACTTGTATAGAGGATGTTACATTTATTCATTCTTTATTTCTTTGCTTTTATGCATCTTGAAATATCCGATTAGTATGCTGCAGTAACCTTAGGATGTCTAATGCTGTTCTAATATACAATATATACAATGCACAATCACGGCATTGGTGGGTTATTCACTAGCTGCACAGATTTGTTTTACTGTCGGTATATTAGGTAGACCTTAAATTGTGGTATTTGTAAGACACTGGATCTCCATCTCCAATTAGAAGTAACTGATAAAATGACGGCCAGTGTCCTCTCTAGTGTTAGGTGCAAATATTCGAATCGCAAATATTAATCACGAATATCTTCACTTGGAGAATTCGCAAATATTTAGAATATAGTGATATATATTTCTAAATTCAAATATTCTAGATTTTTTTTTCATCAGCTTGTGGGCCAATGAGAAGGCTGCAATGTCTTTGTCTGAGCTTAGCAACATCCCTAGCAACCAATAGGAAAGTTGCCTACCCCTTACTATATAAGAACCTCCCCAGCAGCCATTTTCTACAGTTTTTTAAATTCTGAGGGAGCTAGCAGTGTCATTGTTGTGCTGTGTGCTTTCCACACTACATCAGATAGATAGTTAGATAGTTAGTGGGAGGTAGTCAGTGTAGGTTATATCCTTATATAGTGTAGCTGATCCAGTGCAGGGTGTTAGGTAGTGTGATAGGTTCTGCTGTCCATACATACATGCAGACCTGCTAAAATGTGAAGTGTCATGTATTGGGGTAAAATATTCACATCATTAGTGCTGATTAACGCAATCGCAAATATATTGGAGCACTCTATCTGCATATAAAGCCATTTTTAATGTTCTGCCGTGCCAACCATTTTCTCCAGTCTCAGGAAACGGTAGCAAAAGTGACCCACGTCTGTATTGCGCACGCCTGAAGCGAATATAACATTGCCAATTTTTTTGCAATCAAGAAAATAATCTCAAATTCACAAATTCGCTAATATATGACGAATTTTCGCCCAAATATTCGTGAAATATTGCAAATTCGAATATAGCCCCTGACGCTCATCACTAGTCCTCTCCTGCATCACTTACCCGATGGGCGCCATGTTACTCACCCCTCTCTTCATAGACCAGCGGACAGGGCCACACACCCTCTGCTACTCACCAGTGGCCTGCCATGTATATTTTGCAGACCGTGGCCACTTCTCAGTCAAGCCCTCCCAGCCTGTCACTAGGCTTTTAAAGGACCAGCACACACATCCATGTTACCTCCAGCCAATGGCTTGACATTAGTGTGTATTTAAGCCATTTTCCCCAGGTGGAAGGTGCCTGAGCTTTAGATTTATAGTTTCTAGTATAGCAGCACAGGTGTTATATCCTGTCTGACTACCTGTGTCCTGAACTCCTGCCTGACAACTGACTCTGACTCCATGTTGTCAGCCCTAACCTTTGCTTGTTTCTCGTATTGCTCTTTTGCACCTGCCCCCACCTCAAATCTGTCTTCTGGTTATGCTTGATGTTATCTCGTATTCAGATTATGTTTATTGCCTGCCTCTGACAACCACACCACGACTATCTCAGGAAGTAGTGATCTGGTGGTCCCCTGCCATGAAGTCCAGATGCTTGTACAAAAGCTAAAGGGTGAATACCATGGTAATGCCAAGATAACACCTTTAAAGTTAGCTTACAGTTAAACTGGTTGGTTGATTTACTGGGACCACACACACTATCTTAACAGTAACACATATATAGTTAGATATTGACAGCTCCTTGGAGATCTGCTTGGCAGTTGGTCATACTGGGTAATGTATGTGCAGTGTCCCACTCCATAATAGTAGTGGGGCTCTGTATATAAAATGGTATATGCAGAATGTCATTTTATAAGATGTATGCAAATTTACATAATTCCTTCTAACAGGCTGGTGTTCTTTTACATGTAGATACACTCTAGGGCAGTGGTGGCGAACCTATGGCACAAGTGCCAGAGGCGGCACTTAGAGCCCTCTCTGTGGGCACCCAGACCCTGGAAAAAGTCCAGGGTGTAGCAATATGTTGTAGACTTTTCCTGCCATTGATCAGAGCAGGGCACACTATGGACAGCACAGGCAGTGCACTGAACGTAGGCAGGCTATTATAGCTAAATGATAAAGTACATGGAAGATGTACAGTACTATACTGGACTGTAGTATTCAGGTTACATTGTCGTATTGGCACTTTGCGATAAATAAGTGGGTTTTGGGTTCCATTTTGGGCACTCGGTCTCTAAAAGGTTCACCATCACTGCTCTAGGGTAAGGCAGGCAAAGTGAGTCAAGGAAGTGTTGTATAGTGGAGAGGAGTTCAGTGTAGTCAGGTAAGTGGAAGTTCAGTCTGCCGCCAAGGGAAGCTAATCCCAAGTCAGACACCAAAGTCGGACGCTGCAGCCAGACTGCAGAGTCAGACAACCAAAGCTAGGGCTGGACCTGCTGAATCCAGAAGTAAAGTAGAGCTGACAAGTAGCTACCCCTCTGAGTTGTGTGCAGACCAAGGGTAGGCCTCAAGAGAAGAATAACAGAAACCCAGAGTGTTGAGAAGTATAAGGAGAGACTAGTGGAGACAAGAGTGTTACCTCCGGCTATGGACTCCATTACCACCCAATGTGAGACAGGATTTAGCCTACGGTACCTATTCAGAGTCTACAGTGAAGTACAAGCTGTATTTGGTGCCTCATTCCTTTATGGACAGTGTGGACATATTATTGGAAATTGGGAGTAAGCCAGGAAGGCAAGATATATGTGTCAGCATTGGGTTTGTGACCTCACCACAGTGTGGCAGACCGCCGTCTGCACACTGCAGCACCATGGGTCCCAGCTCTGACCTACCTTGCAGGAGGAGCAGGCCCTCACCACCATACCGCTGCATCCGCCCTCACTGCCAGGTCTCGTCTTGTGCGCTATGATTACTGTCCCCGCCCGGAGGTGGGGTTACTGGTATTTAGGGCAGCTTCACTGACCATGAAGGGCCCAAGTGTGGTTGTTATACCTGTTAACCTCTGCTGAAGCTTCCTGTTGCTCTCCCCTGCTGTGTACTGGACTTTTGCCAATTAACCCTGACCTTCCCTCTCTGTCTGTCTCCAGCATTGACCCCTGTATTGCCTGACTACGATTCGGCCTGCCGCCTGCTACTTGGATTACCTGGACTACTGACCCCTGCATTGCCTGACTATGAATTTGCCTGCCGTCATCTATAAGTTTGTCTGGACCTCTAACCTTGCGCTGCCTGACTACAAGTTCGCCTGACCTAGTATACCGTATTACTCTGAAATTAGTTTCAAGTGACTTTTGTCTGCTTTCTGCCGGTAAAGATCATCCGTTCCGTTACTCTGCCTTTGTTAGACTCTTGTAGAACCGAAAAAAGAGGAAAAAGGCCTCCCTATAATACCGTAAATGAGGGCAAACAGAGAACCAATCATATAAACCTATAAATGTTGCTATAAAAACAACCATAGAATGCCCAGTGGAAATATAAATACTTTATTAGATCGTCAATTGATCACAAAATTCATAAAATATATATTACACAGAATTACTATGGAGAATAATCAGCAAAACAACCTGAATGCAGTAGTCCCCCCCGTCGGTGCCTCAAAGACCCGCCAAACAGATGGAATACATGTCTGTGCAATATGCAGTGAGGTGATTCACAAGTAGAAAGTATCAATAAATATCCGCTACAAGTGTCTGTGATGTTCAACTCACTGCACAGCCCAGTGGAGGGTTAATGTGTGAAAAATGCAGCCCAAAATAGTAATACTATAGAGCACAAAATCACATAACATCCACTAAATACATCCAGATGGAATATGCCCATATACAATAAATCAAAAATAACAGGCTGCAAGATCAAATTCCTACACAGAAATATCCACTGGGGACGTGAACATACCCACAGACATGATGAAGGGTTAAGACACCGAACACAGGGCAGGAAAGAACCCCGACGCGCGTTTCGCCTCAGCTTTGTCAGGAGGTTAATGTGAATGTGGCCATGGCTCCCCCTTTATACCCCTCATGTAGCTACACATATAGTTAATATAATTCAGCTGATACCTATTAATCGAGCGCTTGTGCCCAATGATGCACGCTGAGGACATCATGGAGGCGCCGCATTCATCAGGAGGAGGGGTGGAACGCAAGCGTGCGTTCCAGCCCGCCTCCCAAGGAAACGTAGCCGCGTCTCCACGTGACCCGGCGCACAGCGCATCCTGGCCAAGCGCTGTATCAACTTATCCGGCAAACCTGCCAAGCGGCTCCGAAAATACCAGAGCCCATCCAAAATATATAGTAAATGATCCTAGCCTTTAATGGGATTTACATGAGGTATATAAAGTCCGGAATACCACAGGACCGCTGAATACACATGGCTCATGATAAGGATAACAAAGGGGGGAAACAAAGATGGAGAAGAGATGAAGGGGAAGGAAAACAAGGATAAATCAACGAAAAATAAACAAAAAATCCACACTGTACGGTAGCACTTTGTTAGACTCTGTACACACTCCTGCAGTTAGCTGCTTTCTGATTGACTGGTATAAACACCAGGGTCCTGACTCTAGGAGTCAGCAATAATGGGATAATTCCTAGTCCACATCTTCTGGTCGTGACAATATGTACCGGTCATGTGAAACAGAGAAGTTTATTGATGTATACTCCATATCTGGAAGATAGACAGTCAGCCCGAAGTTACAATAGTCTGAGTGTGACCAGAGTCAATACCTTACCAAGAGCCTGTTGCGAGGATTACAGATACAACTAACTTGTAATGTCCTTTAAATGAATTATAACTACCAGTTTGCATTGCAGTAATCTACCTCAAGGCAAGTAATTCTCAGTAAATGTTTCCTTTAGTTATTCAAACTGACTCCTTTTTATTTTACCACCTCATTTGCACCCAAGGGTGCTGGCATGACGACAAAAGGACCTGGCCTTCCCTGCACCGAAAACCCTATACCATCAAGGGCACCTTAACCAACATCTGGCAGGAGATCCCTCAACACCAGATTGTGTCCCGAAGGAATCCGGTGCCTTCCTTCCCGTCACTGCACTCCGGCCGAGGGAGCTCTTCTAAACTGTGAGTACCAACTACTACACCTATCAGGCCACCACCACACTCACGTGCACCCCTGCAGCTCAGTTTCTGCATATGCATCACAAAAGAAAAAGCTACTACCTTCAGGGTATTTAGACTCTTCCTTTTACAAAAGAACATAAATATGGTGAGACACAACTGCACAATGGGTAGAACAGTTGCTAAACAACCCATATGAGGCCTGGCAAGCATCAATTACAGGCCTTTTAATTAGAAATTGGATCCATGCAAGCCCGAGCATCATGCCGTTGTTCCTGAAACTGTACACCCAGAGGGTAGTTTCAACTCTCTCAAGCCTGATGTTAGATCAAGAAGAGGAGTATCAATGGAGGTAATTGGTTTAGAATTATTTTCCTGTGTGTTGAGAGACACCAGGAAGCAGAGACCGGCAGTAGATGGGGAAGTATTAGACTGAGAGCAACGGAGATTCATAAAGTGAGTATCATTTTTGTTTTATTCTGTTTGCACTAATGTTGTTAATGCCCCCATGAACCACTGGGTACACGCAACATATTCAATGTACAATGTTTGGACAACCTGGTTATAGATATATATCAAACTGCTTAAAGCAACGAAGCAGAAATGGGCATAATCCCCCATGCTGAATTCAATGAACAATTTAGGAAAAGTAATTTATTCCTTTATAATTTCACAGATGTGAAACAACTGGCGGGGCAGGTCTGCTGAGCCTCCCACACACAGAGGATATTATTTATGAGTTTGTCATTACAATTTCTTTCACAGTTTTAGAACTCTCACATTGTGAAAAAAAAGCAGCACATATCTCAGTGGTGTGTGGGAAACTTTGACATGAACATGAGTTGGAGGAACATCAATCACACTCATGCTGGTATGTTTTTTTTTTTTTTTTTCATTTAGACATTATTCAATGTAGGCAGCAAGTGAATAGCACTGAGAACAGAAAACTCCTATTTATCCACAGACAGGTATAGATCAGAACAGACGCTGACAACACCCACTGACCTGTCACTCATTCCACGCAGAAAGCAGCTTCACTCCATAAATACTGATACATAATCTTTTCAGTATCTTCATAAAAGATGTTCTTGCTGGAAAATGAAGCGACACAATAACATTACTTTACTAGGCATTGAATTAAGGATGGCAGGGGGATTGTAGATGCTCCAGCAGTGAAAAGGTTAAATAGGTAAACTATGAAAGCATTAAAAATGCAATTTGTAAAGTAAAACTCAACCCATCACATATGATTACTTTAACGACACCTGATACTGTATGCTACACAGAGTGATGCCAGTTTTAGTTTTAAAGAGGTTTTTGAGACCAGGAACTAATTACTGATGAACCCGGCGTGGCCAAAGTGTACAGAGCTGTGTAGTTCCAGTGCCTGGTTCCAGCACCACATGTGATGTAAACTGTGTACCGGGATGGGCTCTCCAGGATACATTGAAGTCACGAACATGAAAACCAACTCCAACATCAGTTTTTTTTCCAAAACAGTATTTTACCTAAATGTGGTAATGAGCATGACCACAAATGCTGGTAACACACAAATTTACATACACCCAGAAGACTGAGACTCTTGTGCTGCACAACGTGGCACCCTCCAGTGGATGCTGGAGATAAAGCAATGGACCAGGCCACAGGGGCAACACGTGAGTTACGGTGGGCCGATGGGGGTAGTAGTTGTCTGCACTCACGGTTAGCAGAGCCTCCCTGGGCCAGCGTGCAGTGATGGGGAAAACAGCACTAAATTCTCCGGGGCACTCTCTATTGCAGGGAAAACCAGCCAGATGAAGTTGAGGTGCTCTTGATGGTTTAGGTGTTTAAGGTGCTTTGGTTGATGGGCCCCTGTGTTCGTGACACCAGCACCGTAAGGTGAAAATATTGAGTGTAGTAGTAGAAATGATGAGGAGTAGGTTGTAATCAAACAGTTGAACATTTACTGAATCAATTGTCTTCAGGTAGTCAGTACAGATAAAGTTCATTTGTATGGCATGAGTGATGACTCAGAAATAGGTTCAGTAGTATTCCTTTTATCAGGTTTAGGCAATTGACAGTTAGGGAGTTCTGTAGTACTTTAGCTTTACAGGCAAAGAATAATTAGATTTACTTTAAGTCCACTTTCCAGAGCACTCAGGTACTAAATATACTGTTTTCTACGTATCTTGAGCTATGCAATAAGGGTGTTTCTCCCTCGTGGCAGGCAAACTCTCTGCAACATTATTTGCAGGATACTCTCCTGAAGTATTCAGGTTCAGGTTTCTAGTAAATAAGGACAACTTGGTGCCTTGGTCATCTGGCTGTGTCCAGGAACTTGGAAAGTTACTCTTGGTCACTTGTGCTTGTGAAGTCCATAGGCCAGACTAGGCTCTAATCCTTCACTAGGCTTGCTTTATATTTAGACGTAGACTTACTGTCCAGTGCTGAGCTGCTGTAACTACTGTTAGTTGTACTCTTAGAAATTGCAGCAACATAGTGGATAAGGCCTGTTTCTCTCCTCCATACACTTGTTTTCCTTCTCTCACTACCATACACTACACTGGAATTCCCTGAGCTAGACACCCCCCAAGCTATATAAATGAGTGGCACCAGCACCACCTAGGGGCGAATGGGTGTAATGATATTGCCAGCCTGATAATAGGAAATACCATACATTGCAAATACATTACACACATACATTACACAAATACATGCAATACATTTTACACACATATATGGGACACTGTAATAAGAGCAGTACTGGCGGGCTCAAATAAAACAGCCAGGCCTTACCTGTTATTACCCTAAACATCAGGAACAGTTTGGGTGCGCGGTGCGGGCTAGCCTGCAGTACAGCACAACAGCTTACAATCTTATTATACTCTATAGTATTCACCCTCCAATAACTGGTCATATAGCACGTGCCTTAGTGTTTCTTCTGAGTAAACACCAGCCTGGCTTGAGTTTGTGGTGAAGCTTATCAGATCTCTGGTGTGAACTGTAACTTTAACAGTGACATCCTTGTAATGAACAGTTAACAATCCTTGTGGCCTGACACAAACAGAAACCCTAACTAACTACAGGCCTTGTCATAGTCTCTAGGATGAGATGTGTGCATGATTAGTCTTAACGACTTGGTTCTGCTCTGCATCAGCTGGTGACTGTGAATTGAACAAAAGCTTTTCCAAAAAGCTGTCACGGTCCCTCCCATGACAGAGGTGAGAAGATCGGAGAGACTGGAGGCACTTGAGGGTATCTGACAGTCTCTCTGTTTTTCCTCTCAGTGTTGTGTTTGGTAATGACCACACCCATTGCCAGGTGCAGCTTGGAGTCATTACTAACCTGGATGTCAATGGATTTTCTCCTCACACAGGTCCTCAGTGTCTCTCTCAGCTTCACTATAAGATGGAGGATACTTCACTTCCTTTCCAGGCTCTGTAACTCCACCCCCTGAGAGTTCTCAACATCACATGAATACAGAAATGCAGTCCTTTATAGCTACGCAAAAAAAACACCAGCATCTTGTGGCCAAACAGCAAAATATCAGTCCAAGTCATTTAACTTCATTTAAACAAATGCAACGTTCACACAATGAGAGCTGTTTCCCCATCTCACAGTGACATGGATAGGTCACAGCTTAAGGCTAGCATAAGGATTGGTCATCAATAGTTAAAGGCTATAGAAACAGCAATTTTTGGGTCACCTTGCCTCCCAAAAAAGATATCAAGCAGTCAAAAAGTCTTATGTCCCCCAAAATGGTACCAAAAATCATGACTCATAATAAATAAAAAAATGCTTTTATCATGCAAAAAATAAATCTGGTATCTCTGTAATTGAACTAACCGGCACAATAAAGTTAACAGGCTGTTTTTCCCACACAGTAAACTGTGTAACCAAAAAGAAGTAAGAAAACCGCTGCCATTTCCCTCTGTTTTCCAAAAAGCAAAATAAAAAGTGATCAAAAAGTCATATGTACTCCAATATAACGCCAATGATAATTGCAAATCCTTCTGCAAAGAATAAACAGCTCCATCAAGAGAAGAAAACCATTATTCTTAGAAAATAGCCATACTGGTACCCAAGAGGTTTTTCTAAATCAACATAGTGCCCATAAACCAATCCATCAAAATCTGCACTACAAAAGCAAAAAGGTGGCCTTTCCCTTAGGAAAGAAAAGAAGAGGGTTAATCCTGTACTCCTGTGAAAGGAGATATAGGATGTACACGCAGGGCGCCAGGGGTGGGACAAAGGCAGGGCAGCCGTAGGTGATGAACTATACGCAGAAATGTGACTAAAAGTAAGTAATTACCCCTTACCATAAAAAAGGGGGGGAATCGTTAATATTCAGTAGCCATATAATAAAACCATCTGACATCTGGTGGATGGTAGTAAATGAGAAAACAAATATATACACCAAACTCACTTCACCAGGGAGGGGTGTAATGGGATAAAGCTCAAGACACCCAAAACAACCACCTCCCTCCCCTGGCTCTCTTGTAGAATATCTGGAAAATACGGCAGTCAAAAACCTTGGTACTTCTAGTATATTCCTTTAAAAAATCAGTCCGGTGGGCTCAACGAGTTTCGGGGAATAACAGACCCCTTCCTCAGGAGCAGAGAAGGTATTAAGAATATACAAGGTATTACATAAAACATACATCTAAATATATCATATGGTGCTCATTCAAACAAAGGGCACTTTTGGTGCCAGAGAGATCATCCGCGTCACTTCCGGACCCGGAAGTGACGTCAGAGGTGAAATAAAGTGAAAATAAAAAACAGAAACAGACAAATATTTATATGCACAGGAAGTACAGTGTATGGTTAATGGTACGGATGACGGCCCTATTAGAAAATATGGGGACAACAGGAGAGTGTTGTATCTCAGAGCAAGGGCCGGCAGGGCCTATATTTCCGGTGTGTGGAACACATCAACCGGAAGCGCGTTCCACCGCGGGATATTGCAGAATTACCGGCAAACTAGCTGCAAAAGCCATGAGGAGCAGAGACTGTAGTTCCGGTGTGTGGAAAACATCAACCGGAACTGCGTTCCACCTCGGGTGACTGCAGGATTTCCGGCAATCGAACCGCAAATGACATGAGGGGCGGGGATAGCTTAAAGGCTCTTGTTAATGGAACGCAAATAGAGAGCGGGGCTTAGATATTCTAAACTTCGGAAAGCAATACGGGACCCAAGAGTCTGTAAGAGATAGAAGGAGCTAATGATGGCGTGTATAAAGAATAGAAACAACTATCCAGCTGGTTCTAAACGTAAAGCTAAAAATAGAGAATATAGTCAGTATGAAAGAAATCAAATTAATAGGACATGATAGAGGAAAAAACTATCATAAAAAATAAAATAAGCTTTCATGTAATATAAATACATTAGCTAAAAAAAACCTTTTTTTTAAGAAAGTAGATGCCAATAGTTTTTTAGATTTTACTAGTTGTCATTACCTCAAATGGAAGAAGAACATTCCTTTGAGCCAAATGAAACGCCTGAGAAGGAACTGTTCAGAGGACCAGACCCTTAAGACACAACTAACAATTCTAAAAAAAAAAACGTTTTAAAGAGAAAGGTTATCCTAAATCACTTATAGTAGGATCTGAGAAACGGATATTGCAATTAGATCAGGAGGAGTCTCTCAAACCCAATATTGAAGACACGAGTAAACATATTACCAAAAAAAGGGATAATCAATCCAATCTTGTTACTAGATACAACATTGAACACAAAAAGATTAGGGAGATACTAGCCAAACACTGGCCTATCCTACAGAAAGACCCTATATTAGGGAAAATCCTTCCCCCTACTCCTTCTTTAACAGTCAGACGAGCCCCTACTTTAAAAATATATTAGCTCCTTCTTGTCCCAAACTGAAAGGAAAATACACCCAAACAAATACCTATAGATACCTGGTGGGACCCACGGTAGCTAATGATGATTCCCTAGTTGTCTTCAAATGCAATAGAACTAGGTGTAAATGCTGTAGGATGATTATACAGGGGAGGAAGGAAACAAATATCCCAGATACACAGGAACCCTTTATTTTCAAACATCATTTGAGTTGTAGCACAAAAGATGTTATTAACCTATTAGAATGCCCCTGCCAACTCAAATATATAGGTAGAACGACTCAGACGGTCAGAGAACGCATGAATGAACACCGGTCTAATATAAAACGGAAAGTATTGACCCTCAGTGTATCTAGACATTTCTCGGAAATACATGATGGCAACCAACATCACCTGAAGGTCACTCCACTTGAATGGGTCCCTTCCTCTTTTCAAAATCTAGCCAGAAAAGAAATGTTCTGGATTTACCGCATGAATACGCTGACACCCTTTGGTTTAAACGAAAGCCTAGAGTACACGAAATATTAAATAATTACTTTTTGTGATATTCCCTGTAGTTGTTTTTTTTTTTTTCTTTACTACTAATATTTATACCATTAAATACGTATGTTTTATATATGTGTATTTTTTTTTATATATATATATATATATATATACAGTACAGACCAAAAGTTTGGACACACCTTCTCATTCAAAGAGTTTTCTTTATTTTCATGACTATGAAAATTTTAGATTCACACTGAAGGCATCAAAACTATGAATTAACACATGTGGAATTATATACATAACAAAAAAATGTGAAACAACTGAAAATATGTCATATTCTAGGTTCTTCAAAGTAGCCACCTTTTGCTTTGATTACTGCTTTGCACACTCTTGGCATGCTCTTGATGAGCTTCAAGAGGTAGTCACCTGAAATGGTTTTCACTTCACAGGTGTGCCCTGTCAGGTTTAATAAGTGGGATTTCTTGCCTTATAAATGGGGTTGGGACCATCAGTTGCGTTGTGGAGAAGTCAGGTGGATACACAGCTGATAGTCCTACTGAATAGACTGTTAGAATTTGTATTATGGCAAGAAAAAAGCAGCTAAGTAAAGAAAAACGAGTGGCCATCATTACTTTAAGAAATGAAGGTCAGTCAGTCCGAAAAATTGGGAAAACTTTGAGTGTCCCCAAGTGCAGTCACAAAAACCATTAAGCGCTACAAAGAAACTGGCTCACATGCGGACCGCCCCAGGAAAGGAAGACCAAGAGTCACCTCTGCTGCGGAGGATAAGTTCATCCGAGTCACCAGCCTCAGAAATCGCAGGTTAACAGCAGCTCAGATTAGAGACCAGGTCGATGCAACACAGAGTTCTAGCAGCAGAAATATCTCTAGAACAACTGTTAAGAGGAGACTGTGTGAATCAGGCCTTCATGGTAGAATATCTGCTAGCAAACCACTGCTAAGGACAGGCAACAAGCAGAAGAGACTTGTTTGGGCTAAAAAAAAACACAAGGAATGGACATTAGGTCAGTGGAAATCTGTGCTTTGGTCTGATGAGTCCAAATTTGAGATCTTTGGTTCCAACCACTGAGTCTTTGTGCAACGCAGTAAAGGGGAACGGATGGACTCTACAAGCCTGGTTCCCACCGTGAAGCATGGAGGAGGAGGTGTGATGGTGTGGGGGTGCTTTGCTGGTGACACTGTTGGGGATTTATTCAAAATTGAAGGCATACTGAACCAGCATGGCTACCACAGCATCTTGCAGCGGCATGCTATTCCATCCGGTTTGCGTTTAGTTGGGCCATCATTTATTTTTCAACAGGATAATGACCCCAAACACACCTCCAGGCTGTGTAAGGGCTATTTGACCATGAAGGAGAGTGAAGGGGTGCTGCACCAGGTGACCTGGCCTCCACAGTCACTGGACCTGAACCCAATTGACATGGTTTGGGGTGAGCTGGACCGCAGAGCATCTCTGGGAACTCCTTCAAGACTGTTGGAAGACCATTTCAGATGACTACCTCTTGAAGCTCATCAAGAGAATGCCAATATCTTTTTATATATATGTTTTCTTAAATATTTATTGGAGGGTTTTAGCATTAATTTTTCATCTAAAGTGTATTTTTTTTAGCTAATGTATTTATATTACATGAAAGTTTTTTTTAAGTTTTTTTTATGATAGTTTTTTCCTCTATCATGTCCTATTAATTTGATTTATTTCATACTGACTATATTCTCTATTTTTAGTTTTACGTTTAGAACTAGCTAGATAGTTCTTTCTATTCTTTATACACTCCATCATTATCTCTTTCTATCTGTTACAGACTCTTGGGTCCCGTATTGCTTTCCAAAGTTTAGAATATCTAAGCCCCTCTCTCTATTTGCGTTCCATTAACAAAAACCTTTAAGCTATCCCCGCCCCTCATGTCATTTGGAAATCCTGCAGTCATCTGAGGTGGAACGCACTTCTGGTTGATGCGTTCCACTACAGTCCCCACCCCTCATGGCTTTTGCGGCTAGTTTGCCGGTAATTCTGCGCTACCTCACGGTGGAACGCACTTCCAGTTGATGCGTTCCACACACCGGAACTATAGGCCCTGCCGGCCCCATGCTCTGAGATACAACACTCTCCTGTTCTCCCCATATTTTCTAATAGGGCCGTCATCCGTACCGTTAACCATACACTGTACTTGCTGTGCATATAAATATTTGTCTGTTTCTGTTTTTTATTTTCACTTTATTTCACCTCTGACATCACTTCCGGGTCCGGAAGTGACGCGGATGATCTCTCTGGCGCCAAAAACGCCCTTTGTTTAAATGAGCACCATATGATATATTTAGATGTATGTTTTATGTAATACCTTGTATATGCTTAATACTTTCTCTGCTCCTGAGGAAGGGGTCTGTTATTCCCCGAAACGCGTTGATCCCACCTGACTGATTTATTAAAGGAATATACTAGAAGTACCAAGATTTGGACTGCCGTATTTTCCAGATATTCTACAAGAGAGCCAGGGGAGGGAGGTGGTTGTTTTGGGTGTCTTGAGCTTTATCCCATTACACCCCTCCCTGGTGAAGTGAGTTTGGTGTATATCACCCTTTACATTTTGTATTGTTTTCTCATTTACTACCATCCACCAGATGTCAGATGGTTTTATTATATAGCTACTGAATATTAACGGTTCCCCCCCTTTTTTATGGTGAGGGGTAATTACTTAATTTTAGTCCTTGGGCCAGATTTATCATTAGCTCAGGTCAGAATAATGGAGTGAAAAAGTCCCCAAAAAAGTCCCAAACGCTAAAACTGCGCACTATGCTCGCCAGTTTTCTGAAAGTGGGCGTGTTTTCTTATGTAAATGAATCTCTAGACAGATTTACTATTGGGACTATTTAAAAAGTCGCAAAAAAGTCGAAATTTCACTCCAGTGAGGACAATGCTTATCTTATGAGACTTTTTAATAGAACATGCGACTTTTTCATAAAAACGTGCGACTTTTTCGTAAAGATGTGCGACTTTTGTAAAGCTGCTTACTGACGGATAAACTGCTACCGTCAAACCACATTTATTACAGTCTTAAAGTCTTAAAGGGGCGATCATAAATCTGACTTGGCCAAAACTGACTTTAGCCATATGTTAAAGTCGAGTGAGCTGTCAGAGTCATGATAAATCTGGCCCCTTATCTTTGAAGTGTACCTAAGTCCCCTACCTTCTTTTTTATATCTTCTACACACTTTATTTTATATATGGTGTATATCTCATATATATACAATTTGGTAGCAGCTAGGCGCCACTCAGTGATTTTTTCTCAATTATCTCTACTTTCCCTTCTGAGCCATACAGATTAAGCAAACAGCAGTTTACATCTACATTAATGGGATTTCAGTATTCAGTAGAACTCACCAAATAATTTAAGGGGAGTAGTGAGTCTCAGATGGCACAAGGTGGATATCTGTGGAAAACTTGCAATATTTATTTTGCTCCGTCCCCTGCTCATTTATTTCTGCAAGATACCTATGGTTTCACCCCACTCCTTAATAAATAACTTGAGGGGTGTAGTTTACAAAATGGGGTAATTTATTGGGTATTTTCACTGTATGGGTACCTCAGGGTCTCTGCAAATATGATGTAGCTCAGGAAAACCAAAAGTCAAATGGCACTCCTTCCTATCTGAGCCCTGCTGTGTGTTCATGCAATGGCTTACCCTTATGTTTATGGCATCTCAGTACCCAGTAGAACCTGCCTAAAAATTAAAAAAGTGTGGTGTAAGTCTCAAATGGCAGCAGCACATTCATTTCTGAAAAATATCTGTAAAGTCAAAATGACTTAATACCTTGAGGGTTGGAGTTCCCAAAATGGGGTCACTTCTAATGGGTTCTGTGAGGAATATGGATCATTATTTACTGGCAGCCATGATTTTCATCTGATTTACCTTTGTCAGTGTACATGCAAAATAAGTTCTCACTTCAGCCCTCAGCTTGTCAGATAGTGGAGGTAGTGAACTCCACAGGGGTTCTGGCTTCTAGGAGGCCACATGCGTACGAATTCACACCTCATCCAGTCAGCCAGGAACCAAGATGATGTGACTGGAAGAATCTCTCAGCATTAAGTCTAGTCCATTCCCCAGTTCAATCAAATCTAGCAGACAGCATTTATAAGGAATTATGAACTGGATACAAATTTGTGTCCCTGTGGCCACGATGAACAGGCCCATGGTCTTAATGTGGTGGTGGGAGGCCAGGGAAGGGAGATATACATATCCCCCCACAGAAACCCAATGACGGTACCATGTTTGCACTCTATTGTAGCCGGAACCCAGGCGGGTCTGTTGGTCCCAGAATCATCCCCCTGTGACCTTCTGGTCAGGAGCTATGAACCCTAAAGTGTTTTGTGGGTCAGTGAGCTGCCAGGATCAGCAGGGAGGGGGGGACCCTTCCCAGAGGCGGGAAGATGAGGGGCCGGCTACAGTTTAAAAGGCTTGTGCCAGCAAGCGGGCGTGTCTTTCTCTGAAAAGGGTGTCATGGTCTTACCTTCTTACTGCTCTCCTTCGTTTGACATGTGCTGGCGGCCATCTTGGTTTCTGGGTTTCTTGTAGCCTCTCACCCTGCGGCTTCTCCTTCCCACTGGGAGGAGCTGGATGCCTAGCTCATATATATAGGAGGTCTGTGGCTTCAGTTCCTTGCTTGGTCCTCCTGTGTTCACATGCTTCTAAGACTGCTGCTGCTTCTGGTTCCTGATCCTGGCCTCGTCTGACTACCCCGTTGGTTCCTGATCCTGGCTTCGTCTGACTACCCTGCTGGTTCCTGATCCAGGCTTCGTCTGACTACCCTTCTGGTTCCTGACCTCTGTCTACGCAAGACCCTGCTTCGGTTTAGCCATCCGTTTGGACTTTTGCTTACAGCTTGATTTTCAATAAAGCCTTCTTATTTCCACTTATCTCTTGTTGTACGTCTGGTTCATGGTTCCATGACATTAGGACCAAGCCATGAATTTTGACGGTACAGGGCCATCCTCGCTACCTACGCTGGTTGCCAGACTTGATCAGCAGGATCACCTGTTGGGTCGGTTCGCTGTGGCGTTGCAAACCCTGCTGGAACGCACGGCTTATTTAGCTTCCGTTGCCGATGGGTCGGTTGTCGCTCCTGGGCCCGCTCCTACTGCCGCTCCGGTTGTTGCGCCAGAGTCTACCCCGACACCTGTTGCTGCGCCTGTGGTGTCTCGGGGTATGACCGGTTCTGCCCCCCTTCCACAGCGCTTTGGGGGAGAGCCAACTCAGTGCCGAGGTTTCCTTAACCAGGTGGGCATTTATTTTGAGTTGCTGCCACATGCCTTTCCTACTGAGAGATCAAAGGTGGGCTTCTTGATCTCGCTGCTCTCGGACAAGGCCTTGGCCTGGGCCAGCCCTTTATGGGAGAACAACAATCCGGTGGTTGCCGAGTTTTCCGGTTTTGTTGCTTCTCTTCGGAAGGTATTCGATGTGCCGGCTCGTGCTGCCTCTGCTGCGAAGCTCCTTATGTCCATCAGACAGGGTTCACGATCCGTAGCTGAATACGCCATTGAGTTTCGTACCCTGGCAGCAGAGGTGGGCTGGAATAATGAGGCTCTGGTCGCTGCTTTCTCTCATGGTCTCTCGGATGCCTTGAAGGATGAGGTTGCAGCTAAGGACCTACCAGTGGAGCTCGAGTCTCTTATTTCTTTCCTGATTTTGATTGACACCAGACTCAGGGAGAGACCTTCCTTTAAGGAGAGCCTGCGGAGGTCTTCTAACAGATTGGCGCCTACGTTTGCTGTCCCACCCGTGCCTCCCTCTCCTCCCACGCCTCCTGGGGATGACTCGTCTGGGGGTGAACCCATGCAGCTGGGGTTTGCTCGCCTGTCCGAGGGGGAGAGGGTACTCCGGAGACGCGAGGGCCGATGCATGTACTGTGGTCTCGGTGGGCATTTTCGGTTGGCATGTCCGAACCGTCCGGGAAACGCTCGCACCTGAGATCCTGTCGGGGGCAGATCTTGGGTGGAGTCTCCTCGTCCCCGGTTTCCCGTGTTGACAAACCACTGATCACTGTTGTCCTCTCCTGGGTCGGGGGCTCGGTGATGACCCAGGCGTTGGTGGACTCTGGTGCTGGTGGTTTGTTCATTGATAGTGTGTTCGCTGCCGCCAATTCCATTCTTCTGCAGCCTCGAGGTTCCCCACTGGCTCTTGAGGCGATAGACGGCAGACCCCTTCTGCCACCACACGTGACTCATGAGACCCTTCCAGTGGGGATAGCCATTGGTGCCGTTCACAGAGAGTCGGTCTGTCTCCAGGTGATTTCATCTCCACACTACTCAGTGGTCTTGGGGTACCCCTGGCTCCAGAAGCATAATCCGACTTTCGATTGGAGATCGGCCGAGATCCTCTCGTGGTCACCGCAGTGTGGGGCTAGTTGCATCCATGGGCCTGTCAAGTTGCTGTGTACTTCCTCGGACTCTCTGTTGCCTCCTGAATACGAAGAGTACCGGGATGTATTCGATAAGGTGCGCGCGGTTGCCCTACCTCCGCACCGCCCATACGATTGTGCCATAGAGTTACAATCTGGTGCCGTTCCTCCTCGTGGCAAAGTCTATCCACTGTCGGTAGCGGAGAATGAGGCCATGGAGGAGTACGTGAGGGAGGCGCTTTCACGCGGACACATTCGCAAATCCTCGTCCCCGGCAGGGGCTGGATTTTTCTTTGTGAAAAAGAAGGGCGGTGAGTTGAGGCCTTGCATCGATTACAGGGGTCTCAATCGCATCACGATCAAGAACGCTTACCCGATACCCTTGATTTCCGAGCTGTTCGATCGCCTCAAAGGGGCCACGGTCTTTACCAAACTCGACCTGAGGGCGGCATATAACCTGGTAAGGATCAAGGCGGGCGATGAGTGGAAGACCGCGTTTAACACCAGGACCGGTCATTATGAATCCTTGGTTATGCCCTTTGGGTTGTGCAATGCGCCCGCAGTCTTCCAGGAATTCATCAACGATGTTTTCCGTGACCTGTTGCAGCAGTGTGTGGTGGTCTATTTGGATGACATCTTGGTATATTCTGAATCCATGGAGGCCCACATTATGGATGTCAGACGAGTGTTGCAACGGTTACGAGAGAACAGGCTGTTCGGTAAGCTTGAGAAATGCGAATTTCACCGATCCCAGGTAACCTTCTTAGGTTACATCATTTCCGCTGAGGGGTTCTCCATGGATCCTGAGAAGGTTTCGGCTGTCTTACAGTGGCCCCAGCCCAGTGGTCTCCGTGCCCTGCAGCGCTTTTTGGGCTTCGCCAATTATTATCGGAAGTTCATCAGGGACTTTTCTATGCTAGCCAAGCCTCTCACGGATCTGACCAGGAAGGGCAGTAATTTCCAGGTCTGGCCGCTCGAGGCCATCCGAGCTTTTGAGGCTCTAAAGTCCGCCTTTGTGTCGGCTCCGATTCTGTCGCATCCCAACCCTGGGTTGCCCTTTGTCCTCGAGGTGGACGCGTCTGAGACGGGAGTAGGCGCCCTTCTGTCTCAGCGTAGAACACCAGAGGGTCCTCTGCTTCCTTGTGGGTTTTACTCCCGGAAACTGTCTTCCGCGGAGTGCAACTATCAGATTGGTGACAGGGAGTTATTGGCCATCGTGCAGGCCCTTAAAGAATGGAGGCACTTGCTCGAGGGTTCGGTGGTTCCGGTTCTCATCCTGACGGACCACAAGAATCTGACCTACCTTTCTGAGGCCAAGAGATTGACACCACGTCAGGCCAGATGGGCTCTGTTCTTGTCACGTTTTAATTACGTGGTCTCCTACCTACCCGGTTCCAAGAACATCAGAGCGGATGCCTTATCACGGCAGTACTCCGAGCTGTCCGGGGAGGAGTCGATTCCGACTTCGGTCATACCTCCGAATCAGATCCTGGCCGCCATTCGCACCAGCCTGATCTCTCCCCTGGGTGAGCAGATTTTGGCGGCTCAATCTGGTGCTCACTCTGGGAGACCCAACGGCAGGTGTTTTGTGCCTGAGGAGTTGCGCACTCGGTTGTTGCGAACCTACCATAACTCCAAGGCCGCGGGGCATCCTGGAAAGAATCAGCTGTCCTGGGCTGTTTCACGTCTGTTCTGGTGGCCTTCTCTACGTTCCGACATCGCCGCATATGTAGCGGCATGCTCCGTTTGTGCCCAGAGTAAGTCCCCTCGGCACCTTCCGTTGGGCCTTTTGCAACCCATAGCCACCGGGGAGCGCCCATGGTCACACCTGGGGATGGATTTCATTGTGGACCTCCCTGCATCCCGAGGCCATACGGTCATTCTCATGATTGTGGATCGGTTTTCCAAAATGTGCCACTGTGTTCCTCTCAAGAAGTTACCCTCTGCACAAGAGTTGGCCACGATTTTCGCCAGGGAGGTCTTCCGGTTGCACGGTTTGCCCAAGGAGATTGTGTCGGATCGGGGGAGTCAGTTTGTGTCCAGGTTCTGGCGCGCCTTTTGCTCCCAGTTGGGGATTCATCTCTCTTTCTCCTCGGCCTACCACCCTCAGTCCAATGGGGCCGCAGAACGATCCAATCAGGCCTTGGAGCAATTCCTTCGTTGCTATGTCTCCGATCACCAAGACAATTGGGTTGACCTCCTGCCTTGGGCTGAGTTTGCCAGGAACACGGCGGTGAACTCTTCCTCTGGGACGTCTCCCTTCATGGCCAATTATGGGTTCCAACCTGCCGTGTTACCGGAGGTATTCTCTCCCCAGGATATTCCGGCTGTGGAGGATCACCTTTCCGTCCTACGTGCTTCTTGGGTACAGATCCAGAGGTCCCTTGAGGTCTCTGCGCAGCGCCAGAGACTCCAGGCTGATCGCAGACGAGCGCCCGCTCCTTCCTACCAGGTCGGAGACCGTGTATGGTTGTCCACCCGCAACCTCAACCTTCGAGTGCCCACTCCCAAGCTGGCGCCTCGCTTTGTTGGTCCCTTCCGAGTGCTTCGCAGGGTAAACCCGGTAGCCTATGCCCTTGCGCTTCCTCCTGGCATGCGGATCTCCAACGTGTTTCATGTCTCCCTGTTGAAGCCATTGGTGTGTAATCGTTTCACTTCCTCGGTTCCTCGGCCCCGTCCGGTCCAAGTGGGCAATCGTGAGGAATATGAGGTGAGCAATATCCTGGACTCACGCCTGGTCCGCGGTCGGTTGCAGTTTTTGGTCCATTGGCGTGGTTATGGTCCAGAGGAGCGTTCCTGGGTTCCCTCCGCAGATGTCCATGCTCCTGCTTTGCTCCGAGCCTTCCACGCACGCTTCCCTCAGAAACCGTTCCTTACTCCGCGGAGGAGGGGCCCTTGAGGGGGAGGTACGGTCATGGTCTTACCTTCTTACTGCTCTCCTTCGTTTGACATGTGCTGGCGGCCATCTTGGTTTCTGGGTTTCTTGTAGCCTCCCACCCTGCGGCTTCTCCTTCCCACTGGGAGGAGCTGGATGCCTAGCTCATATATATAGGAGGTCTGTGGCTTCAGTTCCTTGCTTGGTCCTCCTGTGTTCACATGCTTCTAAGACTGCTGCTGCTTCTGGTTCCTGATCCTGGCCTCGTATGACTACCCCATTGGTTCCTGATCCTGGCTTCGTCTGACTACCCTGCTGGTTCCTGATCCAGGCTTCGTCTGACTACCCTTCTGGTTCCTGACCTCTGTCTACGCAAGACCCTGCTTCGGTTTAGCCATCCGTTTGGACTTTTGCTTACAGCTTGATTTTCAATAAAGCCTTCTTATTTCCACTTATCTCTTGTTGTACGTCTGGTTCATGGTTCCATGACAAAGGGGTTACATTGTGCCATGTGTTTTGAGAGACCTGGAAACTGCTGACATCACTGCCCCCACGTGACTGCAGCTAAGGACTAGTGATGGACAAACACCTGCCGGGACGGTTCACGAAAGCGATCGCGCGAATGCGATCAAATTTTCGCGAACCGCAAGTTCGCGGCGGGTCCCATTCATTTTAATGGCAGGCGAACCTGAAATACCTTCAGCTCATATTTGCAGCCAAGAAATAATTACTAGAAGTGCACAAATAGTCCCACAACATGAACAGTGACATACCAGATGTATTATTCGAATTTGCGATCTCCATTAGTTTTTTTTCTCAATGCAAAATATCGGCAATATAATTTCCGCGCATGCGCAAATGCACTATACAGTACCCAAATGCACTATAAAGAAAGTATATTGGTATATAACACCCCGCTTCAATCAGTTTTTTGGGGGGATGACTGGTATATCACACCAGTAAAAATTTTTTTCCAATAACGCTTGTCCCTCTATATACCTGCAGTATCGCAGCAGAACCGCACGCAATTGCTGCACAATACAAATGCACTATAATATACTTTCTAACATAGAAAGTATATTATAACATTGTAAAAGGAAGGTAATCCATTAGAATATACATAAAGATAAAACGCAACCTTTAATAATGTTACTATGAGGGTCCATTCACACGCCCGTAAGTGTTTTGCGAATCCGCAAAACACGGACACTGGCAATGTGCATTCCGCAATTTGTGGACCGCACATCGCCAGCACTATAATAGAAAATGCCTAATTTTGTCTGCAATTGGGGACAAGAATAGGACATGTTCTATTTTTTGGGCGGAAATGGAGGCACAGATGCGGAAGTGCGGATCCGCAAATGCGGATGTGGATCCGCAAATGTGGATACGGACAGCACATTCCGGCCCCATTGAAAATGATTGGTTTTCACCCATTCCACAAAATTGCGGAACGGATGTGGACCCATTTTGCGGACATGTGAATGGAAAAGCTATCCCTCAAAATGAAAATAAATTAATTATTAAAGTTAAGCAAAAAGCATAGATGTGGTAGGCAATAACAAGTGCTCGGCGGCACTAAATCAGGTGCTCGGCGGCACCAAATCAGAAACCATATGTCCTACCACAATCCGGGGGTTCCAGTGCACATCGATAAATCCAGGAGGGAAAGCAAAAAATCATTGATCCTTGGGCTAGATGATGATGTGGTATTGAAGGACAGGGTGGGCAAAGAACTGTCCCTGATATTGCCCTACAGGGGGTGCTATTCTGGCCCTGATAGCCTAACCACAGACCACCCGCCCTGATAAGAGCGACACCTTCCGGAACCTTACCCTATATAAAAATGTCCCTAGTAAGCCCCTAGGCCGCTGACTTCCAGGTGATCACTATATAGATCTATGTGTTTTTGACTCATTATAAAAGTATATTATAAATATATCGCACCCCTCTGTGTATCATACATATCGATAGCACACCTATACTAGTCCTTAAAAAGACTTTTGTGGCCCTATTAGCCAGTGTTTGGTGTCCCTAACAGCCTGTCCCTCCTCCACACAGCAACCTCTCCCTACACTGGCAAAACACTGAATGTAAAACGGCGGCCAGATCGGGTTTATTTATAAGGTAGGGGGTATGTCCATGTGCTGAAACGTCTCAATTGGCTTTCCTGTACCACCTGATGGATGTGTCATGGGTCAAAGTTCTTCACAATGTAAAATAATATGGCGGGCGGGAAAATGCTCACTACATCCCTTAAAGGGACATCTGTCAGCAGATTTGTACCTATGAAACTGGCTGACCTGTTGTATGCATGCTTGGCAGCTGAAGGCATTTGTATTGAGAAAAATGTAGTTTTAAAATATGCAAATGAGCCTCTAGGAGCAACACCATTACACCTAGAGGCTCTGCTTTTTCTGCAACTGCCGCTCCCTCTCCACTTTGATTGACAGGGCCAGGCGTGATAATGTTTTCACTGTCTGGACATTTTCTTAAACATTTGAAAAATTGTTTCTAAAATTCAAAGCCTTCTAACATACTAAAAAATATTTATAAAATGAAACCAACTTAAAATAAACATGTGGAAAATGTTAATTAATAACTATTTTGTGTATCTATCTGTCTTGAAAGGAGATTCACAGTTAGAAAATTGCTAATATTTTGTCGAAATATCTGTATATTTTCCTTTTTTATAAATAAAGGTAAAACATATTGTGTTGTAAGGGTATTTTACATGTTTAAGTACTGATTGGTTCTGTCCCCTTTTACATTATCTTCTATATTCCTTGTAATGTAGTGAGGGATAGTTAGCATACCCAGCCCCCATTGTGCTGATGTCATAGTCATATTCCTGAGTGCTTTCCTCAGAGACTTGTGTGCTGCACACTGGAGGAGGGGCTGAAATGTATAAACTTAGTATGCACTTGGCATTTCATTGAGGAAAATCATCCAGGTATGGTGTATTGATTTTAAACACTATCTCTATCTCTTTTACCACCATAGGGTGTCGGCCATGTGCTACGACATGGCAACTGGAGTCCCAACCATATTGTATTGGGCAGGCCATGTGATTGATTATTAGTTATTCTGCATGTGATTTGTCTGTTTTAGCTTATATTTAATCACACTTAGTAAATATATTTGCGAAACTAGTCTTGGTCTGGAAAGGGGGTAAATGGCCCAGTCTAGAAGTGATTTAAAAAGTTAGGATGTGTACTAACTCACGAAAAAATGTCTGGTTGTTAAGGATGTCACTAGAAAATGCAATGCAATACGCAGTCAGCATGAGAAGGCAGAGCTGAGCAAACTGCTTTATACTTTTGTGGGAAAAGATTCTGTAAAACTTGTGGACCTTCTTGTTTCTCGCCACCACACCTTCTCCTCAGGGAGTGGAGCTTCATCTTCTAATGCTTCAGCAAGAGGGCGGTTTCTTTCCTCTCTTGCTAACCTCAACATCTTCTCTACTAGGAAATCAGGACCAGGGTACAGCCTGCCTTTCAGGTGCTGCTCTCTGGTAGGATAGTATTGTCACGGGCCCTCCGGAGCAAATAGCTTGGGGGACACATGGTGGCCTAGTCACTGTCATGTTAAATTTAAAGTATAATGGTTTGGTCCAGATGGTTAGGTATTCTATATGGCCGGTTTGTAGTCTCCCTCCTTTTTGTGTGTTCAGTGGTACTTACCAGCCTGGTCATCTGGAGGTCATCTGTACTTGGCATAAGTGGGGAATTCTGGTCCTGTCTAGTTCTGAGGCGGGAAGATTCTATGTTCTTGATTGGTGCAGGAGGTAAACGGCGGGAAGATTCTCCTTTATATTGGAGTGTTCTGCTGGGGTCCGTGCCTGTGAAGAAGAGAAGAAGCCCTGGATCAGCGCCCCATCCCCCTCCCTTAATTTTGTTTGTAGCAATGTTTATTAGTGGGAGTTTGTCGCCCAGCTAATGCTGAGTGGACTGGTAGTTATGGTTTGCTGGAAGTTTAATTGGTGATTTTATATGGGATGAATTTGTATTGATTAATTTATGCTAATTATGTATTATGGTAATTTATTTATTTATTATTAGGTTATCCTTAAACATCGCGGCCTGGTCTGTGTGTTTATTTTATTAAGGTTGGGTTGATGACTATGTGACTTGGGCCACCATGTTCTTTCTCTTTCTGCCACCCCGCTTTTAACCAGGGTTAATCAGTAGGTGTCACAGTGTAATTCACGGTGACGTTTTCCGTGTAGGCTGGCTGCATGCGCCCTTGCGTACTGGCTGCTGGCCAAAATCCTGTGCAGGCTGGTTGCTAGGGGCTGCGTGCTGGCTGCGGGGTCTGTTGTGAACCGCCTGTGTATGTTTGCTCTCCCCGTCTCTGCGGTGTCACGGAAGGTTGTTTCCCTGTGATGCTTCTGATTCTGTGGTGCCCGATTGTTTGTGCTATGGCGTACTGGCTGCGGGTGTTTTTCCATATATGCCGGTTGCCAGGGGCAACGCCCGTTTCTGTACCTATTTTTCTGAGCTCCGGTTCTGATGGGGTTAACTCCCCCTGTCTGTTGTGCCTGTGTGTGGCTTTCCAGGTGCCTCGTTACCCAGCTATATAGACACATGAGCTGTGGTTCTGGGGGTCAGTCTTTGTGTCTGTCCTGTCTGTGGCTGCTAGGTGTAGCACCTCGCTTCTGTTCCTGGGGGTTTTCCATCTACCATTCTGTGTGGTGTTGCCTGGTTTTGCATCAAGTGTCTTTTCTCCGGTTCCTGTTCTGTTATGGTGTTTATGTCATGTTCTGATCTGTACCTGTCCTGTCGGATGTATCATGCTATGGTCTGTCCTATTCAGTTCCGTGTATCGCTTAGCAGTGCGTAAGTGCATCTGAGAGCTTGGCAGTGCTTAACTGCTTCCGTTGTATCCTGTCCCATGCCTGTCCTGTAGTGCCTTTGGCTTCTGTCCCTGGTCTGTTCATGTCTGCCTGTTGTTCTGTCCTACCTTCGGAAGAGGGTTCCTTGTTTCCCCGGAGGGGGGATGTCCATGCACTGTCTGTCTCTGATTGCCCTTTCTTTTTTCTGTGCAGCTCTGCCTGTGGCTGCTTAGCTTCTACTGCTTGCGGCACAGGTAACTGCTTCTGTCTCTGCTCTAGCCTGTTCTGTGCCTTGTCTCTCTGATCTGTGGTTCTCTGTGTATTCCGTTGCTCCTGGTAACATCTCTGTCTATGTACAGCTCTGCCTGGGGCTCCTTTGCTTCTATTTGCTTGCAGTGCAGGTAATTGCTTCTGTCTCTGATCTACCTGTATGCAGGGCTGCCATCAGAAATTTTGGGGCCCCTTACACAGCTCAAGGCCTGGGCCCCCCCTCCTACCCCGCCCCTTTAGAATCCATCCTGACTCCACATCCCCTCCACCCCCAAGGACCCACCCCCAATTTCATAATTTTTTTACAACTACAAACACAGTCATATTCAGTGATTTCAGTAAGGAATTCATTTTTGACCAAATAATATGAAGCCTGCTACCACGACAAGGTAGACTCTTTTAAGCAGGACCCTCCACTAACACTAACTACACTACCTGTTCTTATCTGCCCTAGCAATCTTCCCCTGGCACATTTAAAAAAAAAAAAAAAAAAAAGCACAAGGTTTACTGTTACAGTGTTATGGGGGGGATCTGTGGATGAGGTACTGTTATGGGGGGAATCTGTGGAGGACTTACTCTTATGGGGGGGAATATGTGGATGACACACTATTATGGGGGAATATGTGGATGACACACTATTATGGGGGAATATGTGGATGACACACGGTTATGGGGGAATCTGTGGATGACACTGTTATGGGGGATCTGTGGATGACACCCTGTTATGGGGGGAATCTGTGGATGACACAGTTATGGGGGGAATCTGTGGATGACACAGTTATGGGGGATCTGTGGATGACACAGTTATGGGGGATCTGTGGATGACACACTGTTATGGGGGATCTGTGGATTACACACTGTTATGGGGGATCTGTGGATTACACACTGTTATGGGGGAATCTGTGGATGACACACTGTTATGGGGAATCTGTGGATGACACACTTATGGGGGAATCTGTGGATGACACACTGTTATGGGGGATCTGTGGATGACACACTGTTATGGGGGATCTGTGGATGACACACTGTTATGGGGGATCTGTGGATGACACACTGTTATAGGGGATCTGTGGATGACACACTGTTATGGGGGATCTGTGGATGACACACTGTTATGGGGGAATCTGTGGATGACACATTGTTATTGGGGAATCTGTGGATGACACACTGTTATGGGGGAATCTGTGGATGACACACTGTTATGGGGGAATCTGTGGATGACACTGTTATGGGGGATCTGTGGATGACACACTGTTATGGGGGGAATCTGTGAATGACACAGTTATGGGGGATCTGTGGATGACACACTGTTATGGGGGATCTGTGGATGACACACTGTTATGGGGGAATCTGTAGATGACACACTGTTATGGAGGAATCTGTGGATGACACACTGTTATGGGGGATCTGTGGATGACACACTGTTATGGGGGATCTGTGGATGACACACTGTTATGGGGGATCTGTGGATGACACACTGTTATGGGGGAATCTGTGGATGACACACTGTTATGGGGGAATCTGTGGATGACACACTGTTATGTAGGAATCTGTGGATGACACTGTTATGGGGGATCTGTGGATGAAACACTGTTATGGGGGAATCTGTGGATGAGACTGTTATGGGGGAATCTGTGGATGACACAGTTATGGGGGATCTGTGGATGACACACAGTTATGGGGGATCTGTGGATGACACAGTTATGGGGGATCTGTGGATGACACACAGTTATGGGGGATCTGTGGATGACACAGTTATGGGGGATCTGTGGATGACACACTGTTATGGGGGATCTGTGGATTACACACTGTTATGGGGGATCTGTGGATTACACACTGTTATGGGGGAATCTGTGGATGACACACTGTTATGGGGGAATCTGTGGATGACACACTGTTATGGGGGATCTGTGGATTACACACTGTTATGGGGGATCTGTGGATGACACACTGTTATGGGGGATCTGTGGATGACACACTGTTATGGGGGATCTGTGGATGACACACTGTTATGGGGGATCTGTGGATGACACACTGTTATGGGGGAATCTGTGGATGACACACTGTTATGGGGGAATCTGTGGATAACACACTGTTATGGGGGAATATGTGGATGACACACTGTTATGGGGGAATCTGTGGATGACACTGTTATGGGGGATCTGTGGATGACACACAGTTATGGGGGGAATCTGTGGATGACACAGTTATGGGGGATCTGTGGATGACACACTGTTATGGGGATCTGTGGATGACACACTGTTATGGGGGAATCTGTGGATGACACACTGTTATGGGGGAATCTGTGGATGACACACTGTTATGGGGGAATCTGTGGATGACACACTGTTATGGGGGAATCTGTGGAGGACACACTGTTATAAGGAATCTCTGGATGACACTGTTATGGGGATCTGTGGATGACACTGTTATGGGGATCTGTGGATGACACACTGTTATGGGGGATCTGTGGATGACACATTGTTATGGGGGATCTGTGTGTGACGCACTGTTATGGGGGGTCTGTGGGTGACGCACTGTTATGAGGGATCTGTGGATGACACTCAACCACTCTCAAACCCAACTGGTCAAACTTGTTAAATGGATCCCAAACACAATATGCACAATAACACCCCCCACCCCCTCCAACACTTAATTAACCCCTTCATGGCCTAAACTTTTTTTTAAAAGCTGAACACAAAGCTAAATAAGGCTGGGTGGGCTGGCAAGGGAGGGGTTAATAACAATGATGGAGGATCATGGCCCTGTGGGATAATCCAGAAAACAGCCTTGCATTTTACCCCTGAGCAAAGACCACACAACAAGTTGGACATGCAGTACTTTTAGTCCGGCGGCCTTTCGCCATGCACTGCCGTGCTGGGCCGGAGCTCCACCGCCGTCCCCATTATAGTCAATGGGGACGGAGCGGCGGTCCGGCGAAATAACAGCCGGACGGATCTGACAGGGTGAACAGCCTGTCGGATCCGTCCTGCCGCTAGTTTGAAAGTAGCCTTACAATCTCATGGCTTCTGAGCAACAGATCCCGTGGTCTTCACAGTCATCTGTCACTTCTCTTATCTCTCTGCTCCTGTCCCTTAATCTTATCACTGCTGCAACAAAAGCATCAGCCTCAGTGTAAACTGTTCTACAGTCTGACTCACGGCTCTTTTAACTCAAAGAATCGAATGAGTCTCTAACTAATAAGTCGGATCTTTAGATTATTTTAAAGGGTTTCTACCACATCGTTTTGACAAATTTAGCTGTCAGACGCTAGCGATCCGCTAGTGTCTGCTCTACCAAACAATCCTAATATAGTAGCTTTTTGTGCAGCCGTTTCCATAAAAAACGAACTTTTATTGATATGCTAATGAGCCTCTAGGTGCTATGGGGGCGTCTTTTCAGCACCTAGAGGCTCGGTCTACCTTCACAAAATGCCGCCCAGCGCGTCTCTCCAGCACGCCCATCTCCTCTGGAATGCGATCCTACCTCTGAGTCAGCGGACGAATTCTCGCGCCTGCGCCGTGCGCGTCTGTCTTCGGCGGAGTAAATGTCTGACCGCTGCCTGCACAGACATCTCCACTGCGCCTGCGCCGATGACTGAGATGTCTGTGCAGGCAGCGTTCAGACATTCACTGCGCCTGCGACGAAGACAGATGCACCGAAGACAGAGGTAGGATCACATTCCAGAGGAGATGGGCGGGCTGGAGGGACGTGCTGGGCGGCATTTTGTGAAGGTAGACTGAGCCTCTAGGTGCTGAAAAGACGCCCCCATAGCACCTAGAGGCTCATTAGCATATCAATAAATGTTAGTTTTTTATGGAAACGGCTGCACAAAAAGCTATTATAATAGCATTGTTTGGTAGAGCAGACACTAGCGGATCGCTAGTGTCTGATAGCTAAATATGTCAAAACGATGTGGTAGAAACCCTTTAACCTGTGACTCATTCGATTCTTTCTCACACTCCCTGTACTTGTGTCAGTGACTCAGACTCAGAGCTACTAGTGCTTGCCTTGCCTCAGCTCTGATTGGTTAGTGGGCGGGGAGGGGCTGGCAGAAGCAGCTTCCACTCTAGGATCAGATTACACTCCTCCCGAGCCCCTCCTCTCCGTGCTGCCAGCGGCTCTGCTATTGTGTGCTGTGTGACTCACTGACTCAGACTGAGCGGCTTCACACGGATCGGTTCAGTGAACTGAATCGATTCAAATGAATGATTCGTTCATGAACTGGACATCACTAGCAAGGAATGCCCCCCTCTAGCGATGCAATAAAGTTCAACTCAAGTCACTGACAAATGAGAGGAACTGGCCGGGCCCCCCCCCCCCCAGGGTCTGGGCCCCTTACTGGGGTATCGGCTGTACCCCCCTGATGGCGGCCCTGCCTGTATGTTTATGCTTCCTGCTTGTACCTAATTCAGGTACCTTTTGGTCTCTCTGGGCCAGCTGCCACTGACTCGGTTTACGCTCTGGAGTAGCCCCTGGCAACTACTTTTGGCCCAAGCCTATCCTCACCAAAGGAGGCTCTAGTGAATACCGGGTGTTGCTTATTCACGCTTGTTCCGTGCAATGCACCTGTGGGTACATCTGTATCCTTGGTCAGTTTTACCTGTTCACCAGTTCCCTGAAGTCCCGGAGGTCTGCCTTGGACCCCCGGCACGTGTTAGTAGGTTCCTTGCAGTTATGACTACTCAGCCATGTCTGAACTTACAACTGATTCAAACCATCCAGCATCCACCCCCATCCATTGCGCCTGTACCAAGAGTGATCTTAAGTGATCAAGAGTGATCTCAAGAGTGATCTCAAGCCTTGTATATGGTCATAGCTGATGTCTTCAAAATCTGTAAGTCTACCTTTACCCTGATGGGTGGGCCAGATGGTTGATCAGGCACTACCCGTGCAGCTTACTCTGCACCCCTCATCTGTTGACCACCTAGGGTCAGACAATCACAGAAACAGGACAAAATAAGACATTGTTCCTCCTCTTCTGGTTCCTCAGTACTCCACCATCACCTGAGTCCCGATCAAATGTTTCCTTCTTTCAAGGTGAGAGTCAGTCTAAGGTTGAACTACTGGATTTCAATTTGGATCTAGACCAGGAGCAATCCTCCAAGATTGCTTCAATGGTGGACAGTTTAGTCACCGCAATTGACAATCACTTTTAAAATCCAGGATGCAACCTCCAATACTAGCCACCAAAGTGTCTTCCTTTTCGGATCCAGACACTTTGCTAAAGTCTTACCTCTGCATGACAATTTATCATCATTGCTAAAGGATGGGATCGTCTGGATTACTAATTTACCTCCTCAAAATGCCTAGACCTCCTACATCTCTTTTTGGTGGATCTAGTATCCTAATGGTTAGTCACTCCGAAGGTTAACCCACCAGTTGCTCGCCATGCCAAACACACCACTATCCCACTTACAGATAAATCCTCCTTTGATGGTCCAGTGGATGGTGGCCTGGAGTCCTTTGCTAAGTCCGTATTTGAAGTGGCTAGCTTTGCTCCTCAACCTGTTTTTGCTTCAGCATGGGTCACAAAGGCTATTTTGGAATGGGTCTTCCGTCTTAATCAAGATATTTCCCCTGGAGTTCTCCCTGCCTATCAAGAGTCTCTGGCTCTACAAATTTCCCATTCTGGCAAATACCTCTGTGAGGCTTTCCTGGATATGGACAGCATAATTGCTGGCTCAAGAGATCTCACAGTCGCTATTCGCTGGGCAAGTTTGGGTAGCAGACCCCACCTCAAAGTGCTCTTTTACAGGGTTGCCTTTCTCAGATTCTGTCAGTTTGGCACCAGACTAGACACAATTATCTTTGAGGCCACCAAAGAAAAAAGTACTCATCTACTCATCTCTTCTCAAGAGTTTGGGAACTTACTTCCAGTCCTTTCATCACTTCCCCAGCTCTCATACGTTAGAGGGACAGCCTACAAAACCCCTGCACCAGTCCAGAAAAATAATCCTTCTTTCAAACCCCTACCTACCTGGTACACTCAGGCCCAACCATCTTGTTCTAACTCCAAAAGCACCCTTCTGCATAATGGGGCATCCCCACCCAAAAAGGTGGGAGCAAGCTCCGTCTCTTTCAGGAAGTTGAGCTGTCCCACATAGTTGACACCTGGGTAATCAAAATTTTAACCTCTAGTTACAAAATCAAATTCTCCTCCATCCCTTTGGACCATTTTCTTCTGTCCAAGCCCCCAAGGGATCAGATTCAGATCTCTGCGTTCTTTGAGGCATTGCACTCCCTTCTCCTTCATGGGATCATTATCTCTGACCTTTGAGTGCAACGATTCAAGGGTTTCTATTCCAAGCCAATCATAGTTCCCAAAAAGGATGGCTCTGTCTGACCCATTCTGGATTTTAACTGTTTTGTACTTGCACAGCATTTCCGCTTCGTAATTGCATCCATGGAACAGAACTAGTTCCTGTCTTTAGTGAATATCAAGCATGCACACCTCCACATACCAATTTCTCCTACTCATCAGTGTTTCCTCTGATTAGCTGTCTCTTCTCGCCATTACCAGTTTGTCTGTTTGCCCTTGGTTTGGCGACAGCTCCGCTTGTGTTTATGAAGATTCTTGCACCCTTCTTGGGTCTCCTTCGCTCCAGAGCGATATCAGTTACCTCATAATTGGAGGACATTTTAATCAAGGCTCTATCTTTTTCTCAGAACAGGGACATCTTAAACATCATGTAACGGTCACGTCCACACACACACAGGGGGAAGGATAGTGACCACTGCGCTCCACCCTTACCCCTGGCCCTGCCTACTTGCCTCACGAGTCCTGATGACAGGGGACAACTGGACAACAGTCCCTTACTTTGGATATGTGCAGGGAAGACAGACAAGACAAAATACGGAACGTGAACGGACCGGGTCAGAACCAAGAGAGCTACGCAGTACAAAGGGGTAAGCAAAGAATGGTGAGGAGAAGCCAGGGTCAAATACCAGGAGAGTAGAGAAGTACCAGAGGAGTCCACAAAGAGTAGTCAGGTCACAATACCAGGAGGGATGTGCAGTACAGGAGCAGGCAAAGGATCGTCAGGGAACAGGATCAGGTGAGTATTCAGTAGTCCAACAAATAACCAGGAACCTAGAATTAACAGGCAACCTGTGGCCAGCAGGCTGCCTGTATTTATAGTGGGGTCTGAGGGTCATGTGATGTGGCCAGCGTCACATGACCGACAGACAGACAAGTCGAACACCAAGTGATCAGCTCGGCACTCAAGGCAGACCTAGGAGCAGTGAGCCTCCCAGCTAGTAAAACCGCACAAACTTCCCAACTTCACGTTGTGGATGTGCAAACCGCAGGCATGTGCAATACCTGGAATGGCTTCAACCTCCTATACATCTTTCCTCCTCTCCCTTTTCTTCCCAGACTTGTGTGCAGGGTATCTCGACAATTCTCCTTGCACCAGATTGGCCTAACCTAGTGTAGTACACAGACCTTGTACCTTGTTAGGCGATGTTTCAGGGTCCTTTCCACTCAGAAACGACCTTCTTTGTCAGGGACCTGTCTTCCATCAGCATTTAGAGTTGCCACGTTTAAAAACGTGGTGATTGAGTCCACTATCCTGAGGCACCCTGTTTTTTCTGATAGGGTGATATGCACTATGATAAAGGCGAGGAAACCTGCTTTGACTAAAATATATTATAGGACAAAGAACATCTTTTACCACAACTTTGCTTCTCACTTTCCAAGATTCTTTCATTTTTGCAACATGAGCAGACATGGGCCTCATCCTCAGTTCTCTTAAAGCTCAGATCTCTGCCCTCTCTATTCACTTTCAAACCCCCCAGAGAGATTCCAATATCAGCTTCTTTCCTGGAAAGTACGGTAACTTTTTTAGTCGCAATCACCTCTGTTATGAGTTTCTAAATTAGTGACCCTTTCCTGCAAAGCCCCGTTTCTTGTGCTTCACCAGGATTAGTTGGTCCTCCTTTCTTTACCTTCATTTCTCCTAGAGGTGGTCTCCACCACCATCTCAATAAGCATACTGCCCTCCCTTATTTTCGCCCTTCCCCATCCCATCTTCAGGAACATGCACTCAATTATGTAGATGTTGATCCAAATTTAATTGTCTGTCTTGGCACCTTTTCACCATACAGACTCCTTGTTTGTCACTGCGATGGCCCTCACAAGGGTTTAGCAGCCTCCGAAGCCAGTTTTCTATATAAGAGGCCTATCTTGCTAAAGCCAAGGCATCGTCTCTCTTTGTAAAGGCCTATTCAACCAGGGTGGTGGGTGCCTCTTGGGCTCTGCATCACCACGCCTCTGCTCTGCAATTGTGTAAAGTGGCTAGGTGGTCTTCCCTGTACCCATTTACGAAATTCTATAGGGTACATACATTAGATTCAGCGGACATTTCTCTCAGTCACAAGGTACTGCAGACCAAAGTACGTTAGCACCAGTGGCTGGGATTATTTCCATGGGGCTTACAGTTCTATCCCTCTCTGTGGACTGCTTTGGAACATCCCAATGTCCTCTTTCCCCCAATGACATGAGCAAGAAAATAATATTTTTTGTGTACTTACTTGTAAAATATTTAATGCAGAGTTCATTGGTGCAACATCTCCCACCCAGTGTGTTACATTTTTTGTTTCCCTTTTGGGCATGTGTTTATCTTTTGAGGTTTGCTGGTTGGGTCATCAGCTTCTAGGCTCTGACTCATGTGTGTGTGTGTTTTTTTTGTTTAGGTTACTGCTGGTGCACAAACTGGTTAGCTCTTTCCAGACAGGAGGGGGTATAGCTGGCAGGAGGAGCTAACACATTTTAGCTTAGTGTCACCTACTAGTGACAGCCGCTATACTCATGGTTCTATGTCTCTCAATGAACTCTACGAGAAAGAGATTTTACAGGTAAGTACACAAAAATTATTGTTTATTAACCTATTCATACAAATTTTTATCAAATCTTTAATACATTTGTACTTTCCAATAGTTTTGTATTTTATTCTTTCTGACTATGAATGGAGCCTGTTTATCTCATCTGAGCTGGAGAGGGTTCAGAGGAGAGCAACTAAAGTAAGAACTGGAATGGGGCAACTACGGTACCCTGAAAGATTATCAACATTAGGGTTATTCACTTTAGAAAAAAGACGACTGAGGGGAGATCTAATTACTATATATAAATATATCAGGGGTCAGTACAGAGATCTCTCCCATCATCTATTTATCCCCAGGACTGTGACTGTGACTCTGCATGTGGAGGAAAGAAGGTTTGTACACAAACATAGAAAAGGATTCTTTACAGTAAGAGCAGTGAGACTATGGAACTCTCTGCTGGAGGAGGTGGTGATGGTGAGTACAATAAAATAATTCAAGAGGGGCCTGGATGAATTTCTGGAGAGTAATAATATTACAGGCTATAGCTACTAGAGAGGGGTCGATTATCCAGGGAGTTATTCTTATTGCCTGATTGGATACGGGAAGGAATTTTTGCCCCCTTAAGTGGGGAAAATTGGCTTCTACATCACAGTTTTTTTTTTTTTGCCTTCCTCTGGATCAACTTGCAGGATAACAGGCCAAACTGGATGGACAAATGTCTTTTTTCGGCCTTATATACAAACCGGATTCCCAAAAAGTTGGGACACTATACAAATCGTGAATAAAAACTGAATGCAATGATGTGGAGGTGCCAACTTCTAATATTTTATTCAGAATAGAACATAAATCACGGAACAAAAGTTTAAACTGAGGAAATGTACCATTTTAAGGGAAAAATATGTTGAATCAGAATTTCATGGTGTCAACAAATCCCCAAAAAGTTGGGACAAGGCCATTTTCACCACTGTGTGGCATCTCCCCTTCTTCTTACAACACCCAACAGACGTTTGGGGACCGAGGAGACCAGTTTCTCAATTTTAGAAATAGGAATGCTCTCCCATTCTTGTCTAATACAGGCCTCTAACTGTTCAATCGTCTTGGGCCTTCTTTGTTGCACCTTCCTCTTTATGATGTGCCAAATGTTCTCTATAGGTGAAAGATCTGGAGTGCAGACTGGCCATTTCAGTACCCGGATCCTTCTCCTACCCAGCCATGATGTTGTGATTGATGCAGAATGTGGTCTGGCATTATCTTGTTGAAAAATGCAGGGTCTTCCCTGAAAGAGATGACGTCTGGATGGGAGCATATGTTGTTCTAGAACCTGAATATATTTTTCTGCATTGATGGTGCCTTTCAAGACATGCAAGCTGCCCATGCCACACGCACTCATGCAACCCCATACCATCAGAGATGCAGGCTTCTGAACTGAGCGTTGATAACAACTTGGGTTGTCCTTGTCCTCTTTGGTCCGGATGACATGGCGTCCCAGATTTCCAAAAAGAACTTTGAAACGTGACTCGTCTGACCACAGAACAGTCTTCCATTTTGCCACACTCCATTTTAAATGATTCCTGGCCCAGTGAAAACGCCTGAGCTTGTGGATCTTGCTTAGAAATGGCTTCTTCTTTGCACTGTAGAGTTTCAGCTGGCAATGGCGGATGGCACGGTGGATTGTGTTCACTGACAATGGTTTCTGGAAGTATTCCTGAGCCCATTCTGTGATTTCCTTTACAGTAGCATTCCTGTTTGTGGTGCAGTGTCGTTTAAGGGCCCGGAGATCACGGGCATCCAGTATGGTTTTACAGCCTTGATGATAGATGCAAAGTCTTTGCAATTTTTTGCTGGGTAACACCTTTCTGATATTGCTCCACTATCTTTCTGTGCAACATTGTGGGAATTCGTGATCTTCTACCTATCTTTTCTTCTGAGAGACACTGCCACTCTTAGAAGCACTTTTTATACCCAATCGTGTTTCCAATTGACCTAATTAGTGTTAATTGGTCTTCCAGCTCTTCGTTATGCTCAAATTTACTTTTTCCAGCCTCTTATTGCTACTTGTCCCAACTTTTTGGGGATTTGTTGACACCGTGAAAATTTGAATCAACGTATTTTTCCTTTAAAATTATGCATTTACTCGGATTAAACGTTTGATCTGTCATCTACGTTCTATTACAAATAAAATATTGACATTTGCCATCTCCACATCATTGCATTCAGTTTTTATTCACAATTTGTTTAGTGTCCCAACTTTTTTGGAATCCGGTTTGTACTATGTTACTATGTTACATATAAAACAAGCAAAGCTAAACAAATGTATTCCCTCTGTTTTGTTATTTTATAGATGAAGATATTAATGAAGACTTTCTTATGCATCATTCTATTGTCTAACCTTGTCTGATGTTGTGCATTTTCATAAGTGTACAATGTATCTGATGATACTATATTCAATATGGATGATTATTGCCTTTAACAGCATGTGATCAGCATGAACCTGAAAAAAAAAAACAAGATGGGTTCATGGCAAGTTCAATGTGTTAAAAGTAAATATATAGAGAGCATTATACTTCGTATTATTGTTTAGAGACATGGATTTATCTACACTGGTTTCCCTAAACATGTCTGTCTGAGGAACAATGGGTGTTTAATGGATAAACCATGATCTGATAAGAGACATCCATAAAACACATCGGGTGTGGAATAGATATCAATTCATATATATATATATATATATATATATTTTCCTGTGTGCATTTATTTAGCGTTTGAACTTGTTAATGATTCATATATACTATGCAATATTGATGTATTATAACCAAATATTATTGATGTATCTTTATACTGTGTGTATCTCACTGAGAGTATATATTCTAGGGGATATAGAGAGCGTTTAAGTAGAATTTTCCTAAATAGGGTCTATTCAGAGGAGCTGATATTATTTCAAACATCATTACTCAATAGCTGAGACGGTTAAGGTATACAAATCAGGGGAAAAGTTAAAAGATTATGGTTCTTTTATCTGACCATAAATAAGATGGTATGTTAACTGTCAAGCTGGATCCGTGATGTCTGGGAAAGTGATTTTAAAGTGTCAAAGAATAATCCCTCCTAATTGATTTAAGGTGGAAAAGGTCTAAGTTTAAGTGGTGTAATAAAGCCATATATATGTTTTAATTCTTAAAATATTTAAAATTGTTATATGATACAACAGTGCCATCAAGTGGTAGATGGGCAGAAGTTTCTAAGGAATGCCAATTAAATAACATCATCCCCATGATTACCATACGTCACACCCACCTTATCTTATTGGAAATCCCTAATCTAGAAGGGGATGAGTTCTTAGATAACATGGGGTATAAAGTATGCATGTAAGAGGTTCAACTGAGGTCTTCAACTAAAAAAACTGCAACTAAGGACTTCTGACACTAAAGGACTTCAACAACTAAAATACAACTACAACACAAGAAAATCTTGCTACAAAGAAACATTGGTACAGAGAAATTTGCCCATAAGAAGGATTTATCACAAAGTCACTTGGATTAATTTTTGTATACTGGAAAAGTTTTTTTTGAGAACTGATCACATCCGAAACTCTGTTCATCCTTGACCCGGTAATGTACCTAAAGAATTATTAGGAACACCTGTTCTATTTCTCATTAATGCGATTATCTAGTCAACCAATCACACGGCAGTTGCTTCAATGCATGTAGGGTTGTGGTCCTGGTCAAGACAATCTCCTGAACTCCAAACTGAATGTCAGAATGGGAAAGAAAGGTGGGCTACAACAGCAGAAGACCCCACCGGGTACCACTCATCTCCACTACAAATTGGAAAAAGGGGCTACAATTTGCACGAGCTCACCAAAATTGGACTGTTGAAGACTGGAAAAATGTTGCCTGGTCTGATGAGTCTCGGTTTCTGTTGAGACATTCAAATGGTAGAGTCCGAATTTGGCGTAAACAGAATGAGAACATGTATCCATCATGCCTTGTTACCACTGTTCAGGCTGGTGGTGGTGTAATGGTGTGGGGGATGTTTTCTGGGCACACTTTAGGCCCCTTAGTGCCAATTGGCCATCGTTTAAATGCCACGGGCTACCTGAGCATTGTTTCTGACCATGTCCATCTCTTCATGACCACCATGTACCCATCCTCTGATGGCTACTTCCAGCAGGATAATGCACCATGTCACAAAGCTTGATTCATTTCAAATTGGTTTCTTGAACATGACAATGAGTTCACTGTACTAAAATGGCCCCCACAGTCACCAGATCTTAATGCAATAGAGCATCTTTGGGATGTGGTGGAACGGGAGCTTCGTGCCCTGGATGTGTATCCCTCAAATCTCCATCAACTTCAAGATGCTATCCTATCAATATGGGCCAACATTTCTAAAGAATGCTATCAGCACCTTGTTGAATCAATGCCACGTAGAATTAAGGCAGTTCTGAAGGCAAAAGGTATGGTGTTCTTAATAATTCTTTAGGTGAGTGTATACTTATACTTACTGATTGTGGCATTAATAAGATATTCCTCTCGGCATATAGTCAAGAGTTCCCATATTGTGGGAACATATAGTGTTAAACACCTCCCTAATGCTAATTATCCTCTTAGCAAAGATGCATATTGCTAATGGGAGATTAGACATTGTCCGCGCAGTGTATAATATCATATTAATAAATACAGGTCCTACTAAAAAAAATTGCATATTGTGATAAAGTTCATTATTTTCTGTAATGTACTGATAAACATTAGACTTTCATATATTTTAGATTCATTACACACAACTGAAGTAGTTCAAACCTTTTATTGTTTTAATATTGATGATTTTGGCATACAGCGTATGAAAACCCAAAATTCCTATCTAAAAAAATTAGCATATCATGAAAAGGTTCTCTAAACGAGCTATTAACCTAATCATCTGAATCAACTAATTAACTCTAAACACCTGCAAAAGATTCCTGAGGCTTTTAAAAACTCGCAGCCTGGTTCATTACTCAAAACCGCAATCATGGGTAAGACTGCCGACCTGACTGCTGTCCAGAAGGCCATCATTGACACCCTCAAGCAAGAGGGTAAGGCACAGAAAGAAATTTCCAGAGTGCTGTATCAAGGCACCTCAGTGGGAAGTCTGTGGGAACGAAAAAGTGTGGCAGAAAACGCTGCACAACGAGAAGAGGTCACCGGACCCTGAGGAAGATTGTGGAAAAGGACCGATTCCAGACCTTGGGGGACCTGCGGAAGCAGTGGACTGAGTCTGGAGTAAAAACATGCAGAGCCACCGTGTACAGGCGTGTGCAGGAAATGGGCTACAGGTGCCGCATTCCCCAGGTCAAGCCACTTTTGAACCAGAAACAGCGGCAGAAGCGCCTGACCTGGGCTACAGAGAAGCAGCACTGGACTGTTGCATGTCATTCGGAAATCAAGGTGCCAGAGTCTGGAGGAAGACTGGGGAGAGGGAAATGCCAAAATGCCTGAAGTCCAGTGTCAAGTCCCCACAGTCAGTGATAGTCTGGGGTGCCATGTCAGCTGCTGGTGTTGGTCCGCTGTGTTTTATCAAGGGCAGGGTCAATGCAGCTAGCTGTCAGGAGATTTTGGAGCACTTCATGCTTCCATCTGCTGAAAAGCTTTATGGAGATGAAGATTTCATTTTTCAGCACGACCTGGCACCTGCTCGCAGTGCCAAAACCACTGGTAAATGGTTTACTGACCATGGTATTACTGTGCTCAATTGGCCTGCCAACTCTCCTGACCTGAACCCCATAGAGAATCTGTGGGATATTGGGAAGAGAAAGTTGAGAGACGCAAGACCCAACACTCTGGATGAGCTTAAGGCCGCTATCGAGGCATCCTGGGCCTCCATAACACCTCAGCAGTGCCACAGGCTGATTGCCTCCATGCCACGCCGCATTGAAGCAGTCATTTCTGCAAAAGGATTCCCGACCAAGTATTGAGTGCATAACTGAACATAATTATTTGAAGGTTGACTTTTTTTGTATTAAAAACACTTTTCTCTTATTGGTCGGATGAAATATGCTAATTTTTTTAGATAGGAATTTTGGGTTTTCATGAGCTGTATGCCAAAATTATAAATATTAAAACAATAAAAGGCTTGTACTACTTCAGCTGGTGTGTAATGAATCTAAAATATATGAAAGTCTAATGTTTATTAGTACATTACAGAAAATAATGAACTTTATCACAATATGCTAATTTTTTTAGAAGGACCTGTAAATATATTTTTAATTGGTCATAAGGACACAGTGGATCAGTTCTTCTTCCTGTATTAATCCGTGTTTATCCTTTTTATCTTCAATTTTAATATTGTCCTTAAATTAATTTGTATGCCATTTTTACTGTATTTATTTGTAATAAATTATATTTTATATAATTAATTGCACCGTTTCATTAGCTGCACAAATTGACTTTAGATCTCATCAATAAAAGAACTGGCGTTTATATGTCCGCCAATTACACTTTTTATATTTAATTTTTCATTAAAGTCATAATTTTTATGATTTCATATCTTATATGAAATAAATACCCGACACTGAATAGCTTGTGTATTATGTAGCACTGTGGATCTTTGAAATAACATGATGTCTGTTACCTGATGCTATGGGATGCTTAGTCGCTTTTTGCTGTGTTTTTTTTAACCCGTGACTTTAATACTAGGAAAAGCATTAAATGTGGCAAAAACTGTGTTAAAAGGCACTTAAAACACAGCTATATTTTTTTACTATCAGGAAATAAGATATCTATATAATATCTTAGGACTTGCTCACATACATACATAAACAAAATTGTTGCGGTCACTGAAATATCTAGAAACTGACAAAAGTGATAATAAATAAAAAATGTGGTTTAACAGAATAGTGTTAAAAAAAACTAAGTAATGAAACTGGCCTGGATAAAAATGATGGCACCACTACAAAAGATAATAATTTGACCATAAGGACATGTCTTCAAACTTTAACAAGCATGTTAAAGGTAAAGGCTATAAAACCATCTCCAAACAGCTTAATGTTCCTAATCAAAATCTTGTGGCACACTGTATCACTTGCTGTGCTCGGAGTGAGGTTCCCACCAATTCATATAGACAAGAATATAAACTCCTACACAGGTAGTTTCTTTAATGCGAATAAGTGCTTTTATTGAAAAGTCGCTACAAAATATGTGCCATTTTGGGCCGTAGACCTTTTTTAAACTGTAACAACACAAATATAAATACAATAAATATATTATGTGTCACGAGGGTATCGAGAACCACGCCTGACTCCGTTATACCCGGGGTCAGGAAGTCGCAGCGGTTGGCTGCACGCTCTATTTAAGATAGGGCTGTTTTCCTTATGGTAGCTTTCTGGGTTTGCTTTGCAAACCCTTTTGGCTCACTCAGGGATCCGTAGCTCCTTCTCCTCAGCTGTTCCTTGTCCAGCACTCCCAAACCTCCTTATATTCCTCTCTCACACTTCTCTGGTTGCCAGAGATAGAGCTTCCTGCCTGGACATCTATTCTGACCCACTGGAGCTGTGTTGCTGCGTTCTCTGATTGTTGTTTCAGAACGCTACCCTCCGGATCCCTGTTGAACCTTTGTGGACTGCTGTGGTCGCCCACCTGGGTTTATGTGTTTGTCTGTATTTGTCTGTCCTCTCCCTGGTGTTTCCCTCTTAGTGCAGTGGTGCGGACTAGCGATCCCACCGGCCCGTTCACTATTTAGGGCTCATTTCAGGGAAAGCCAGGGTTTAGGCACGTGATCGCCGCATCGGGTGAGGAACCCGTCTAGGGACATCAGGGCAGTCAGGTGCCAGCCGCAAGGTGAGTTAGGGGTCACTACCTTTCCCTCTCCCTTGGGCAGGGCTTTACCTGTTTTCCTCCCTGTGCGTGACGTCGGTCATTACATTATGTTTACATTGGAGCTATAGAATAAATCAAGAACCAATTAAAAGACACGATTGTGTACATTAAAGGGTCACAAAGTATAGCATAATTTGGTTTACATAATTCTGTAGTAGTAAAAAACATTATTACATGAAAATGAATACATGATTGTCTGAAAATGGCAGAATACTGTGTTTAATCAGGGTCCAAAATGACATCTAACTTGATGCTAAAAAGTGTACATATCTTGCTTATAGGGATGACAAACATGATTATGACTAAATGTATCAATTAAAATGGAAAGTATAAAGCATAATTGAGAAGATAACTTCTTGTGCAGGAGTTTATAGTTCAGCTTGATGCTCCTGTTACTACAGTTGCACATATTATTCAGAACTTTAAGGTCTACAGAACTGTAGCTAACCTACCTGGACGTGGATGCAAGAGGAAAATTGTTGACAAATTGAAGAGATGGATAATACGAATGGAAACAAAGGAGCCCAGAACAACTTCCTAAGAGATTAGAGGTGAACGCCAAGGTACATCAGTGTCTTAGACAAAGTGGACTAAATGGAAGAAGACCAAGCATTAAACCACTGTTGAAAACAAATTATAAAAGATCGACACTACATTGTCGATCATTTGCCAAAATGCATATTGACAAGCCACAAAGCCTCTGGGAGAATGACCTTTGGACAGATGAGAAAAAACGGGAGCTTTTTGGCAAGTCACATCAGCTCTATGTTCGCAGACACAAAAAATAAGCATACAAAGAATAGAACATTGTACCTACAGTGAAACATGGTGGAGGCTCGGTTATGTCTCGAGGCTGCTTTGCTACATCTGGCACAGGGTGTCTTGAATCTCTGCAGGTTACAATAAAATCTCCAGACTATCAAGGCATTCTGAAGCACAATATGCTGCCCAATATCGGAAAGCTTGGTCTCAGTCGCAGGTCATGGATCCTTCAACAGGATAATAACTCCAAACACTTCACTTAAACATCAGAGAATGGCTAAGATCAAAGCTTTGAACTATTCTGAAGTGACCTTCTATGAACCCTGATCTAAATTCTATTGGACATCTGTGGATGGAGCTGAAACATGCAGTCTGGAGAAGGCACCCTTCAAACTTGAGATAGCCTGAGCAGTTTGCTCACAAAGAGTGGGCCAAAATACTTATGGACAAGTGCAGATGTCTCATTGACAGTTATAGAAATTGCTTTATTGCAGTGATTGCCTCAAATATTTGTGTAACAAAATATTAAGTTAAGGGGACCATCGATTTTGTCCAGGCCAGTTTCATTAGTTTCTTAGTTTGTTATATACAGTTGCAAGAAAAAATATGTGAACCCTTTGAAATTATATGAATGTCTGCACAAATTGGTCATAAAATGTGATCTGATCTTTATCTAAGTCACAACAATAGACAATCACAGTCTGCTTAAACTAATAACACACAAAGAATTAAATGTTACCTTGTTTTTATTGAACACACCATCTAAACATTCACAGTGCAGGTGGAAAAAGTATGTGAACCCTTGGATTTAATAACTGGTTGAACCTCCTTTGGCAGCAATATCTTTAACCAAATGTTTCCTGTAGTTGCAGATCAGACATGCACAACGATCAGTAGTAATTCTTGACCATTCTTCTTTACAGAACTGTTTCAGTTCAGCAATATTCTTGGGATGTCTGGTGTGAATCACTTTCTCGAGGTCATGCCACAGTATCTCAATCGGATTAAGGTCAGGACTCTGACTGGGCCACTCCAGAAGGCGTATTTTCGTCTGTTTAAGCCATTCTGTTGTTGATTTACTTTGGGTCGTCCTGTTGCAACACCCATCTTCTGTTGAGCTTCAGTTGGTGGACAGATGTAGGGATGAGCGAACTCGAACTGTATAGTTCGGGTTCGTACCGAATTTTGGGGTGTCCGTGACACGGACCCGAACCCGGACATTTTCGTAAAAGTCCGGGTTCGGGTTCGGTGTTCGTCGCTTTCTTCGCGCTTTTGTGACGCTTTCTTGGCGCTTTTTGAAAGGCTGCAAAGCAGCCAATCAACAAGCGTCATACTACTTGCCCCAAGAGGCCATCACAGCCATGCCTACTATTGGCATGGCTGTGATTGGCCAGAGCACCATGTGACCCAGCCTCTATTTAAGCTGGAGTCACATAGCGCCGCCCGTCACTCTGCTCTGATTAGCGTAGGGAGAGGTTGCGGCTGCGACAGTAGGGCGAGATTAGGCAGATTAACTCCTCCAAAGGACTTGATTAACTGATCGATCTGCAGCTGTGGATCATTGAGCTGCTGATCCTCAATTGCTCACTGTTTTTAGGCTGCACAGACCGTTTGTCAGTCTCATTTTTCTGGGGTGATCGGCGGCCATTTTGTGTCTTGTGGTGCGCCAGCACAAGCTGCGACCAAGTGCATTTAACCCTCAATGGTGTGGTTGTTTTTTGGCTAAAGCCTACATCAGGGTGAAGCTGTCACACCAAGTGCATTTAACCAGCAATAGTCTGTTCATTTTTTGGCCATATCCCAGTCTAATTCTGTCACTAAATCCATACCGGTCACCCAGCGCCTAAATACTAGGCCTCAAATTTATATCCAGCTAAATCTGTCCCTAGTGCTGTAGCTGGGCGAGTTATTTAGTGTCCGTTCAAGCACATTTCTTGTTCTGGGTTGAAATACAATTCCCAATTTAGCAATTTCATAATTTAGTGGTTCCTGCTATATCAGAGCTCTTTGAAATCTATCCCAAAAAGGGTATATAATATTGAAGGTGCACATAGGGTCATTCAGAGTAACTTCACACACACCCGCTACTGTGTATTTCCAAGTCTAATTCTGTCACTAAATCCATACCGGTGACCCAGCGCCTAAATACTAGGCCTCAAATTTAATTCCCTCTAAATCTCTCGTTACCCACCGCTGTACTGTTGTTGCTGGGCAAGATATTTAGTGTCCGTCAAAGCACATTTTTTGTTCTGGGTTGAAGTACAATTCCCAATTTAGCAATTTCATAATTTAGTGGTTTCTGCTATATCAGAGCTATTTGAAATCTATCCCAAAAGGGTATATAATATTGAAGGTGCACATAGGGTCATTCAGAATAACTTCACACACACCCGCTACTGTGTATTTCCAAGTCTAATTCTGTCACTAAACCCATACCTGTCACCCAGCGCCTAAATACTAGGCCTCAAATTTAAATCCCTCTAAATCTCTCGTTACCGTTGTCCTGTTGTAGCTGGGAAAGTTATTTAGTGCCCGTCAAAGCACATTTTTTGTTCTGGGTTGAAGTACAATTCCCAATTTAGCAATTTCATAATTTAGTGGTTCCTGCTATATCAGAGCTATTTGAAATCTATCCCAAAAAGGGTATATAATATTGAAGGTGCACATAGGGTCATTCAGAATAACTTCACACACACCCGCTACTGTGTATTTCCAAGTCTAATTCTGTCACTAAATCCATACCGGTGACCCAGCGCCTAAATACTAGGCCTCAAATTTAATTCCCTCTAAATCTCTCGTTACCCACCGGTGTACTGTTGTTGCTGGGCAAGATATTTAGTGTCCGTCAAAGCACATTTTTTGTTCTGGGTTGAAGTACAATTCCCAATTTAGCAATTTCATAATTTAGTGGTTTCTGCTATATCAGAGCTATTTGAAATCTATCCCAAAAAGGGTATATAATATTGAAGGTGCACATAGGGTCATTCAGAATAACTTCACACACACCCGCTACTGTGTATTTCCAAGTCTAATTCTGTCACTAAACCCATACCTGTCACCCAGCGCCTAAATACTAGGCCTCAAATTTAAATCCCTCTAAATCTCTCGTTACCGTTGTCCTGTTGTAGCTGGGAAAGTTATTTAGTGCCCGTCAAAGCACATTTTTTGTTCTGGGTTGAAGTACAATTCCCAATTTAGCAATTTCATAATTTAGTGGTTCCTGCTATATCAGAGCTATTTGAAATCTATCCCAAAAAGGGTATATAATATTGAAGGTGCACATAGGGTCATTCAGAATAACTTCACACACACCCGCTACTGTGTATTTCCAAGTCTAATTCTGTCACTAAATCCATACCGGTGACCCAGCGCCTAAATACTAGGCCTCAAATTTAATTCCCTCTAAATCTCTCGTTACCCACCGCTGTACTGTTGTTGCTGGGCAAGATATTTAGTGTCCGTCAAAGCACATTTTTTGTTCTGGGTTGAAGTACAATTCCCAATTTAGCAATTTCATAATTTAGTGGTTTCTGCTATATCAGAGCTATTTGAAATCTATCCCTAAAAGGGTATATAATATTGAAGGTGCACATAGGGTCATTCAGAATAACTTCACACACACCCGCTACTGTGTATTTCCAAGTCTAATTCTGTCACTAAACCCATACCTGTCACCCAGCGCCTAAATACTAGGCCTCAAATTTATATCCAGCTAAATCTGTCCCTAGTGCTGTAGCTGGGCGAGTTATTTAGTGTCCGTTCAAGCACATTTCTTGTTCTGGGTTGAAATACAATTCCCAATTTAGCAATTTCATAATTTAGTGGTTCCTGCTATATCAGAGCTCTTTGAAATCTATCCCAAAAAGGGTATATAATATTGAAGGTGCACATAGGGTCATTCAGAGTAACTTCACACACACCCGCTACTGTGTATTTCCAAGTCTAATTCTGTCACTAAATCCATACCGGTGACCCAGCGCCTAAATACTAGGCCTCAAATTTAATTCCCTCTAAATCTCTCGTTACCCACCGCTGTACTGTTGTTGCTGGGCAAGATATTTAGTGTCCGTCAAAGCACATTTTTTGTTCTGGGTTGAAGTACAATTCCCAATTTAGCAATTTCATAATTTAGTGGTTTCTGCTATATCAGAGCTATTTGAAATCTATCCCAAAAAGGGTATATAATATTGAAGGTGCACATAGGGTCATTCAGAATAACTTCACACACACCCGCTACTGTGTATTTCCAAGTCTAATTCTGTCACTAAACCCATACCTGTCACCCAGCGCCTAAATACTAGGCCTCAAATTTAAATCCCTCTAAATCTCTCGTTACCGTTGTCCTGTTGTAGCTGGGAAAGTTATTTAGTGCCCGTCAAAGCACATTTTTTGTTCTGGGTTGAAGTACAATTCCCAATTTAGCAATTTCATAATTTAGTGGTTCCTGCTATATCAGAGCTATTTGAAATCTATCCCAAAAAGGGTATATAATATTGAAGGTGCACATAGGGTCATTCAGAATAACTTCACACACACCCGCTACTGTGTATTTCCAAGTCTAATTCTGTCACTAAATCCATACCGGTGACCCAGCGCCTAAATACTAGGCCTCAAATTTAATTCCCTCTAAATCTCTCGTTACCCACCGGTGTACTGTTGTTGCTGGGCAAGATATTTAGTGTCCGTCAAAGCACATTTTTTGTTCTGGGTTGAAGTACAATTCCCAATTTAGCAATTTCATAATTTAGTGGTTTCTGCTATATCAGAGCTATTTGAAATCTATCCCTAAAAGGGTATATAATATTGAAGGTGCACATAGGGTCATTCAGAATAACTTCACACACACCCGCTACTGTGTATTTCCAAGTCTAATTCTGTCACTAAACCCATACCTGTCACCCAGCGCCTAAATACTAGGCCTCAAATTTAAATCCCTCTAAATCTCTCGTTACCGTTGTCCTGTTGTAGCTGGGAAAGTTATTTAGTGCCCGTCAAAGCACATTTTTTGTTCTGGGTTGAAGTACAATTCCCAATTTAGCAATTTCATAATTTAGTGGTTCCTGCTATATCAGAGCTATTTGAAATCTATCCCAAAAAGGGTATATAATATTGAAGGTGCACATTGGGTCATTCAGAATAACTTCACACACACGCTTCTGTGCATTTCCAAGTCTAATTCTGTCACTAAATCCATACCGGTGACCCAGCGCCTAAATACTAGGCCTCAAATTTAATTCCCTCTAAATCTCTCGTTACCCACCGCTGTACTGTTGTTGCTGGGCAAGATATTTAGTGTCCGTCAAAGCACATTTTTTGTTCTGGGTTGAAGTACAATTCCCAATTTAGCAATTTCATAATTTAGTGGTTTCTGCTATATCAGAGCTATTTGAAATCTATCCCTAAAAGGGTATATAATATTGAAGGTGCACATAGGGTCATTCAGAATAACTTCACACACACCCGCTACTGTGTATTTCCAAGTCTAATTCTGTCACTAAATCCATACCGGTGACCCAGCGCCTAAATACTAGGCCTCAAATTTAATTCCCTCTAAATCTCTCGTTACCCACCGTTGTACTGTTGTTGCTGGGCAAGATATTTAGTGTCCGTCAAAGCACATTTTTTGTTCTGGGTTGAAGTACAATTCCCAATTTAGCAATTTCATAATTTAGTGGTTTCTGCTATATCAGAGCTATTTGAAATCTATCCCTAAAAGGGTATATAATATTCAAGGTGCACATTGGGTCATTCAGAATAACTTCACACACACACGCTTCTGTGCATTTCCAAGTCTAATTCTGTCACTAAATCCATACCGGTCACCCAGCGCCTAAATACTAGGCCTCAAATTTATATCCCGCTGAATTTGAATACAATACATTGGGCCAAATAATATATTTGTTGTTGTGGTGAACCATAACAATGAGAAAAACATCTAGTAAGGGACGCGGACGTGGACATGGTCGTGGTGGTGTTAGTGGACCCTCTGGTGCTGGGAGAGGACGTGGCCGTTCTGCCACATCCACACGTCCTAGTGTACCAACTACTTCAGGTCCCAGTAGCCGCCAGAATTTACAGCGATATATGGTGGGGCCCAATGCCGTTCTAAGGATGGTAAGGCCTGAGCAGGTACAGGCATTAGTCAATTGGGTGGCCGACAGTGGATCCAGCACGTTCACATTATCTCCCACCCAGTCTTCTGCAGAAAGCGCACAGATGGCGCCTGAAAACCAACCCCATCAGTCTGTCACATCACCCCCATGCATACCAGGGAAACTGTCTCAGCCTCAAGTTATGCAGCAGTCTCTTATGCTGTTTGAAGACTCCGCTGGCAGGGTTTCCCAAGGGCATCCACCTAGCCCTTCCCCAGCGGTGAAAGACATAGAATGCACTGACGCACAACCACTTATGTTTCCTGATGATGAGGACATGGGAATACCACCTCAGCATGTCTCTGATGATGACGAAACACAGGTGCCAACTGCTGCGTCTTTCTGCAGTGTGCAGACTGAACAGGAGGTCAGGGATCAAGACTGGGTGGAAGACGATGCAGGGGACGATGAGGTCCTAGACCCCACATGGAATGAAGGTCGTGCCACTGACTTTCACAGTTCGGAGGAAGAGGCAGTGGTGAGACCGAGCCAACAGCGTAGCAAAAGAGGGAGCAGTGGGCAAAAGCAGAACACCCGCCGCCAAGAGACTCCGCCTGCTACTGACCGCCGCCATCTGGGACCGAGCACCCCAAAGGCAGCTTCAAGGAGTTCCCTGGCATGGCACTTCTTCAAACAATGTGCTGACGACAAGACCCGAGTGGTTTGCACGCTGTGCCATCAGAGCCTGAAGCGAGGCATTAACGTTCTGAACCTGAGCACAACCTGCATGACCAGGCACCTGCATGCAAAGCATGAACTGCAGTGGAGTAAACACCTTAAAACCAAGGAAGTCACTCAGGCTCCCCCTGCTACCTCTTCTGCTGCTGCCGCCTCGGCCTATTCTGCTGCTGCCGCCTCGGCCTCTTCCTCCGCCTCTGGAGGAACGTTGGCACCTGCCGCCCAGCAAACAGGGGATGTACCACCAACACCACCACCACCACCTCCGTCACCAAGCGTCTCAACCATGTCACACGCCAGCGTTCAGCTCTCCATCTCACAAACATTTGATAGAAAGCGTAAATTCCCACCTAGCCACCCTCGATCCCTGGCCCTGAATGCCAGCATTTCTAAACTACTGGCCTATGAAATGCTGTCATTTAGGCTGGTGGACACAGACAGCTTCAAACAGCTCATGTCGCTTGCTGTCCCACAGTATGTTGTTCCCAGCCGGCACTACTTCTCCAAGAGAGCCGTGCCTTCCCTGCACAACCAAGTATCCGATAAAATCAAGTGTGCACTGCGCAACGCCATCTGTAGCAAGGTCCACCTAACCACAGATACGTGGACCAGTAAGCACGGCCAGGGACGCTATATCTCCCTAACTGCACACTGGGTAAATGTAGTGGCAGCTGGGCCCCAGGCGGAGAGCTGTTTGGCGCACGTCCTTCCGCCGCCAAGGATCGCAGGGCAACATTCTTTGCCTCCTGTTGCCACCTCCTCCTTCTCGGCTTCCTCCTCCTCTTCTTCCACCTGCTCATCCAGTCAGCCACACACCTTCACCACCAACTTCAGCACAGCCCGGGGTAAACGTCAGCAGGCCATTCTGAAACTCATATGTTTGGGGGACAGGCCCCACACCGCACAGGAGTTGTGGCGGGGTATAGAACAACAGACCGACGAGTGGTTGCTGCCGGTGAGCCTCAAGCCCGGCCTGGTGGTGTGTGATAATGGGCGAAATCTCGTTGCAGCTCTGGGACTAGCCAATTTGACGCACATCCCTTGCTTGGCGCATGTGCTGAATTTGGTGGTGCAGAAGTTCATTCACAACTACCCCGACATGTCAGAGCTGCTGCATAAAGTGCGGGCCGTCTGTTCGCGCTTCCGGCGTTCACATCCTGCTGCTGCTCGCCTGTCTGCGCTACAGCGTAACTTCGGCCTTCCCGCTCACCGCCTCATATGCGACGTGCCCACCAGGTGGAACTCCACCTTGCACATGCTGGACAGACTGTGCGAGCAGCAGCAGGCCATAGTGGAGTTTCAGCTGCAGCACGCACGGGTCAGTCGCACTACAGAACAGCACCACTTCACCACCAATGACTGGGCCTCCATGCGAGACCTGTGTGCCCTGTTGCGCTGTTTCGAGTACTCCACCAACATGGCCAGTGGCGATGACACCGTTATCAGCGTTAGAATATCATTTCTATGTCTCCTTGAGAAAACACTTAGGGCGATGATGGAACAGGAGGTGGCCCAGGAGGAGGAGGAGGAGGATGAGGAAGAGGGGTCATTTTTAGCACTTTCAGGCCAGTCTCTTCGAAGTGACTCAGAGGGAGGTTTTTTGCAACAGCAGAGGCCAGGTACAAATGTGGCCAGCCAGGGCCCACTACTGGAGGACGAGGAGGACGAGGATGAGGAGGAGGTGGAGGAGGATGAGGATGAAGCATGGTCACAGCGGGGTGGCACCCAACGCAGCTCGGGTCCATCACTGGTGCGTGGCTGGGGGGAAAGGCAGGACGATGACGATACGCCTCCCACAGAGGACAGCTTGTCCTTACCCCTGGGCAGCCTGGCACACATGAGCGACTACATGCTGCAGTGCCTGCGCAACGACAGCAGAGTTGCCCACATTTTAACCTGTGCGGACTACTGGGTTGCCACCCTGCTGGATCCACGCTACAAAGACAATGTGCCCACCTTACTTCCTGCACTGGAGCGTGATAGGAAGATGCGCGAGTACAAGCGCACGTTGGTAGACGCGCTACTGAGAGCATTCCCAAATGTCACAGGGGAACAAGTGGAAGCCCAAGGCCAAGGCAGAGGAGGAGCAAGAGGTCGCCAAGGCAGCTGTGTCACGGCCAGCTCCTCTGAGGGCAGGGTTAGCATGGCAGAGATGTGGAAAACTTTTGTCAACACGCCACAGCTAACTGCACCACCACCTGATACGCAACGTGTTAGCAGGAGGCAACATTTTACTAACATGGTGGAACAGTACGTGTGCACACCCCTCCACGTACTGACTGATGGTTCGGCCCCATTCAACTTCTGGGTCTCTAAATTGTCCACGTGGCCAGAGCTAGCCTTTTATGCCTTGGAGGTGCTGGCCTGCCCGGCAGCCAGCGTTTTGTCTGAACGTGTATTCAGCACGGCAGGGGGCGTCATTACAGACAAACGCAGCCGCCTGTCTACAGCCAATGTGGACAAGCTGACGTTCATAAAAATGAACCAGGCATGGATCCCACAGGACCTGTCCGTCCCTTGTCCAGATTAGACATTAACTACCTCCCCATAACCATATATTATTGGACTCCAGGGCACTTCCTCATTCAATCCTATTTTTATTTTCATTTTACCATTATATTGCGATGCTACCCAAAGTTGAATGAACCTCTCCTCTGCCTGTGTGCTAGGCCTAAATATATGCCAATGGACTGTTGCAGTGGTGGCTGACATGAAGCCTGATTCTCTGCTATGACATGCAGACTAATTCTCTGCTGACATGAAGCCAGATTGTCTGTTACGGGACCTCTCTCCTCTGCCTGGGTGCTGGGCCTAAATTTATGACAATGGACTGTTGCAGTGGTGGCTGACGTGAAGCCTGATTCTCTGCTATGACATGCAGACTGATTCTCTGCTGTCATGAAGCCAGATTGTCTGTTACGGGACCTTTCTCCTCTACCTGGGTTCTGGGCCTAAATTTATGAAAATTGACTCTTACAGTGGTGGGTGACGTGAAGCCTGATTCTCTGCTATGATATGAAGACTGATTCTCTGCTGACATGAAGCCAGATTGTCTGTTACGGGACCTTTCTCCTCTGCCTGGGTTCTGGGCCTAAATTTATGAAAATTGACTCTTACAGTGGTGGGTGACGTGAAGCCTGATTCTCTGCTATGATATGAAGACTGATTCTCTGCTGACATGAAGCCAGATTGTCTGTTACGGGACCTTTCTCCTCTGCCTGGGTTCTGGGCCTAAATTTATGAAAATTGACTCTTACAGTGGTGGGTGACGTGAAGCCTGATTCTCTGCTATGATATGAAGACTGATTCTCTGCTGACATGAAGCCAGATTGTCTGTTACGGGACCTTTCTCCTCTGCCTGGGTTCTGGGCCTAAATTTATGAAAATTGACTCTTACAGTGGTGGGTGACGTGAAGCCTGATTCTCTGCTATGATATGAAGACTGATTCTCTGCTGACATGAAGCCAGATTGTCTGTTACGGGACCTTTCTCCTCTGCCTGGGTTCTGGGCCTAAATTTATGAAAATTGACTCTTACAGTGGTGGGTGACGTGAAGCCTGATTCTCTGCTATGATATGAAGACTGATTCTCTGCTGACATGAAGCCAGATTGTCTGTTACGGGACCTTTCTCCTCTGCCTGGGTTCTGGGCCTAAATTTATGAAAATTGACTCTTACAGTGGTGGGTGACGTGAAGCCTGATTCTCTGCTATGATATGAAGACTGATTCTCTGCTGACATGAAGCCAGATTGTCTGTTACGGGACCTCTCTCCTCTGCCTGGGTGCTGGGCCTAAATATATGCCAATGGACTGTTGCAGTGGTGGCTGACGTGAAGCCTCATTCTCTGCTATGACATGCAGACTAATTCTCTGCTGACATGAAGACAGATTCTCTGTTACGGGACCTCTCTCCTCTGCCTGGGTGCCGGGGCCTAAATATCTGAGAATGGACTGTTCCAGTGGTGGCTGACGTGAAGCCTCATTCTCTGCTATGACATGCAGACTAATTCTCTGCTGACATGAAGACAGATTCTCTGTTACGGGACCTCCCTCCTCTGCCTGGGTGCTGGGCCTAAATATATGCCAATGGACTGTTGCAGTGGTGGCTGACGTGAAGCCTCATTCTCTGCTATGACATGCAGACTAATTCTCTGCTGACATGAAGACAGATTCTCTGTTACGGGACCTCCCTCCTCTGCCTGGGTGCTGGGCCTAAATATATGCCAATGGACTGTTGCAGTGGTGGCTGACGTGAAGCCTCATTCTCTGCTATGACATGCAGACTGATTCTCTGCTGACATGAAGCCAGATTCTCTGTTACGGGACCTCTCTCCTCTGCCTGTGTGTGTGCTGGGCCTAAATATATGCCAATGGACTGTTGCAGTGGTGGCTGACGTGAAGCCTCATTCTCTGCTATGACATGCAGACTGATTCTCTGCTGACATGAAGCCAGATTCTCTGTTACGGGACCTCTCTCCTCTGCCTGTGTGTGTGCTGGGCCTAAATATATGCCAATGGACTGTTGCAGTGGTGGCTGACGTGAAGCCTCATTCTCTGCTATGACATGCAGACTAATTCTCTGCTGACATGAAGACAGATTCTCTGTTACGGGACCTCCCTCCTCTGCCTGGGTGCTGGGCCTAAATATATGCCAATGGACTGTTGCAGTGGTGGCTGACGTGAAGCCTCATTCTCTGCTATGACATGCAGACTGATTCTCTGCTGACATGAAGCCAGATTCTCTGTTACGGGACCTCTCTCCTCTGCCTGTGTGTGTGCTGGGCCTAAATATATGCCAATGGACTGTTGCAGTGGTGGCTGACGTGAAGCCTCATTCTCTGCTATGACATGCAGACTGATTCTCTGCTGACATGAAGCCAGATTCTCTGTTACGGGACCTCTCTCCTCTGCCTGTGTGTGTGCTGGGCCTAAATATATGCCAATGGACTGTTGCAGTGGTGGCTGACGTGAAGCCTCATTCTCTGCTATGACATGCAGACTAATTCTCTGCTGACATGAAGACAGATTCTCTGTTACGGGACCTCCCTCCTCTGCCTGGGTGCTGGGCCTAAATATATGCCAATGGACTGTTGCAGTGGTGGCTGACGTGAAGCCTCATTCTCTGCTATGACATGCAGACTAATTCTCTGCTGACATGAAGACAGATTCTCTGTTACGGGACCTCTCTCCTCTGCCTGGGTGCCGGGGCCTAAATATCTGAGAATGGACTGTTCCAGTGGTGGGTGACGGGAAGCCAGATTCTCTGCTATGGAACCTCTCTCCAATTGATTTTGGTTAATTTTTATTTATTTAATTTTTATTTTAATTCATTTCCCTATCCACATTTGTTTGCAGGGGATTTACCTACATGTTGCTGCCTTTTGCAGCCCTCTAGCTCTTTCCTGGGCTGTTTTACAGCCTTTTTAGTGCCGAAAAGTTCGGGTCCCCATTGACTTCAATGGGGTTCGGGTTCGGGACGAAGTTCGGATCGGGTTCGGATCCCGAACCCGAACATTTCCGGGATGTTCGGCCGAACTTCTCGAACCCGAACATCCAGGTGTTCGCTCAACTCTAGACAGATGGCCTTAAGTTCTCCTGTAAAATGTCTTGATAAACTTGGGAATTCATTTTTCCTTCAATGATAGCAATCCATCCAGGTCCTGACTCAGCAAAGCAGCCCCAAACCATGATGCCCCCACCACCATACTTCACAGTTGGGATGAGGTTTTGATGTTGCTGTGCTGTGCCCCTTTTTCTCCACACATAGTGTTGTGTGTTTCTTCCAAACAACTCAACTTTGGTTTCATCTGTCCACAGAATATTTTGCCAGTACTGCTGTGGAACATCCAGGTGCTCTTGTGCAAACTGTAAACGTGCAGCAATGGTTTTTTTGGGACAGCAGTGGCTTCCTCTGTGGTATCCTCCCATGAAATCCCTTCTTGTTTAGTGTTTTATGTATCGTAGATTTGCTAACAGGGATGTAAGCATATGCCAGAGACTTTTGTAAGTCTTTAGCTGACACGCTAGGATTCTTCTCCTCCTCATTGAGAAGTCGGCGCTGTGCTCTTGCAGTCATCTTTACAGGACAGCCACTCCTAGGGAGAGTAGCAGCAGTGCTGAACTTTCTCCATTTATAGACAATTTGTCTTACCATGGACTGATAAACAGCAAGGCTTTTGGAGATACTTTTATAACCCTTTCCAGCTTTATGCAAGTCAACAATTCTTAATCGTAGGACTTCTGAGAGCTCTTTTGTGCGAGGCATCCAGCTTTATGCAAGTCAACAATTCTTAATCGTAGGTCTTCTGAGAGCTCTTTTGTGCGAGGCATCATTCACATCAGGCATCGCTTCTTGTGAAAAGCAAACCCAGATCTGGTGTGTGTTTTTTATAGGGCAGGTTTTTTATAGACAGAAGTGATCCCATTGTTTTCAATTCAGTTGTCTGACATTAACACAAAGTCTTTTGAGGGAGTTGTCCAGTGTTATTAATTTTTTCATATATTGCTATCAGTGGATAAAAAAACACATATCCCTATTCGGATGCTGCCCTAATACCAGTTGCTCTCTTCTTCCTGGTTTGACATGCAAAAAATACCTGGAGATGTCTGCTCAGCCAATTACAATTACTGGCAGTGACTCGCCTCAGCCATTAATTAGCTGAGCAGGACATTTCCTAGATTTGACGGATGGGAAATCCATTTATAAGAAAATACCAGCACTAGTAAAGAATTAATTATTGAATACACAATAAAATCCATTGCCAACATTAAACCAGTCAACAAGCAGGAAAACAATAAGTATAGGTCCATCATACTCATCCAGCTAGCTTTTGAAGGGGGAAGGGGGAGTGCGGATTGGTGTCATTACATAATACAACTTCTCCCCTCCCCCCCCAAAAAAACAAGCCCTGATAAGGCTATGTAAATGGGAAATTAAAACATGATGGCTCTTGGAAGGTGGGGAGGAAAAAACAAAAATGAAAAAATGATAAATTGCCCTGAAGGGGTTAATAGCCAATTTTGCAAGCAGCACCCAAATAAGTTGATGACTAGAAAGTACATTTCCACACATAAATATTTATTTTATTACAGTGCAAAGTGGGAGAGGGTAGAGGGTCTATATAGTGTCCATGAAGCCAATCAAATTACAGGAATAACAGTCTGTGTGCAAAACATTAATTGATTTCTTTGCAGTAGCTAAGGTAAACCTACCCATGGCCTCCCTGCTGGTATAATGTACAAACCGGATTCCCAAAAAGTTGGGACACTAAACAAATTGTGAATAAAAACTGAATGCAATGATGTGGAGATGGCAAATGTCAATATTTTATTTGTAATCGAACGTAGATGACAGATCAAACGTTTAATCCAAGTAAATGTATCATTTTAAAGGAAAAATACGTTGATTCAAATTTTCACGGTGTCAACAAATCCCAAAAAAGTTGGGACAAGTAGCAATAAGAGGCTGGAAAAAGTAAATTTGAGCATAACGAAGAGCTGGAAGACCAATTAACACTAATTAGGTCAATTGGCAACATGATTGGGTATAAAAAGAGCTTCTCAGAGTGGCAGTGTCTCTCAAAAGCCAAGATGGGTAGAGGATCACCAATTCCCACAATGTTGTGCAGAAAGATAGTGGAGCAATATCAGAAAGGTGTTACCCAGCGAAAAATTGCAAAGACTTTGCATCTATCATCATCAACTGTGCATAACATCATCCGAAGATTCAGAGAATCTGGAACAATCTCTGTGCGTAAGGGTCAAGGCCGTAAAACCATACTAGATACCCGTGATCTCCGGGTCCTTAAACGACACTGCACCACAAACAGGAATGCTACTGTAAAGGAAATCACAGAATGGGCTCAGGAATACTTCCAGAAACCATTGTCAGTGAACACAATCCACCGTGCCATCCGCCGTTGCCAGCTGAAACTCTACAGTGCAAAGAAGAAGCCATTTCTAAGCAAGATCCACAAGCTCAGGCGTTTTCACTGGGCCAGGGATCATTTAAAATGGAGTGTGGCAAAATGAAAGACTGTTCTGTGGTCAGACGAGTCATGATTCGAAGTTCTTTTTGGAAATATGGGACGCCATGTCATCTGGACCAAAGAGGACAAGGACAACCCAAGTTGTTATCAACGCTCAGTTCAGAAGCCTGCATCTCTGATGGTATGGGGTTGCATGAGTGCGTGTGGCATGGGCAGCTTGCATGTCTGAAAAATATATTCAGGTTCTAGAACAACATATGCTCCCATCCAGACGTCATCTCTTTCAGGGAAGACCCTGCATTTTTCAACAAGATAATGCCAGACCACATTCTGCATCAATCACAACATCATGGCTGCGTAGGAGAAGGATCCGGGTACTGAAATGGCCAGTCTGCAGTCCAGATCTTTCACCTATAGAGAACATTTGGCGCATCATAAAGAGGAAGGTGCAACAAAGAAGGCCCAAGACGATTGAACAGTTAGAGGCCTGTATTAGACAAGAATGGGAGAGCATTCCTATTTCTAAAATTGGGAAACTGGTCTCCTCGGTCCCCAGACGTCTGTTGAGTGTTGTAAGACGAAGGGTTAGATGCCACACAGTGGTGAAAATGGCGTTGTCCCAACTTTTTGGGGATTTGTTGGCACCATGAAATTCTGATTCAACATATTTTTCCCTTAAAATGGTACATTTTCTCAGTTTAAACTTTTGTTCCGTGATTTATGTTCTATTCTGAATAAAATATTAGAAGTTGGCACCTCCACATCATTGCCTTCAGTTTTTATTCACGATTTGTATAGTGTCCCAACTTTTTGGGAATCCGGTTTGTACAACTATGAAAAAGATATATATGCTTTCATGGTAAAAAATACAAATTCTCTTAAAATTTCCAATGACTAATGCCCTTCTGGTAGCCAGAAACAAAATAATTGGAAATAATACCTCACAACCAGAGTTTTTTTTTAGGTCTTCTCTCAGCAGCATTCCTACCATTCCTCTTCCTGTGGTTGTCCAATAATCAATGATTCCCTTTGCAGTGCTAAACAGATTTTAATTTATTTCATAAAAAAAAACCTCCCTATGACCTCATTTAATTGACCCATCACCACCAGGGCAAAGCTACTAAAAGCTATCTCTGACATAAATGAGGGTTATAAACTTTTTCACCCAGGTAAGCAAAAACCACACAATTAACTAACACAAATCAATAAGGATTCCATTTACTCTTGATAATGAAAGTAGGACATACAACAGGATAATGGAATGAAAGATTTTCCTGCATCTCGTTGCCGCTCTTTGTAATATATTAATCCTCCTGCTTAGGAACTTACTTTTTATGTATAGTGAATTCTACAGTGAAATAGACAATTAGACAATAATGTTACTGATCAAGAACGTTGCCGTAGTTTTGCTCCAATTCCAAAAAAGTGTGTTTACAAGGGCGTAGACACAAATAGGAATATCATGAAGCTTAGGCTACTTTCACACTAGCGTTTTTTGCGGATCCGTCATGGATCTGCAAAAACGCTTTTGTTACAATAATACAACCGCATGCATCCGTCATGTACGGCTCTAGTTGTATTATGCCTTATATAGCCATTACGGATCCGTCATGAACACCATTGAAAGTCAATGGGGGATGAATTCGTTTTCTATTGTGTCAGAGAAAACTTGCTCCGCACCACATCGCAGACAGAAAACGCTGCTTGCAATTTGGTGCATTCCGTTTCGTTCAGTTCAGTTTTTTCCCCATGGACAATGAATGGGGACAAAACTGAAGCGCTTTTTCCTCCACTATTGAGATCTTATGATGGATCTCAATAGTGGAATTGAGAACGCTAGTGTGAAATTAGCCTTATATATGTTACAGCATCAGCCCCTGACCACAGCTGCTCTGCTCACCTCTCCTTGTGACCCATACCCGCCTCCCGCTGTCTCCTTCCAGACAGGCCCAGCCGCCGGCCTTGCTCGGTTCCTCCATGCAGGCTGTAGCCTACTTGCTGGTAACGCCTCAACTTCCCTTCCTCTAGGGCGCAAAGACTGCGTTTCCGCCAGTGCAAACTCTAATTTTACCCAACCTTGGAGTATTTAAGATATCTTCCCCTGTGGGAGAAGGCCTGAGCAATATGTTTTCAATCATGCTTGTATCATGGAAAGGTGTTCTTCATTGGATTGAGTCCCTCTGCTGCCTGACCTCTGTATTGACCCTTCATTGCCTGCCCTGACCTTGGGCTGACCTATTAGCACATACTCTGCCTGCCCTGACCTCAGCCTGTCCCTGCCTATGATTTTGCCTAACCCTTCAGTGCTCTGCACCAGAGTCTCTGACCCTTCTCACTGAAACACAGCTAGCCTGACTAAAACTAACTGTTGATGTTAGAATAGCTTACCTAACTGGAACAATTTTGATAAAGTCAAAACTGCACATATGATATCACAAAGGATTTATCTTACTTTAAATGGTTGCTAACTTTTCACACAACTTTGCATAAATCAATAGTAAAAAGCCACTATAAGAAACCTGGTTGTAATATATCGTATCTAGTCTTATCAGCTGTTTCTTTCCATCCTTCTCTAAAATGACTTTGTCTCAGAAATTTGTGAGAAAATCATCTTGGTGAGATAAGGATGGCTGTCTGCTCATTAAAGCATATGATTACATCATCCCATTAAAGTCTATGGAGAGGGAGGGGAGGCGTAAACAAGAGCTGAGTGAGAAAGAGACTGCTGCTGCTAAATAGAAAATGTCTGTCTTAGCTCAAGTTCTTTATTCACATCCAAAAAAGGTCAGTACAGTACTTCTGTACAATGTCTTCCATGACCCTAGGACTGCTTCTGAATGAATATGAGAACATTAGGAAGCAGATTCTCCTCTACTTTCTGTGAGCAGTGGGAACTCTTCTCCCTCCAGATCTGGGAGAACTGCAAACTACAGATATACCATACAGATGAGAACAATTCTAAAAATGCCAGATACAAGTCATATAAAAGGTCAGAAATAGCATTATACCTCATAATGCAAAGTTAGGTATGCTTTAAGGTAGACACTGACAACTGTTTATGTGATGGATACATAACGTTACAGCAACTTTTCAGAGAAACATGTGTTCTCTTCCATAATAATTTGTAGTATTTAAGAGTTTAAATAGGAAATTTAACTCAGAATTTGCTGTTTTACAGGAGCATGGTTGTCGGTCACAGGCATCTTCCCACAGTTGATGGCCTGGCATAAATGGCAGACTGTTACCAAATAGTTGCTTACATATAAAAAGCTTTTTATTAGGGCTCATGTAAATTGCCGTCCACAATGCACTGGAACCAACTGTAGGGCCACGGTATGTGAACGCAGAACCCATTCACTTGAATGGGGTCTGTGATCCGCATCTGACAGTCTGCACCGCCAAAAAATAGTGCATGCACAAAGAACCACGGGAGCACTCCGTAGTGCTTCTGTGGGGTTCCATGCCTCTTTTACCCACCACACCTTCCGGATTGCAATACGGGCACCAGCCAACAACGGTCATGTGCATGAGCACTTATTGATGGTATAATTTTCATCTCATCTTGATGATACTCGTTTGGTTCCTGCATGTCCACCACAAATCACTAAATGCTTATGTGTGGCCCAGCAGGAATGTTATTAAATTCTCCAATGGAAAATCCATAATGGAGTCTCCCCTTACCACTAGTGTTGGTCGAGCACCAAAGTGCTCGTGTGGTCTGGTAGAACACTTCCCTACAGAGCACCCGAGCACAATGGAAGTCAATGGGAGAACCCGAGCATTAAACCAGGCACCCCCTGCTCTGAAGAGGGGAGGGTCTCGGGACTCTAGTTCAGCTTAGGAGTCCCTGCCCAAACCCCTGAAGAAGCCAGTGATCTGGTGAAACATGTTGGTGGGCAGTTGATTGTTATAAACAATTGTTGTCCACTCCAATGTTGCTTATTAGCTTAGAGGTCCGTGTGTAGGACATATCATTCAATATAGCAAGGTTTTTTGAGCTAGGTGGAGCACTCAGCAGCGTGTGTGCAGTGTGTGCAGTGTGCAAATGCATCTTGACAGCTACTGACATAGTGTCAGACAAGTGTGCTGTGCTGTGAACGTTTGTGTGTAGGAGCACAGTCACCTATTCCATTTAATCAGTTTTTTTCTGGCAACTACAGGTAGTTTGCTTACATTAGTCTATCCACACATTGCCCCCCTATGTACAAGCTCTGCAGATATAGTTGTGGTGAACAGATCACATGGAGTGCACATCTCCATCACCTTGGCAGCAACTAAGTCATCAACTCTTTGGGGTGGAAACAAAGTGTTTACTTGTTTGTTATGGCTCACATCCGTTTTATCATTATGTTGAATTAAAAGTGAAGTTTTAATACACACTTTATACCTGGGTCAAGATAGGTCTAGGCCATTATTGGCATTAATATATATTTTTAGCGCAACCTGCGCTAAATAGCTTGCAATTGTTTGCAATAGCTTGCTTGCAATAGTTTGCAATCTCCTGTGTAACGTTAGCCGCTGGTGACAGCAGCGACATTACCTGCGCTACATCTCCTGTATAACGTTAGCTGCTGGTGACAGCAGCGACATAACCTGTGCTACATATTCTGCATAACGTTAGCCGCTGGTGACAGCAGCGACATTACTTGCGCTACATCTTCTGTATAACGTTAGCCGCTGGTGACAGCAACGACATTACCTGCGCTACATCTCTTGTATAACGTTAGCCGCTGGGGACAGCAGCGACATTACATGCGCTACATCTTCTGTATAATTAAGTGAAAAGAAGTGGCGCACTGGATTGGTGCTAACAGCTGGAGAGGTGCTCTCAGTAAAAAGGACTCACCCTTCCTTTGATATAATAGAAAAATATAAAACAGATACTGGGCACTCTCTTAATATAGGAACCTCATAGTTTATTGATAATACCACACATAAACAATTAATACTTCACTATTTAAGATAATAAAACATGCAATAAAAAAAAAAAAATTTAATACAATAAAAAAGATTCCTTAAATGATTGGTACCGATCACACATAAAGTAAAACAAATAAAATATAGATAAAAATATATATAGAAAGTCTCTGGGTGTTTGAGGGGTAAAACAGGATCTCCAATTTGCTGTCCCTCCAACTTAAATTTGGATGTAGGAAAGGTCGTTTATGGGAGTGTTATATAAGTCCTCCACAGACCGAAATAGCGATATAGTTGCAGTGATCTATTAAAGCGGCGTCCCGCAATTACTCACTGTTTCGCTGTACACTTGTGCATCCGCCGCTATATGCGTGTTGTAATTCAGGGATGTTCGCTGATAGTCGCAATCCCTTAGCTGTCTTCCCGGCGCCGCTCCGTAGATCTAAGAGCCGGCACTTGGGTAAGTTTACAGACTCCTTGTACCACGCTGAGCTTGCTGTATAGGTGAGCGTGATAGACTCTTACAGCCTGTCCTCAGAAGTGCGTGTAGGGTCTGCAGTTGAAGACAGGAATGATTTTGATGCGGGCGGTGTAATAGCGCACAAAGTCCAAGTCCATCCAGGGGTCCTAGCACCAAACGCGTTTCGGGGTCTATTGTTACCCCTTCCTCAGTGGTAATGCTACCCCCTTCTGCCTTTCTTTATGTAGTCTTTTGGTAATTGGATAATCATCCTCTGCTGTGTGAATCAGTCTCTTGTTTCAAAACCTGAGGTGGACTTCCCAATCACCCATTTTCCCATACGATTAGTCTATGTTTTTCATATATTGTTTGTCACTATATGCATCCTTTATTCGATCCTCTATATCACAATAATAACTACATTACTTATATAATGGCACACTACTTATATATTACAAATACTCCGATGCCTGCATAAATCCAGTGCAAATCGTCTTTGTGTAATGTTTTATTTACAACATAAACTCAATGTGTCCTGCGGTATGCATGCGGTTTTCGTTCCTACTTTTTATTTCTACTGGATTTAAATGTTGTGCTTTTCCCTCCCCACTGACCTATGCCCTATCTGTTACAGATAAACATAAATCAAAAATGTGAATTAGTATTTATACGAAAAAAGCTTCACTTCATTTATTAATATTTTTACATTTTCTTGGGATTTGTCTTTTTTTTATCTATTATTCATTGTGTTTCCACAAGAAATTTTTTCACACGACTTTTTCCAACGATTTATTCTCCCCAATCTTCCTATGTGGGCAAAGCGTCTTCTTGCATATAAAGATGTCCTTTTACAATTCCTACTTCCCTTATACATATTTTTCTGGAGTCTGAGGGCGGGTTAATTAAGGTATTCATATAGAGTAAGGGCGCAATTGTGGATCCACAGAATACATGAGGGCTGTGTCGGATATAAGTTGGAGGGACAGCAAATTGGAGATCCTGTTTTACCCCTCAAACACCCAGAGACTTTCTATATATATTTTTATCTATATTTTATTTGTTTTACTTTATGTGTGATCGGTACCAATCATTTAAGGAATCTTTTTTATTGTATTACATTTTTTTATTTTTATTGCATGTTTTATTATCTTAAATAGTGAAGTATTAATTGTTTATGTGTGGTATTATCAATAAACTATGAGGTTCCTATATTAAGAGAGTGCCCAGTATCTGTTTTATAATCTTCTGTATAATGTTTGCGCATCCCAAATAGCTGTGACATTCACTGTAATTTAGTGACATTCAGTTTAATTTATTTGCACATACACTTACAAAACCTGCACTACTGTACGTGTGACATACTTGCAAGCATATATACCATTTTATATGCAGAAGGCAAGCAGTAAGGGACAGGGAAGTGGCCATGCTGCTGATGGTACGCACAGAGGCCGTGGCCCTGGACGCGGTGAAACAGTGCTTGCTGCCAGAGCACAAGAAACACACTCAGACACGATACCTAGCTTCATGTCCCAATTTGCAGGGCGGCCAGGACACCACTAACGAAGTCAGACCAGTGCAACCAGGTGGTCAGTTGGATTGCAGCAGATAATGCTTCCAGTCAGATAAGCACCACCCTGTCTTCCACAAAGTTCAGTCTCAGTAGCCAAGAGTCTGGTCAACAGAATCCTCACCCTGATCCTCCTTCCTCTCACCATGGAGAGTATTGCCAAACAAGTGATCCCACACTTGGATATTCCGAGGAGCTCTTTTCATCGCCATTCTTTGATTTGGGCCTCTCGCCAAGCCCTCTTGAAGATGGACATGAAAAGATCATGTGCACTGATGCCCAAACTCTTAAACATCCACAGTTACAAGAAGATGACGGTGGGGAACGGCAATTAGTGTTTCACGAGGTGGATGATGATGATAAGACACAGTTCCCAATAAGTCAACGACAATTAGTGTCTCAAGAGGTTGATGATAAGGATGAGACACAGTTGTCAATAAGTGAGGTTGTTGTTAGGTCAACAAGTCAGAAAGATGACCAGAGTGAGGAATTGGAAGAGGAGGTAGTGGACGATTAAATCACTGACCCAACCTGGTGGCAAGCCGAGTGAGGACAAAAGTACAGAGGGGGAGGGATCCGCAGAACCGCAACAGGCTGGAAAAGGCAGTGTGGTGGCAAAAGGCAGAAGGCGGGCCTCACCAAACAGGCATACAACTGTTCACCGGAGCACCCCCTTGCGGCAATCTCCCTTGCCAAAGGGTAGGTGTTCCGCAGTCTGGAGATTTTTTAGAAAAGTCCGGCCGATAAAAGAATTGTCATTTGCAACCTGTGCCGTACAAAAATCAGGAGGGGCGTGAACACTAGCAACATCACCACCACCAGCATGATCCGCCACATGGCATCAAAGCACTCTAATAAGTGGGCCGAATGCCTGGGTCCACAATCAGTGTATGCGGGTCACACCACTGCCTCCTCTTCCCCTGTGTTACGTGCTGGCCAATCTTCTGGCCAAGAAGCAGGCCCGGATGCCTACAGCCCTGCACCTGGACCTTTGCAAGCACCATCAGCTAGAACATCCACTTCTGTCTCCCAGCTACTCCAGGACTTTGAACGAAAGTGCAAATACCCATCCACCCATCCACAGGCCATAGCACTAAATGCACACCTTTCCAAATTGCTGGCCCTGGAAATGTTGCCATTTAGGCTTGTGGACACTGAGGCTTTCTGCAGCCTGATGGCGATGGCGGTGCCTTGTTACTCAGTCCCCAGCTGTCACTATTTTTCCCTGTGTGCCATCCCCGCCTTACACCCGCATGTGTCCCATAACATCACCCGTGCCCTGACCAACGCAGTTATTGGGATGGTCCACTTAACGACTGACACATGGACAAGTGCTTTTGGCCAGGCATGCTACATTTCCCTGATGGCACACTTGCAATAGCAGGAAATGGGTATATGCCGACGCCAAATTATGCAATGACTGGGTCAGGTGTAGATGATAGTCTATAGTTTGTTCGTGATGCCAATTGCAGCGTGCGCAGGGTACTATCACAGGGTCCTCTCAAGGTGTTATAACGCACGTTTCAGGTTAGGGATGCCAGGGTGGTGTGATGGTCTATAATGTCTCTGTATGGTGATAATGGTGTCAACAGTGTCTTTTACCTGGGTACGGCTGGACTCCTGGCGCCTGGCTCACTTGCAATAAATTGAGTGTAGTGATAGTAGGAGTAATAGAGGAATTTTGCTGCATAAATTGATGTCCAGACCTTTGGTGAAGCTCCAACTTGTCTTTACTGAAGATAGCTTTCATCCAAACAATGTACAGCTATGGTCTTAGGTCCCAGCAGGTTTTCAGCAATGGTTGGCAGGAATGAATCTTCTGCACTTTAAATCTGGAGCTTGCAGGAAAGGATGTCTGCTTAGTAGCTCTGAAACTTTGGCAGGAATTTGGCTTCTGCACTTCTCTATATCTTCTGCTTTGTGGGGACAGACTAGCTGAGGGGGAATATGGCTTCTCCTAGGTCTCTGGACTTTACTCACAGATAGGCTCACAGGGAATGCTTTTGTTCTGGAACTCTGGAGTCTGAACTCTAGTCATCTAGCTGAGGCTGCAGTGCTAAGGCTGGGGTTGTGATCAATGTCTCGAGACAAGATCCTGGCTTTCTTCCCTATATCGGGGACTCCTGAACTCTATCACACAGCCTTCTCCAGCAGGGGTGGCTGGCACACAGACTTAACTTCCTTCTCCACCCAAGTGCAGGACTGTTCCCACATCTCCAAAGAGGGGGAGCTAAGCTGGAATAAACCATTCCAGCTTCGATATACTAAACTGAAACTAATTCCTTACCAATCCATTGCTGCCACCTGCTGGTGAACATGGAAAATTACAGGGACATTTACATTTAACATAGTTTTAAATGCACAGTTGTGAAGACATGAGCAAAATAATGTCAGCTGTCAATATAACAGCTCCTAGAAGATATTAGCGGGGTAGAGGTGTGTAGTAACACAACTCTGAAGTGTTACACACTTGGTGAACGTTGTGGAGGCCTGGAGCGAGTCGTACCCTGGGATGGTACAGGTGCTACTGACGCCAAGGATTTCAGGCACTACTTCCATCAGGATTTCTGCCACCACCTACATTAGTGGCTTCAACACACCCCCCCCCCTTCTCATCCTCCACTTCCACCTCTGAATTCTCATCTTGCAGCACCAGTCAGCCATCAGTCAGTAGCTGGAAGCAGCGTAGCACTGCAGTTGGGAAGCAGCAACAGGCCGTGCTGAAACTAATTTGCTTAGGTGACAAACAGCACACCGCCGCAGAGCTGTTGCAGGGTATAAGGGATCTCGCCACTCAACCTACAACTAGGCATGGGTGTGTCTGATAATGGCCCTAACTTGGTGGCGACTTTGGAGCTCGGCAAGCTCACACACATACCATGTCTAGCCCACGTGTTTAACTTAGTGGTTCAGCAGTTTCTCAAAACCTACCACAATTTGCCTGAGCTACTGCTGAAGGTGCGCTGCATGTGTGCCAATTTCTGAAAGTCATCTACAGCTGCTGCCGGTCTGGCAACGCTGCAGCAGCGCTTGCAATTGCCAGCTCACCAACTGTTGTGTGACATGAGCACACGCTGGAACTCCACGTTCCACAGGTTGGCCAGGCTTTGTGAGCAGCAGAGAGCAGTAGTGGAATACCGGCTGCAACATGGTAGTCGCCTTTCCAGTCAGCTTCCGCTCTTCACAAGCGACAAGTGGGCATGGATGTCTGACCTCTGTGAGGTTTTATGCAACTTTGAGGAATCAACACAGATGGTGAGCGGTGATGCCGCTATTATCAGCATAACCATCCCACTTCTACTGAAACACTCGCTGCTCACAAAGAAGGCGGATGCTTTGCATGTGGAAGAGGAGAAAATGGAGGAAGACAGTACACAGGGTGATAGCCAGACCACCCTCCGTTCGTCTTCTCAGAGCAAATTGGATGATGATGAGGAGGAGGAGAAGGATACGGTTGCTTCCACTACAGAGGGTAGTACCCATAGCAGGTTTATTCCATCTTTTCAGCGTGGATGGGCCGAAGAGGAGGAAGAGGATGAGGAGATTGAGAGTCATTGTCCTTTTGAGGACAGCGAAGTCTTGTCTGTTGGGACTCTGGGGCACATGGCTGACTTTAGGTTATGCTGCCTTTCCCATGACCCTCGCGTTATACGCATTTTGGCCAACACCCCCGCTACAAAGAGAACTTCTCATCTCTAATTCCTGTGGTGGAGAGGACTAGCAAAATTGTGCAATACCAGAAGGCCCCTGTGGAAAAATTGCCCCAAAAATTTCCAGCTGACAACGCTGAGTACACACTTCCTTGGGCAACCGAGTAGGGGATACGAGGGGAACACTCTCCAAGGCCTGGGACAGTTTCATGTCACCCCACCAGCAACCTCACCCTGATGCGCTGCCTAGTGTCACAAGGCGAGAAAAGTTTTGGAAGATGGTAAAGGACTACGCAGCAGACCATGTCAGCGTCCTCAATGATCCCTCTGTGCCTTACAACTATTGGGTGTCTAAGCTGGACACGTGGCACGAACTGGCGCTCTATGCCTTGGAGGTGCTGGCCTGCCCTACCGCCAGTGTTTTGTCAGAGCGGGTATTTAGTGCTTCTGGGTGCATAATAACTGATAAGCGCATCTGCCTGTGAACTGAAAATGCTTACAGGTTGACTCTTATCAAAATGAACGAGGCGTGGATTGCCCCTGACTTCTGTACTCCACCAAAGGAAAGCGGCTGAACATAAAGGCCCTTCAAATGTGGCTTTTATGGTGTATTGAATGCACTGTGTTCCCATGCACCCCTTCCACCACAAAAAAGGGTATATGGTTCAATCTTCCTTTTCTCGTCCTCCTCCTTTGCCTCCATCATATCAATATGCTTATTAAGCTGCCCTCGCTCCTTATGTTTTAGAGGGTCAGCTGAGCAGCAGGCCCTTGACCATAATTTTTTACATGGTCAGATCAGCAGCAGGCACTTGCCCCTAATGTTTTAGAGAGTCAGCTAATAAAGCAGACCCTCAACCATAATTTTTTCGATGGTCAGCTCAGCAGCATGCCCTCACCCATAATTTTTTCCATGGTCAGATTAGCAGCAGGCCTTCGCCCCTAATGATTTAGAGAGTCAGCTCACCAGCAGACCCTCGACCATAATATTTTCGATGGTCAGATCAGCAGCAGACCCTCAACCATAATTATTTTGATGGTCAGCTCAGCAGCAGGTCATCGCCCATAATTTTTTCCATGGTCAGTGTGAGGAATATGGATTAATATTTACTGTCAGCCATGTCCTCACACCCCCATTTGCTGACAGATAGCGGAGGTGGGGAACTCCACAGGAGGGCCCTGCTTCAAAGCCCCAGCCCTGATTGTAATTTGATGCACCTCTTGGCATGTTCAGTGTAAATGCAAAATGGGTTCCCCCCCCCCCCCCCAGCCATCTGAGTGTCAGTTGGCAAGGAAGAAAGCCCCCAGGGGGTCCAGGCTTCAAGGAGAAGGTCACACCTCCGTGCACCAGTTTGGAGCCAACTGAATCCTACAGGAAAACCCTCAGCATGGGGTATCCGCCCTTGCCCAGGATGAATGAGACTTCCCAGACATGTTGGCACCTACCTTTTTATAAGATATTATGAATCGCCTGGCCATCGCATCGCATATTTGTGTCCCGGTGGCCACGAGGTACGTTCCCATGGTATTTGTTTACTGGGTCGAGGTCAGGGTCCTCGACCCAGTAGAAACCACATAACTGTACCAGGTTTGGGCTCTACTTGTAGCCGGAACCCAGGCAGGTCCATTGGTCCCAGAACCATCTCCCAGTGACACTTTGGTCTGGAGCTATGAACCCTAAAGGGTTTTGTGGGTCATTTTCTGCCAGCCCAGAAGAGGGGGAGTGGACCCCTCCCTGAGGCCGGGAGGGGAGGGGCTGGCTACAGGTTAAAAGTCTGGTGCCAGCAAGTAGGCGCGTCTTTCTCTGAAGAGGGGTCACAACCTACAAATGTGTTTAGAGGGACCCAGGAAATAGCTGAGCTCACGGCCCTTCACGGGACTCCAGCAAAGAACATCTCAAAGGAACTTTCATCATACTCGGTAACTGACTTTTGCACGGCTTAACCCTGTTGTAACCATATAACCTGTAATCTGTAACCTCAGACCACTGTATATATTGTCTGTGTGTATTGTGTTATATCGAGTGTGCTCTTACGGCGAACAAATCTATAATTTAATCTTGTGATATCTTGTATCTCGATCACGAATCCCCACGTCCGTGTCTTGGACTAGTTATAAGCTACTGCGGGTTGGTTTCTGACCCTATATAATCCCGTTAGCGGACCGGGCTTATATCAAACAAGAACTGGTAGCATTTACCTGGGCTGAGGGAGTGCTGTTTTCACTGCGGCAGTGAAAAGGCTCTCTCAGCTTGTTGCCTCTCTGTGCCCGCGTGGACAGGAGATCTGTGTGTAAACTATACCAGCCTGGCCTTATGTGCTCCTCTGGAGGGCGCAACTTCACGTTTTTGGTGGCCCCGTGACCATACCAGGTCTTGTGAGCTCGACGTAGTTGACGTCAAGCGGCACGAGGTGTGGTATTCATCACAGTCAGATCAGCAGCAGGCACTCGCCCCTGATGTTTTAGAGAGTCAGCTCAGCAGCAGACCCTCACCCCTAATGTTTTAGATGGTCAGCTCAGCAGCAGTCCCTCACTCATAATTTTTTCCATGGTCAGATCAGCAGCAGGCCCTTGCCCCTAACTTTTTAGATGGTCAGATCAGCAACAGGCCCTCGCCCCTAATGTTTTAGATGGTCAGCTCAGCAGCAGACACTCTCTCTTAATGTTTTAGATGGTAGTATCAGCAGCAGGCCCTCGCACCTAATGTTTTAGAGGGTCACCAGCAGGCCCTTGCTCCTAATGTTTTTGAGGGTCACAAGCAGGCCATTAATCATAATTTGTCAAGGGTGTGTATGATGCCCTCCTTTATGTGTAATAAAGGGTATATTGGAGTGCCAGTTCCTTGTAATTTTTGGCAGCCCTTTTACTGCATAGGCGTTATGAGTGTAGGAGTCCCACTACCTGAACAATTTTACCACAATGTGAATGAGGCCCTACTTTATGTGATATACAGGTTGTATTGGAGTGCCTCTTCCTTGTAATTTTTGGCAGCACTTGCACTTTATATACAAGTAAATATACATGAAAGAATGTTTCCTAACAATTTTTCCTCTAAAATCGATTTTATCTTCGGTTTGGTGCGTATTATTGTCAGTCTGTAAAAGTGGTGTACTACTCAGACAACATAGTTCCCAGAAGCAACCTGGGAGTCCAAGATTCATCCTGACATCCTCCCCATGCTGTTCCCGAACCATTTCAGTGGTGTTTCCATCAATTTCTGACCTTTTCATGTGAACCAGACACCCTTCCCTCTTCAGAGCAGGGGGTGCTTGGTTTAATGCTCGGGTTCTCCCATCGACTTTCATTGTGCTTGGGTGCTTGGTAGAGCATCCGAGTTTCTGAGGTGTTCTACTCGAGCACCCAAGCACTTTGGTGCTCGATCAACACTAGTAAACAGTAACATCACTACAGTAAATAAAGTATATTACAAAAAATAATCATGGTCTATTTAGAATAACTTTTAATAAAATAATTCAAAAGGTTAGGTACACTTTAAATACTAAATGTTGCCTAATTTTATACCAATTTTTCAAAATTGTAAGCCTGGTGTAAAAATGGCAAAAGGCACACATTTTGGCTTAAAATAGCACTTGCCAAGTACAGAAAACATTGTCCCTAAGAGTATCCATAACTGGTCTACCAAATACATTGTCTGTTTAATTACCTATCATATTTGACAAACACATCTTTCAAATATTACCCTCACGGTCTGTATAAACTTTTATAGTAAAATGAAAATGTTGCTCTCATTATTTTACAGTGAACAAGAGAAAAAAAAAACATGAACAAACCCTTCCAGCCACTGCACAGAAACATCATAATGAAGGCACTGAAAACCTCATGTTGAAACAAATACATGATCTGAAAAGATCTGAAAGATCTAAACCATAAGCTTTCTTTTAAAAGAATATACACATTTTCCAAGCCATCCCTTTGAACACTGTATAGTTAAAGCTTTTTATAAAATAGAAATTAATGATTGGCTACCCGGGTAAACTTTCTGCAGAAACAAGATTAAGCTACAAATCATCCAGATCAATATAGAGGTCAAAGCATCAGGATGCGCATCAGCAAAAGCTCTAGAATGAAGCTCAATGTCAAAACTTTGATATCACTAATTAACATTGACTGCTATGAGAGTCCTGAATTTGAAGGACACAAACAAGTCTTTTGGAATGCACAGAGTCTAAACATCTGGTAAATCAAACAAAGGAAAAAAAACATATGCTTAATGATTTTCATGTTTTATTGCAAAGAATGCAAAATTAAACACAGAGTATTATGTATAATCCATTAACTTATTTTGCAAATAGGCGAGCCTTACACTAGGGTGTAAGTAGTAACATGTGGCCTGTTACCAACCAGCGGGTGTGAACCCACTGTGCCACGTGTCCTACCTCCTCTAAGGGTGTTGTCTAAGTGAACCCCTAGATCTTCACAGTACCCCTGATGGTGGGGATAGACTTTCCCAAGGGGAACACCAGGTAGCCAACTCTTGAGGAGGATAGGCACATGAGGCAGCTGGTCCAGGCAGACCAGGAGGTACCTGAGAAAGGTACCAGAGGTATTGGAGGGCTAGGATTGGTCAGCGAGGTCACATGATCTAATCCATAAAGCCCAGGAAGGGACTTGTGCCGGCCCTTAAGGAAGTGCTGCAGGAAACAAGCATGCTGTGGCCAGGGCTGAGAGGAAACTGTGGAGCAGAACAACAGTACCTACACAGACAGAGCCCAGGACTGCAGCGGTGAATGGGAAGCACTGGCCGCAGATCACCGCTGATCACGGCGCCCGGGACCACGGCTGTAAGCAGGGGAACAGCGGCGCACAGCAGCCGCTGTTACATGGTCTCATAGAAAAATTGTCTTGAAGCCCCTCTCTAGTAGCAACTGAAATAAAAATTCAATCAAAGTGGTTATCCCATGAGTAACATAGTAACATAGTATATAAGGCCGAAAAAAGACATTTGTCCATCCAGTTGAGCCTGTTATCCTGCAAGTTGATCCAGAGGAAGGCAAAAAAAAAATGTGAGGTAAAAGCCAATTTTCCCCACTTAAGGGGAAAACAATTCCTTCCCAACTCCATTCAGGCAATCAGATAACTCTCTGGATCAATGACCCCTCTCTAGTGGCTATAGCCTGTAATATTATTACACTCCAGAAATACATCCAGGCCCCTCTTGAACTATTTTAGTGAACTCACCATCACCACCTCCTCAATGTAAATGTAAACAATAGAAATCAGAGATCATATAGTACATGGCATCTCTTTCTAACAAAGCTAGAACCAGCCCTGTACCTCACATGGATCCAGAGATCTTCAAGTTTATTGCTCCAATTGCTATACTAGATTTATTTCAAGCACCTAACAGTTTTGCCCGAGTCCAGCTCGGGCAGTGGGTAAAGTAGCTAACTGGAGGAGGAGGGCTGCTTTAGATGCTGCTAGCTCCTGAATGGTAGCAGCTAGAAACATGCATCCTGTTTGAAAGCTGACATTCTGGGCTTTCATACAAGACCAAATGACAGCTAAAGTCAAAGCAACAGAGGAGACATCACTATTAAAAATTGAGTCGGGAATAATTAGTGGTAATTATTCACAGTATGCCGATTTCTATCAGTGATATCTTCTCCTGTACTAAACAGATTGCTGGTATTGTCTGAAAGCTTGGAATGTCAGCTTATAAACAAGCATTCAGGAGATAGCAGCATCTAAAGCAGCCACCCCCCTCCAGGTAGTTACTTTTCCCACTGCTGGAGCTGAACTGAGGAAAAACAATTAGATGGTTAAGGGTCTTGCATTCTCAGGTGGTGTGCCCTTTCTTCTGCAGCAGGTGACAGTTGAAGGATGGAACTGAGCATGTATGTCAACCTCAATTAGCTGGATGGAAAATTTAGAAAAAGGGCAAACAGCAAGAGGTACTGTACATATAGATTTGAGATTAATAAACCTCTAGGAAGCAACACGTTTCGGAGGACAAGGACTCCTTTCTCAAGTCCCCAAAAGCCTGTTGCCCATGATAATATCACTTTTTCCATGAACAAGGAATAAGGATGCAGATAAGAAAGATTTTGACCATCATTGCAGAAGATGAAAAATATTACACAGTGCTCTTTTAAGTCCATGGACATCTGCAAAAACTAAAAGAATTTGGCCTTCAACATGCAAAATATGGATCACCCTGCTTTGCTGCAAATTTCAAACCTGGCAAATTAATCTTTATCTATGGATTTTCAAAGCCCATTCCAACAATTCCCTTGTAGCACCTAGCAGCAGATCCATTCTCCTTTACTACATATTACACTTGTCTGAATGAATGAACTGCAAACAGGGATTCCAACGAGCCTAAAAGCAGCGTTGAGTGCTGCTGTCCATAATGAATAGACATCTGTCACGGGATTTGTTCACGTGTACCTTATTGAAGTCAGCTTAATCCATTTGTGGTACTGGTTGGATTCAATCCATCAAACAATTAAGACAGCACATGCCAAAGGCAACTACTAGTATATACAAGAGCTAATACAGCAGCATGGACTGTCAAGCTTTTCTTGCAATGAATGGTGACTACAACAAGCCTATAATATGTCATATTGAGATGATACATATCTGTATATATGCATCTGGAGACACAAAGCTATAACGTAGAGATTATCATATAAATTTAAGAATAGTGTTAAAAAAAAATGTTTGTAATCTTGGTCTTATTAATGGTATCTATTTATTACACATCATTTTCTAAAAGTTTATGAACATTTCAAGAGCTCCCTGAAAACCATTTATTTCATATAACGAAAATATGCCACAAGGAATATATAATGTAATTTGCTTTTTATGTGAGAAGATTCACAAGGCCATGAGCATACACTAGGGAACGATACAATAAAGTACTAGATATTACCAGTTGTGTCCTTGTATTGCCAGTGGAGCATGGTTTGCATTATGAGCTCTTGAATTACCTCTACTAAATCCACTCAAATGAACTACTTTTAACTCAAGGAAATCAACTGTCCATTCTATGTTTCCTCCCAAATGGTGTTTTACCTACAAACCATGACACAAAGTCATGAATGATACATGTTGCATAATATAAAGGGAAATGACTAGATGACCAGTTGGAACCATGCAATGGGGACAAAGTTATGTGGGTACACTTTAAAGGAAATGTGTCACCAAAAATGTTTTCTACCAGTAAGGCTACATGCACACGACCTTATGTGTTTTGCGGTCCGCAAATTGCAAATACGCAAAAAAACTGATGACATCCGTATGCCATCCGTTTTTTGGGGGGGTGGATCCATTGTAACATTGCCTAAAACGGACAAAAATAGGACATTTTTTGTGAGACTATGAAACGGACATACTGATGCGGGCAGCACACGGTGTGCTGTCTGCATTTTTTGCGGATCCATTAAAATAAATGGGTCCGCATCCTGTCCGCAAAAAAAAACGGAACGGACACGGAAACAAACAACGTTCGTGTGCATGTAGCCTTAAAACCAGATAGTAGCACATCTCCATTTTTCTAATCTGTTTTTATTTTCTGATTACAGATATTTTTTATTCTATTTCCCAAACTTGATTATGGGGGCGGCCATCTTGCCTAAGCGGTTCTTAACAGCCTTTAGATAGCATTAAAAATTGCTTTACAGCAGCCCCATAGTCCATAGACACAATGGTCAAGAAGGGACCTTGTTGACTTCTAAGGGAGAGTTTTCTAGGCAGGCTCTGTGACCTGTGCAGAGGTCATTGTACAAGGGAAGATTAGTTAAGCTCTGACAATCACCTATTGTGAATGGTGGATCCTGTCTTATCTATAGAGAGAGGTGATATCATTATAGGCAGGATTAGAATACTATACAGTAACTGCAGTAAAGTGATCTGTACAGACCAAGAAGTGGCGACAATTAATTGGCTTAGTGGCCAGTGGGAAAATTGCAGGGAATCATGGTTTTTGTTTAAATAGATATTGACATGGAAAATTAAAAATACCATCATTAAAAATTCTTTAAAAATATGTTAAACATAAAAACATGACTTAAACGATAGGTCATTTTCTGATGACACATTTCCTTTAACTGTTAGAGAAGTCACCAATAATGTAGCTTCCAGAGCTCGTCCTCATCAACAGCTGAACAAAAGGAAGGATCTGCATAAGTGGCCTCCTTGGGTTTAAAGAACCTAGCAATCCAGGTTAGTATACATATGATATTTTTTCAAAACAAGGTTAAAGTAATAAAAAGGATTATATAATAAAAAAGATAGAAATCTGTGAATCTGTCAAAGGTGGAATTCAGATGGACATATCAAAATCATCTGAACGATTTTTAATACGCAGTGATGTCCTTGTAGGATGGGGCCCTGGAGACTATTGGAGACAATTATCTGCAATGATCTCCAGGTCCACATTCTGAGAGACAAGCAGTATATGTCTGGAGTTTCTCCACAAGGACTGAAATGGACAATAATGGAAGTGTGAATTGCACCATTGACCTCTATGGGTTCATTTCTCTATCTGTGCACAGTCCATTGGGCACATGAATTGCACGCAAATAAAAAATACAGTTGTCTGTATTAGGCCTTATGCACATAAGACAGTGGCACATACACTGTGGCATTGACATATCAACTCTTCATTCACACTCTTTAATCTCATAGACCTACCAGAGTAGAATAAAGCATTGTAAGGGATCGTTTACTCTTAGTGGATCGCCATCACAGATTACTTCATCAGACAAGGGTTGAATGTCCAAACTCGTGCTTTATTCCGGACACTTCAGCAAAACAGGTAATGAAGTCACAGCTTCAACTAATCACGTGTCACATCCACACAAAATAATAAGCACTTGCCTGTCTAGGCTCTAACTAAAACATATGACATGTCTCTCTGACTCACCTATACATCACAGTTCACACACTGTCTCAGGTGTGGCTTTCTCAGCTCAATAGTCCAGCAGCCTCCAGGCTGTAGGAAATACGAGTCCCTTTGGTGATTGTCGTCCAGCAAACCTCCCAACTCTGACCTTGTGACTCTAGTTCCATAGGTGTCACTGCGTCCCCCAAACTTCAGGCTGTCACCTAGCCTCGTGGCCCCTGCTGAGACCACTCAGAACCTCTGCAGGTCTTTGTTCCAAGATAACACACTCCCCCCCTAACTGACACCCTGGGAGGTGCTTTATCCCAGTCTGATTATCGCAGACCTCACCTGCGATCCTCTCTGGACCAATGGAACACCCGTCCTGGAAGGGTGTGGATTGTCATATCTAGGGCTGCAGTACACAAATATTTTTGTAATCGAGTATTCTATCGATTATATTTCTCGATTCATCGAGTAATCTAATAAGAAAAAGCTACTTAAAATAACGTACGTAATTAGGTATGTATAAAGTTATTGGTTTGAAGGGGTTAATAACTTTATACATGCCTAATGCCAAGGTGCTTCCATTAACCCCTCCAAACCAATAACTTTATACATGCCCATTGGGTTTGGAGGGGTTAATGGAAGCACCTTGGCATTAGGCATGTATAAAGTTATTGGTTTGAAGAGGTTAATGAAAGCACCTTGGAGGTGCCTTCATTAACCCCTCTCTAAACCAATAACTTTATACATGCCAAGGTGGTGCTTGCAGCCTCCATTAACCACTCTCTCTCCATCTGCCTCCCCCCAGCCTCTGATCTGCTTGCCCCCAGCCTCTGATCTGCTTGCCCCCAGCCTCTGATCTGCCTCCCCCCCAGCCTCTGATCTGCCTCCCCCCCCAGCCTCTGATCTGCCTCCCCCCCAGCCTCTGATCTGCCTCCCCCCAGCCTCTGATCTGCCTCCCCCCCAGCCTCTGATCTGCCTCCCCCCCAGCCTCTGATCTGCCTCCCCCCAGCCTCTGATCTGCCTCCCCCAGCCTCTGATCTGCCTCCCCCCAGCCTCTGATCTGCCTCCCCCCAGCCTCTGATCTGCCTCCCCCAGCCTCTGATCTGCCTCCCCCCCAGCCTCTGATCTGCCACCCCCCCAGCCTCTGATCTGCCTCCCCCAGCCTCTGATCTGCCTGCCCCCAGCCTCTGATCTGCCTGCCCCCAGCCTCTGATCTGCCTGCCCCCAGCCTCTGATCTGCCTCCCCCCAGCCTCTGATCTGCCTCCCCCCAGCCTCTGATCTGCCTGCCCCCAGCCTCTGATCTGCCTCCCCCAGCCTCTGATCTGCCTCCCCCCTCCCCCCAGCCTCTGATCTGCCTGCCCCCCCTCCCCCCAGCCTCTGATCTGCCTGCCCCCCCTGGTAACGCAACCCCCCCTCCCTCCCCAGTATTAATCATCGGTGGCAGTGGCCACAGGGTCCCCCTCCTCCCCCCCATCATTGGTGGCAGTGTCAGTTCTGGCTGCCATGGTAACCGATCGGAGCCCCAGCATTACACTGCTGGGGCTCCGATCGGAACTGACACTGCCACCAATGATGGGGGGGAGGAGTGGGACCCTGTGGTATATGGCCGGCACAGTCATTGGTAGCGCAGTGGCCACAGTCCCTCCCCTCCTCCTCCTACTCTGTCCTCATTGGTCTTCAGCGGCAGCCGCGCACAGTGGGGAGGGAGAGACTCCCTCCTCCTCCCTCCTCCTCCCTCAGCTGTGCCGGCCGGCTCAGTCCTGCCTCTCTGGCCTCCGGAGGACACGGAAGCGGTGAGTGAGATGCTTAATTTCACTCCCGCTCCATGATCACGTGATGTAAACGATTCCTCGATGCAGGGAAACTGCATCGATGAATTTTTTGACTCGATTTAATCGAGTTATTAGAATAATCGTTTCAGCCCTAGTCATATCCCACTTCCAGTCCTATCTGCCAATCCAACTAAAATCCAGCCCAGAATATACCAAAAACAACCTTGTCTCTGCAACCTACATTCTGCTGAGACTATTGCATCCCGAATTTTAGCTATCCCACCCAGCTGTGGTATCTGAGTGGGATATACACACCTTCCCGCACTGTCCACAGTATATATCCAACTCACTGCTTAAAGGGGTTGTGCAGCCTGTTTATATTGATGACCTATCCTCAGGATGAGCAGCGGGGGTCTGACACACAGCACCCCTGCTGATTAGCTGTTTGAAGAGGAGATGGCGCTGCTTCCTGTACATTACATGGCGTTGTAGTGTATTTACAAGTACTCGCTCCATTCAAATGCACTTTCAAGCTGATGGATGGTGAAATGAAGAGGAAGTAGCACTCACATGGAGCACCACCTCCTCTTCAGACAGCCGATTGTCCGGGGTACTGGATGTTGGACCCCTGCCGACCAGATATTGGTCATCAATATAAACAGGCTGCGCAACCCTTTAACAATGTTCATATGTTAGATAATTCTACTGAACTTTACTTTTGGTACTACTCAAATACAGTCCTAAGCTGGCCAGGAGCCACTTCTCATGAGTATTATAGATACCAAGCTCAATCAAACATTGTCTAACACTGCAACCAATTCAAAAATAAAGGAACTGTTTTATAATATTTAAAAACATAAAAGAAATTAGGCTATCTATATTCAAAACATGCGGCACACTGCATGTTCCATTCTGACCCATTGTTTCGTCTTTGTAACTTCTTCCAGGGCATATACGGCATGTCCAATCCATTATGCATTAAATAAATATCTACAAAAGTCGATTATGCAGTACATCAGACTACCATGCTTCTAATTCTTAGTCCTATAGAATCCAAATATGCATATAATCCGAGAGTTACACATGCAATTTTGTCTTTTCTTTGAAATACATAATTTGGTTTCCCAATCTCTGCAGTGTCACACCTGTAAAAGATTATATATATATATATAGAGAGAGAGAGAGAGAGAGAGAGAGAGAGAGAGAGAATACAGACCAAAAGTTTGGACACACCTTCTCATTCAAAGAGTTTTCTTTATTTTCATGACTATGACAATTGTAGATTCACACTGAAGGCATCAAAACTATGAATTAACACATGTGGAATTATATACATAACAAAAAAGTGTGAAACAACTGAAAATATGTCATATTCTAGGTTCTTCAAAGTAGCCACCTTTTGCTTTGATTACTGCTTTGCACACTCTTGGCATTCTCTTGATGAGCTTCAAGAGGTAGTCACCTGAAATGGTTTTCACTTCACAGGTGTGCCCTGTCAGGTTTAATAAGTGGGATTTCTTGCCTTATAAATGGGGTTGGGACCATCATTTGCGTTGTGGAGAAGTCAGGTGGATACACAGCTGATAGTCCTACTGAATAGACTGTTCGAATTTGTATTATGGCAAGAAAAAAGCAGCTAAGTAAAGAAAAACGAGTGGCCATCATTACTTTAAGAAATTTAGGTTAGTCAGTCCGAAAAATTGGGAAAACTTTGAAAGTGTCCCCAAGTGCAGTCACAAAAACCATCAAGCGCTACAAAGAAACTGTCTCACATGCGGACCCCAAGAAAGGGAGACCAAGAGTCACCTCGGCTGCGGAGGATAAGTTCATCCGAGTCACCAGCCTCAGAAATCGCAGGTTAACAGCAGCTCAGATGATTAGAGACCAGGTCAATGCCACACAGAATTCTAGCAGCAGACACATCTCTAGAACAACTGTTAAGAGGAGACTGTGTGAATCAGGCCTTCATAGTAGAATATCTGCTAGGAAACAACTCCTAAGGACAGGCAACAAGCAGAAGAGACTTATTTGGGCTAAAGAACACAAGGAATGGACATTAGACCAGTGGAAATCTGTGCTTTGGTCTGATGAGTCAAAATTTAAAATCTTTGGTTCCAACCACCTGTGTCTTTGTGCGACGCAGAAAAGGTGAACAGATGGACTCTACATGCTTGGTTCCCACCGTGAAGCATGGAGGAGGAGGTGTGATGGTGTGGGGGTGCTTTGCTGGTGACACTGTTGGGGATTTATTCAAAATTGAAGGCATACTGAACCAGCATGGCTACCACAGCATCTTGCAGTGGCATGCTATTCCATCAGGTTTGCGTTTAGTTGGACCATCATTTATTTTTCAACAGGACAATGACTCCAAACACACCTCCAGGCTGTGTAAGGGCTATTTGACCATGAATGAGAGTGATGGGGTGCTGCGCCAGATGACCTGGCCTCCACAGTCACCGGACCTGAACCCAATCGAGATGGTTTGGGGTAAGCTGGACCGCAGAGTGAAGGCAAAAGGGCCAACAAGTGCTAAGCATCTCTGAGAACTCCTTTAAGACTGTTGGAAGACCATTTAAGGTGACTACCTCTTGAAGCTCATCAAGAGAATGCCAAGAGTGTGCAAAGCAGTAATCAAAGCAAAAGGTGGCTACTTTGAAGAACCTAGAATATGACATATTTTCAGTTGTTTCACTCTTTTTTGTTATGTATATAATTCCACATGTGTTAATTCATAGTTTTGATGCCTTCAGTGTGAATCTACAATTTTCATAGTCATGAAAATAAAGAAAACTCTTTGAATGAGAAGGTGTGTCCAAACTTTTGGTCTGTACTGTATATATATATATATATATATATATATATTTATATATATATATATATATATATAAGAAAAAAGGACCGTGGCACTTCCATAAGTTAAAAGAATAAGTAGTCCTTTTATTCACCCATGCAACGTTTGTCTGCTTACTGGGACCGTTTTCAAGCTTGAAAACTCCCTGGTACCGCCTCCTGCTGTTTATCATTCTGGTCCTTCATTTCCTGGACTTCTCATGTGGATTAACATGCCGAGTGGATTTCCTGCTCCCGTCCCCTCCCTTCATTGCTGGCATAGTAAGCTCATAGTGAAGCAGATTAAGTCTTCCAGACACCTTTCATTCATTCATCCCTAGTACATCTAAATTCCTAGAAATATATTGCTAGATCTCTTTAGACACTGAAGAAGGAACTTGTGGGGTACCTCTGATGATGGATGCTCCTAGTGCTTCCCGAGGGCTCTAAGCACTCCACTTGACATCGTAAGCACCGCAAACCCACCAACCGCTGCAGCTTGGTTAGGGTCTCGCCGTCTCCTACCCACCCTGGACCTATGACAAGGCTCCAGTGGGTGAACCTCTCTTCCTTCAGAGAGCGATGCAGGAACAAGGAACAGGAAGAGCTCTTACAAGAGCTAGGGGTTATAGCCAGGGGAGTATACAGCGTATAGCAATCCCCACACACATGAGACGAGGCTCTATGTTGAAGGTAAAACAGAAACTCCATTAATGACCACCAGGCATTGCCTTTTATACACATTTTCCAACAAGGTTACCACCCACGTGGACCTGGTTGGGAACTGAGGACATAAACATAGCAGCAAATCATTTACAGTTTTTACAGTTTAAACACAAAAATGATCTATTCAACAAACACAATGGCATTGCCTGTGGCGCAATCAATAACACAATAGGCATGGTCTGCGACGCAACTAACAAAATACCATGGGCTCTGCCTGTGATACAATCAACAACACAATGGCATTGTCTGCGATACAATGAACAAACACAATAGGTATTGCCTGTGATATATTTAACAAACACAATGGACTCTGCCTGTGATATACAGTCCTGATCAAAAGTTTAAGACCACTTGAAAAATGGCAAAAAATAATATTTAGCATGGCTGGATCTTAACAAGGTTCCAAGTAGAGCTTCAACATGCAACAAGAAGAAATGGGAGTGAGACAAAACATTTTTTGAGCATTCAATTTAATGGAAACAACGAATAAACTGAAACAGGCTGTTTTTCAGCTGATCAAAAGTTTAGGACCACACCTCCCCAAAAAACTAGACCCCCCCAAAACAGAAATCCAACTTCAAAACATGAACTCAGTAATGAGTAGCCCTGCCGTTATTGTTTATTACTTCAAAAATTAGTTTCGGCATGCTTGATGCAAGCGTTTCCATGAGGTGAGTGGGAACATTTCTCCAAGTGGTGAAGGCGGCCGCACGAAGGCCATCTACTGTCTGGAACTGTTGTTCATTTTCGTAAACTTCCCTTGCCATCCATCCCCCAAGGTTCTCAATTGGATATAGATCAGGGGAACACGCAGGATGGGCCAAAAGAGTGATGTTATTCTCCTGGAAGATGTCCCTTGTCCTGCGGGCATTGTGTACTGTAGCGTTGTCCTGTTGAAAAACCCAGTCGTTACCACACAGACGAGGGCCCTCAGTCATGAGGAATGCTCTCTGCAACATCTGGATATAGTCAGCGGTCATTTGACGCCCCTGCACTTCCTGAAGCTCCATTGTTCCACTGAAGGAAAAAGCACCCCAGTTTATTATGGCGCCCCCTCCACTGTGGCGCATAGAAAACATCTCATGTGGGATCTGCTTGTCATGCCAGTAACGTTGGAAACCATCAGGACCATCAATGTTACATTTTTTCTCATCAGAGAATAAAACTTTCTTCCACCTTTGAATGTCCCATGTTTGGTGCTCTCTTGCAAAGTCCAAACAAGCAGTTCTGTGGCGTTCAAGGAGACGAGGTCTTTGAAGACGTTTTTTGTTTTTGAAGCCCTTCAGTCTCAGATGCTGTCTGATAGTTATGGGGCTGCAGTTAGCACCAGTAAGGGCCTTAATTTGGTTCGAGGATCGTCCAGTGTCTTCACGGACAGCCAATTGGATCCTCTAGCTCAGTGCTGATGACTTTTTTTGGGTCTTCCACTTGACTTTTTTGTTCCATAACCCTCAGGATCATTTAAGAAATTTATCACAACGTGTGACTACCTGACAGAGAATGACAATGAATCCACATCTTTGCACAGATTTGGCCTTTTAACCCCTTAAGGACTCAGCCCTATTTCACCTTAAGGACTTGGCCATTTTTTGCTAATCTGACCAGTGTCACTTTAAGTGCTGATAACTTTAAAACGCTTTGACTTACCCAGGCCGTTCTGAGAATGTTTTTTCATCACATATTGTACTTCATGCACACAAAAATACAAAATTTGCAAAAAAAATTGAAAAATTTGCAGATTTCAAAGTTTCAGTTTCTCTACTTCTGTAATACATAGTAATACCCCCAAAATGTTGATGACTTTACATTCCCCATATGTCTACTTCATGTTTGTATCATTTTGGGAATGTCATTTTATTTTTTGGGAATGTTACATAGCTTAGAAGTTTAGAAGCAAATTTTGAAATTTTACAGAAATTTTCCAAATCCCACTTTCTATGAACCAAATCAGGTCTGAAGTCACTTTGTGAGGCTTACATAATAGAAACCACCCAAAAATGACCCCATTTTAGAAACTACACCCCTTAAGGTATTCAAAACTGATTTTACAAACTTTATTAACCCTTCAGGTCTTCCACAAGACTTCATGGCAAATGGACATAAAAATTAAGAATTTAGTTTTTGGGGAAAATTTTCCAATATAATACATTTTTTCCAGGAACAAAGCAAGGGTTAACTGCCAAACAAAACCCAATATGGGTTGCCCTCATTCTGTAGTTTGCATAAACACCCCATATGTGGTTGTAACCTACTGTTTGGCCAAACGGGAGGACATAGAAGGAGGGGAACGCCATATGGTTTTTGCAAGGCAGATTTTGAAGGACTGGTTTTGTTTATACCATGTCCCATTTCAAGCCCCCCCCCCCCCCCCCGTTGCACCCCCAGAATAGAAATTTCAAAAAAGTGACTCCATCAGTACACCCCTCAAGGTATTCAAAACTGGGTTTTCAAACTGTGTTAACCCTTTAGGTGTTCCACAAGAGTTAATGGCAGATGGAGAAACAATTTTGGAATTTAATTTTTGGGAAAATTTTCCATTTTAACCCATTTTTTCCAGTAATAAAGTAAGGGTTGACTGCCAAACGAAACTCAATATGGGTTGCCCTGATTCTGTAGTTTGCAAAAACAACCCATATGTGGTCCTAAACTACTGTTTGTCCAAACAGGGAGGACATAGAAGAAGGGGAACGCCATATGGGTTTTGGAAGGCAGATTTTGCAGGACCGGTTTTGTTTATACCAAGTCCCATTTCAAGCCCCCCGTTGCACCCCTAGAATAGAAATTCCAAAAAAGTGACTCCATCTAAGAAAGTACACCCCTATGTGGTCCTAAACTACTGTTTGAACCAGTCCATCAAAATCTGCCTTCCAGAAACCATATGGCGCTCCCTTCGTATGCCCTGCCATGTGGCTATATAGCCATTTACGACCACATATGGGGTGTTTCTGCAAACTACATAATCAGGGCAATAAATATTTAGTTTTTTTTTGCTGTTAACCCTTGCTTTATTACCGGAAAAAAAGGATTCAAATGGAAATTTTGCCCAAAAATTTGTGCTTTGGCACTGTTTTTATTTTATATTTTTAACGCTGTTCATCCGAGGGGTTTAGTCAAATTTTATTTTTATAGGGCAGATTATTACGGACGCAGCGATACCTAATATGTCTACATTTTAAAATGTATTTAGATTTTACACTATATTATCATTTTAGGAACCCCCAAAAATTATTTTAGTATCTCCATAGACTGGGAGCTAAAGTTTTTTTTTGTTTTGTTGGGCGACTATCTAATGTAGGGGCTCATTTTTTGCGGGATGAGATGGCGTTTTTATTGGCACTAATTGGGGGTGCATATGACATTTTGATCGCTCGCTATTACACTTTTTGTGATGTTAGGTGACAAAAAATTGCTTTTTTTTTACCCTTTTTTTTTTTTTTTACGCTGTTCATCCGGTGGAAGGGGGGGGGGGGTTAAATGTTATTTTTATAGAAAAGATTTTTACGGACGCAGCGATGCCCAATATGTTTGGCTCTCAGACTTTGGAGACACTAAGCAGGCATCCTCAAACTGCGGCCCTCCAGATGTTGTAAAACTACAATTCCCACCATGCCCTGCTGATGGTTGTAGGTTGTCTGGGCATGCTGGGAGTTATAGTTTTACAAAATCTGGAGGCCGCAGTTTGAGGATGCCTGCACTAAAACTAATATTTTTGGGTAAAAAAAATTGTTTCCGTGTCTCCAGGGGTAGGTAGGGAGGGGCATTGATTTTTCCGCACGGTCCCACAAGCGGACATGGATCTGGCGGCAAGGGACCTGAACAAGGGAATGCTAGCATAAAAGTTATCCACGTACAAGTGGTAACCCTTATCTAGCAGTGGGCACATAAGGTCCCACACGAGTTTCCCGCTAACACCCAGAGTGGGGGGACATTCTGGGGGTTCAATACGGGAATCACGCACACGAAATTTGCAAGTGTACCCTGAGGTACTCTCACAAATTTTGTACATTCTCACGCCATACCTCGCCCGCTTAGTGGGAATGTATTGGCGGAAACTGAGTCTCCCCTTGAACGCAACAAGAGACTCATCAACCGCAAACTCCCTTCCAGGTACGTATGCCTGCGCAAATTTGGCCCCGAAGTGATCGATGACCGGCCGTATCTTATACAGACGGTCATAGGCAGGATCACCTCGGGGGGACATGCTGCATTATCTGAATAATGCAGACATTTCTGGATGGCCTCAAACCGGGGACGTGTCGTGGCCATACTGTAGAGTGGGGTCTGGTAGAGGACGTCCCCACTCCAGTATTGCCTGACACTGGGTTTTTGCACTAGACCCATGTGCAGCCCCAAAATGTCCTCATCTCGGCTGCCAAAAAGGAGCCCGGGTGCTGAGCAACAAACTGTTGGACGTACAGGTTCGTCTGCTCCACCATCAGATTCACAAATGGGTCACTGAAAAAAAAACTAAAATAGTCTATTTCAGTGAACCCCACTGTGGGAATCTGGATTCCTGGATTGCAAACAAAATTCGGAATCTCGGGCTGGAGAGGAGGATGAGAGTAGTGGCAGTGGCAACAGCGCATGCAGAGGATGAAGGGATGCTAGCCCTTCACCTCTGGGCACACACTGGATTTTGGGGTCTTCTTTCTGGTGGTGGCTGGGCTGCCCTTGGTGTTGGGTGAGAAGCAGGATGCAAGGCAGAACAACAGGCACCGACTGGTTAGTTGTTTGGTTATAGTAAAATACAGTCTATTTTTTATGTCAAAGTGGATGATGGGTAGTGTAGTATAAATACAGATGAGAGGCACATTTCTCAGATATATTACAATGTAGGCTTTTCCCCAAAGCTATGTATAGGTGGTGGCTACTTTGGTGGTCCCTGAGTCTCTTTCTATAGATACAAGCAATGTTCTCAAATGGCCAAAGGCATGGAAGTTCTCTTAATATTTATCTTCAATTCATAACTGTGGGGTGCAGTTCTAAAACAAATGGCTGGTCTGTCTTAGGGTACTTTCACACTAGCGTTATTATTTTCTGGTATTGAATTCCGTCACAGGGGCTCAATACCAGGGAAAAAACGCTTTTGTTTTATTCTAATGCATTCTGAATGGAAAAAATTCAGTTCAGTATGCATCAGAATTTCTTGAGTTCAGTCCCTTTACGGTATTTGGCCGGAGAAACTACTGCAGCATGCTGCAGTATTTTCTCCTGCCTAAATTCTGGAACACTTGCCGGAATGCAGGATCCGGCATTAATTCCCATTGAAATGTATTAATGCCGGATCCGTTACCCAGTGTTCCGGAAAACTGGATCCGGTTTCCTGGTCTGCACATGCGCAGACCTTTAAAAATGCAAAAGAAAAAATACTGGATCTATTTTTCCGGATGCCACCGGAGAGGCGGATACGGAATTTCAATGCATTTGTCAGACGGATCCGCATCCGGATCCATCTACAAATTATATCCGTTTGCATACGGATTTCAGGATACGGCAGACAGTTCCGGCATCGGAACTGCCTGCCGGATCCTCACAATGCAAGTGTGAAAGTACCCTTAGTAGTAGGGTTGCCTACCCGGACAGTCTGGGTTTGTTAATCCTGTGCCCGGATAAAAGCCTTTCTCAGACCCGGGCACAGGATTCAAACTGCAGACTCGGCATCGGATCGGAGCAGAGCACGGAGGAGGCGGCTGCCAGGTAGGTGCAGGATTCAGAGCATGGAGCTCATTGCGTGTGACATCCACAGAGCGCTAATAATGGCGGAAATTCATGCTGCAGTATACTGTATACTTCCTCTTTGTAATAAGTTATTGTAGCCGACTTGTGCTGTTGGATCTGTGAGGCTGCTACCTGCCCTGTGATTTATTAGGGGCTTGCTGGGACTTATAGTTCTGCCACCTGGCAGTCATGTGTGCATGTATCTACAATTGCTAGCGCAGGGCGGCGGCGCTCCGTCCCTCCTTTAAATGTTTTCTTTTACTATTGTTCCTCCTTGTGTTTCCTTTTACCCTACTGTCCTCTCTGATATCCTGTCTGCTTGGCCCGTTCCTCAGTTACAGCTTGCGCTCCACAGCTGGACCCAGTTCCGGCCTGTGGAACGCAACTTCTGGTCCCGATGCGTTCCACCCGTGTTCGGGTTTGGCTTGAAGAAAAGGTGGCAACCCTACTTAGTAGTGTGGAAGGTGTGAAATACCAACCAAACCACAAGCAGTAAATTGTACAGCTGTATCCATGCACTACCTAACTGTTTTTCTGGTCCAAGCACTGTCCCTTTTAATTAGTTCTCAACTAGGGATGAGCGAACCCGAACTGTATAGTCGTGACACGGACCCGAACCCGGACATTTTCGTAAAAGTCCGGGTTCAGGTTCGGTGTTCGTCGCTTTCTTGGCACTTTTTGAAAGGCTGCAAAGCAGCCAATCAACAAGCGTCATACTACTTGCCCCAAGAGGCCGTCACAGCCATGCCTACTATTGGCATGGCTGTGATTGGCCAGAGCACCATGTGACCCAGCCTCCATTTAAGCTGGAGTCACATAGCGCCGCCCGTCACTCTGCTCTGATCAGCATAGGGAGAGGTTGCAGCTGCGACGTTAGGGCGAGATTAGACAGTGATTAACTCCTCCAAAAGACTTCATTCAGTGATCGGTCTACAGCTGTGGATGATTGAACTGCTGCTATTGAATTGCTCACTGTTTTTAGGCTGCCCAGAGCGTTTTTCAGTCACTTTTTTCTGGGGTGATCGGCGGCCATTTTGTGTCTTGTGGTGCGCCAGCACAAGCTGCCACCAAGTGCATTTAACCCTCAATGGTGTGGTTGTTTTTTGGCTAAATCCTACATCAGGGTCAAGCTGTCACACCAAGTGCATTTAACCAGCAATAGTGTGGTTATTTTTTGGCCATATACTACATCAGGGGCAAGCTGAGCCTGTCACCAAGTGCATTTAACCCTCAATGGTGTGGTTGTTTTTTGGCTAAATCCTACATCAGGGTCAAGCTGTCACACCAAGTGCATTTAACCATCAATAGTCTGGTTATTTTTTGGCCATATACTACATCAGGGGCAAGCTGTCACCAAGTGCATTAAACCCTCAATGGTGTGGTTGTTTTTTGGCTAAATCCTACATCAGGGTCAAGCTGTCACACCAAGTGCATTTAACCATCAATAGTCTGGTTATTTTTTGGCCATATACTACATCAGGGGCAAGCTGCCACCAAGTGCATTTAACCCTCAATGGTGTGGTTGTTTTTTGGCTAAATCCTACATCAGGGTCAAGCTGTCACACCAACAATTTAACCATCAATAGTCTGGTTATTTTTTGGCCATATACTACATCAGGGGCAATCTGAGCCTGTCACCAAGTGCATTTAACCCTCAATAGTGTGGTTGGTCAAGCTGTCACACCAAGTGCATTTAACCATCAATAGTGTGGTTATTTTTTGGCCATATCCCAGTCTAATTCTGTCAGTAAACGTATACCTGTCACCCAGCGCCTAAATAATAGGCCTCAAATTTAGGTCCAGCTAAATCTGTTGATACTGCTGTGGCTGGTCAAGTTATTTAGTGTCCGTCAAAGCACATTTTTTGTTCTGGGTTGAAATACAATTCCCAATTTAGCAATTTCCTAATTTAGTGGTTTCTGCTGTATCAGAGCTATTTTAAATATATCCCTAAAAGGGTATATAAGATTCAAGGTGCACATAGGGTCATTCTGAATAACTTCACACACACGCTACTGTGCATTTCCAAGTCTAATTCTGTCAGTAAACCTATACCTGTCACCCAGCGCCTAAATACTAGGCCTCAAATTTATATCCAGCTAAATCTGTCGTTACTGCTGTGGCTGGTCAAGTTATTCTGGGTTGAAATACAATTCCCAATTTAGCAATTTCCTAATTTAGTGGTTTCTGCTGTATCAGAGCTATTTTAAATCTATCCCTAAAAGGGTATATAAGATTCAAGGTGCACATAGGGTCATTCTGAATAACTTCACACACACACGCTACTGTGCATTTCCAAGTCTAATTCTGTCAGTAAACCTATACATGTCACCCAGCGCCTAAATACTAGGCCTCAAATTTATATCCAGCTAAATCTGTCGTTACTGCTGTGGCTGGTCAAGTTATTTAGTGTCCGTCAAAGCACAGTTTTTGTTCTGGGTTGAAATACAATTCCCAATTTAGCAATTTCCTAATTTAGTGGTTTCTGCTGTATCAGAGCTATTTTAAATCTATCCCTAAAAGGGTATATTAGATTCAAGGTGCACATAGGGTCATTCTGAATAACTTCACACACACGCTACTGTGCATTTCCAAGTCTAATTCTGTCAGTAAACCTATACCTGTCACCCAGCGCCTAAATACTAGGCCTCAAATTTATATCCTGCTAAATCTGTCGTTACTGCTGTGGCTGGTCAAGTTATTTAATGTCCGTCAAAGCACATTTTTTGTTCTGGGTTGAAATATAATTCCCAATTTAGCAATTTCCTAATTTAGTGGTTTCTGCTGTATCAGAGCTATTTTAAATCTATCCCTAAAAGGGTATATTAGATTCAAGGTGCACATAGGGTCATTCTGAATAACTTCACACACACGCTACTGTGCATTTCCAAGTCTAATTCTGTCAGTAATGTTGTTGAGTTTTGGAGTACCGCACACCTGTATGGTACACTGGTGCTTGCAAGGACTTCTTCAGTCACACTATAATAGTAAGGAAGTTGCAGCACACAGTTTTTCTTGATGCTATTAAGTTTTAATTTCACATTTTTATCTTTTCACATTTTTTTAAACATGGTTAAAGTTCCGGTGCAATATTCACAGCAGTGATGTAATGACCGGCAACACACACAGGGAGGAAAACAGGGAAAGCCCTGCCCAAGGGAGAGGGAAAGGTGGTGACCCCTAACTCACCTTGCAGCTGGCACCTGCCTGCCCTGACGTCCCTAGACGGGTTCCTCACCCGTGCGGCGATCACGTGCCTAAACCCTGGCTTTCCCTGAAATGAGCCCTAGATAATGAACGGGCCGGTGGGATCGCTAGTCCTCACCACTGCACTAAAAGGGAAACACCAGGGAGAGGACAGACAAACACAAACACCCAGGTGGACGGCACCAGTGGATTGTCCACAAAGGTCCAACAGGGATCCGGAGGGTAGCGTTCTAAGGCAACACTCAGAGAACGCAGCAACACAGCTCCAGTGGGTCAGAATAGATGTCCAGGCAGGAAGCTCTATATCTGGCAACCAGAGAAGTGTGAGAGGGGAATATAAGGAGGATTGGGAGTGCTGGACAAGGAACAGCTGAGAGAAGGAGCTACGGATCCCTGAGTGAGCCAAAAGGGTTTGTAAAGCAAACCCAGAAAGCTACAATAAGGAAACTTCCCTATCTGACATAGAGCGTGCAGCCAACCGCTGCGACCTCCTGACCCCGGGTACAACGGAGTCAGGTGTGGCTCTTGACACCCTCGTGACAGTACCCCCCTCTCTACGAGGGGCCTCCGGACACTCAGGACCAGGTCTCTCAGGATGAGAGGCATGAAAAATCTGAACTAGCCTGTCGGCGTTTACCTCAGACGCAGGAACCCACATTCTTTCCTCGGGACCGTAACCTCTCCAGTGCACCAGATATTGGAGAGAGCGGCGGACCCGACGAGAATCAATAATTTTGGATATCTGAAATTCCAAACTACCATCCACGACAACAGGAGGGGGTGGCAGCGGTGACGGTTCTAGAGGTGGAACATATTTTTTGAGTAACGACTTATGAAAGACATTATGGATTTTAAAAGTCTGAGGTAACTCCAGGCGAAAAGCCACGGGGTTGATGATGGCTACAATCTTGTAAGGACCAATAAACCTAGGACCCAGTTTCCAAGAGGGAACCTTCAACTTGATATTCCTAGTAGACAACCACACATAGTCATTCACTCCTAGGTCCGGACCTGGCGACCGTCTCTTATCAGCCATGCATTTGTATTTACCTCCCATATTTTTCAGGTTAGCTTGCACCTTCTGCCATACTGATGAAAGAGATGACGAAAACCGTTCCTCTTCAGGAACCCCAGAAGACCCCCCCTCTTTGAAAGTACAGAATTGGGGATGAAAACCATATGCACCAAGAAATGGTGACTTGCCAGTGGATTCCTGACGGCGATTATTTATGGCAAACTCAGCTAACGGTAAATATGACGACCACAACTCTTGGTTTTCAGACACAAAACATCTTAGATATGTCTCCAGGTTTTGGTTGGTACGCTCAGTCTGTCCATTCGACTGAGGATGGAAAGCTGAGGAAAAGGACAAGTGAACCCCCAAACGGGAACAAAAAGCTTTCCAAAAATTAGAAATAAACTGGGTTCCCCGATCCGAAACAACATCGGAGGGGACCCCGTGAAGCTTCACGATCTCACTGACGAATACCTGAGCAAGAGTTTTAGCATTAGGTAGTGCGGGTAACGCAATAAAGTGTGCCATTTTGCTAAACCTGTCCACTACTACCAAAATCACTGTTTTACCCGCAGACAAAGGTAAGTCAGTGATAAAATCCATAGACAGATGTGTCCATGGTCTATTGGGAATGACGAGTGGTAATAGAGACCCTGCAGGACGTGTATGTGAAACTTTTGCGCGCGCACAGGTAGAACAAGAAGACACAAAATCCAATACATCCTGACGCAACCTTGGCCACCAAAAACGACGAGACAATAGCTCTAAGGTTGCTTTACTACCCGGGTGCCCAGCAAGTGCTGAATTATGATGTTCCTTTAATAATTCGAGACGTAGGTTCAACGGTACAAACAATTTCTCTGAGGGGCAAGAGACCGGGGCGTCCCCCTGGGCCTCTAACACCTTCCCCTCCAAAGCAGAGTGTACCGCAGAGACAACCACTCCTCTTTGTAGAATGGGTACCGGATCACTCACAGTACCCCCTCCAGGGAAACAACGAGATAGTGCATCAGCCTTGGTATTCTTTACCCCAGGACGATAGGTAATCACAAAGTTAAACCTGGTAAAAAATAGCGACCACCTAGCCTGTCTAGGGGTGAGACGCTTAGCTGATTCGAGGTACAGCAGATTTTTGTGGTCCGTAAACACAGTGACGGGGTGGACTGCCCCCTCTAAAAAGTGACGCCACTCCTCAAACGCAAGTTTAATAGCTAACAGTTCCCTATTGCCAATATCGTAGTTCTGTTCTGCTGCAGATAGTTTTTTAGAAAAGAAAGCACAAGGACGCCATTTGCCAGGAGACGGACCCTGAGACAGTACAGCCCCCACTCCCACCTCTGATGCATCGACTTCAACAATAAAAGGCTGAGAGACATCAGGTTGGACTAGTACAGGTGCTGAGGTAAACCTCTCTTTTAGAGAGGAAAAAGCAACTTTAGCGGCGTCAGACCATTTAGAAAAATCAGTCCCCTTCCTAGTCATGTCAGTAAGGGGTTTTACGATCACCGAATAATTTTTAATGAATTTCCTATAGAAATTCGCGAAGCCCAAGAACCGTTGTAGTGCTTTGAGGTTCTCAGGAAGATCCCAATCCAAAATTGCCTGGACCTTCCTAGGATCCATACGGAAACCTGACGCAGATAAATAATAACCTAGGAATTGTATCTCCTGAACGGAAAAAACACATTTTTCAATTTTAGCATATAATTCATTCGTCCGTAGGACCTGTAGTACTTGTCTGACATGCTCCTCATGTGTTCTCAGATCAGACGAATAAATTAAGATATCATCTAGGTATATTACCACAAACCTGCCGATTAGATGACTAAAAATTTCATTAACGAAATGTTGAAAGAGGCAGGAGCATTGGTCAGGCCGAAAGGCATAACTAGATTTTCATAATGCCCCTCAGGGGTGTTAAAAGCTGTTTTCCACTCATCCCCCTCTTTAATACGAATCAGATTGTAGGCCCCCCTAAGATCGAGTTTGGAGAACCACCTAGCACCCGCAATCTGGTTAAACAGGTCAGGAATGAGAGGAAGAGGGTATGGGTCTCGGATGGTTATCCGATTTAATTCACGAAAATCTAGGCAAGGACGCAGGCCCCCATCTTTCTTTTTAACGAAGAAAAACCCTGCAGCCACGGGTGAAGAAGAGGGTCTGATGTGTCCCTTAGCCAAACTCTCGGAGATATAATCCTTCATGGCTTGTCTCTCTGGACCTGAAAGATTATATAACCTGGTCTTGGGTAATTTTGCGCCGGGAATAAGGTTAACCGGGCAATCATAAGGACGATGAGGTGGTAACTTCTGACAACCCTTTTCAGAAAAAACGTCCTCAAAGTCCGAAACAAATGTAGGTAGGGTAGCTATGGAGGCGACTAAGCAATTGCTATTTAAGCAATTTTCTCTGCACGGCTCACTCCACTCCAATATCTCCCTGGCCTGCCAATCCACCACTGGATTGTGCGCTACCAACCAGGGAAGACCCAGCACTACCGGAGCGGGAAGCCCCTCCAGAACAAAACATGAGAGCATCTCGTTATGGTGATCCCCTACCCGAAGGTGTAAATTATGAACCATGTGGGTGAGATTTCTCTGAGACAGAGGAGCAGAATCAATAGCAAATATGGGAATAGGTCTCCGTAGTGTACAGAGAGACAAACCCATAGTGCGGGCAAAATGGGCATCTATCAAATTTACCCCTGCTCCACTGTCTAGAAAGAAAGAAATAGTCTCTGTCTTATCACCAAAAACAATAACCGCTGGCAACACAAATTGCGATGTACGTATGGAGGAAACGTATACCCCCCGGCTGACATCCTCCACACAGCCTGGGGTTAGTAGTTTTCCGACGGTTTTTTGTTTCTGAGGAAAGAAGGACAGACATTAATGAAATGACCCCTCTCCCCACAAAAAAAAACAACCCCCACGCCTACGGCGAACCTCAGGAGGACGGACCTGACGAGTAGTTCCTCCTAGCTGCATAGGCTCGTCTAAGTCCGTACAGACTAACTGCTGCTTGGGAGGGGTTACCAATGGCTCTGGTTTTTTCAACCTGTCCCTAAGGCGTCTATCTATACGGATAGAAAGGGACATAACTGCGTCAAGGGAAAAGGGGGTCTCATACAATGCAAGCGCATCCTTAACCCTTTCGGATAACCCAGAGCAGAACTGACTCCTGAGAGCCGGGTCGTTCCATTGGGTATCCGTAGCCCACCTACGGAAGTCAGAGCAATACTCCTCTACCGGCCGCTCTCCTTGTAGGAGTCTCCGTAATTTTGATTCAGCCAGTGCGACTCGGTCAGGGTCGTCATATATGAGACCCAAGGCCCCGAAAAACTCATCCACTGACCGAAGAGCCTGGGAATCAGTAGGTAAAGAGAACGCCCAGGACTGCGGGTCCCCCTCTAGCAGGGAAATAACAACACCCACCCGCTGTTCTTCATTACCAGAGGAGTAAGAACGCAGTTTAAAGTATAGTTTACAGGCCTCACGAAAAGTCAAAAACTTGTCCCTTCCCCCAGAAAATCTGTCAGGGAGAGGGACCTTGGGTTCCGCAACAACCTGGTTACCAGTAGCAACCGCTGGGCTTGCGGTCTGTTGTAATTGCTGCTGTTGCTGGAGGACCGACGCCTTCAATCCTGCCACCTCCAAAGACAGGCCATGAAATTGTTCGGACAGAGCAGCAATTGGATCCATACTGGATTCTAAGTAGGTAAAATTTTTTTTTTTTTTACCTACACAAAAATAAGGGCCAGATATAATGTAATGACCGGCAACACACACAGGGAGGAAAACAGGGAAAGCCCTGCCCAAGGGAGAGGGAAAGGTGGTGACCCCTAACTCACCTTGCAGCTGGCACCTGCCTGCCCTGACGTCCCTAGACGGGTTCCTCACCCGTGCGGCGATCACGTGCCTAAACCCTGGCTTTCCCTGAAATGAGCCCTAGATAATGAACGGGCCGGTGGGATCGCTAGTCCTCACCACTGCACTAAAAGGGAAACACCAGGGAGAGGACAGACAAACACAGACAAACACAAACACCCAGGTGGACGGCAACAATTGTCCACAAAGGTCCAACAGGGATCCGGAGGGTAGCGTTCTAAGGCAACACTCAGAGAACGCAGCAACACAGCTCCAGTGGGTCAGAATAGATGTCCAGGCAGGAAGCTCTATATCTGGCAACCAGAGAAGTGTGAGAGGGGAATATAAGGAGGATTGGGAGTGCTGGACAAGGAACAGCTGAGAGAAGGAGCTACGGATCCCTGAGTGAGCCAAAAGGGTTTGTAAAGCAAACCCAGAAAGCTACAATAAGGAAACTTCCCTATCTGACATAGAGCGTGCAGCCAACCGCTGCGACCTCCTGACCCCGGGTACAACGGAGTCAGGCGTGTCTCTTGACACCCTCGTGACAAGTGAAGGTATAGATGAACGACCAAACGTTTCGGCCTTTCACGGCCTTCTTCAGTGGTCTAAATCTATAAAGATAATTCATATTTATATGAGTCATATGGTATATGCATTGGTACCTTCGTTACATGAGAAAAATATGTTTTTATATATATATATATATCTATGTACACATTTACAATTTGAACGTAAGGGAAAATAATTTACAAGGGATATAGTATAAAAACAATAGACAGCTCGTTGTCCCTTGTGAGTAAACATAATTGTATCAGCGATTATAATTTGAATCCATGCAGTTCAGTATACTACTGTTGGTTAGTGGATTATTGGACGTGGTGCGTCACAGTATCTTGATTGCATGCATGGTGGTTTTGCCCAATGTGAGACACATTCACACTACTATGCCGGTATTATACATGAAGGAGGTAAAAGAGTCTTATGGACTATTTGTATAAAACTATGAAGACGTATATAAAGTTCGTGTGCTGTGTCTATCACTGGGCAGCCCCACTGATGCATAAAATTTATAATCAAGGCTCGTCCTCTAGTTGGAGCGGCTGGCGGCCGTCCCCCCATCCCATTGAGTAAGCATATATGCATCTTCTAAGAATTTCTTAGGCAGCTAAAAACAGGTCTTATCAGGAACATATAAGCAGGCAACATTCTATCGAATAACAAACTAATTGATCTGTGGTCATTACCTTAAATGCTGTGTATCAGGGGTAAAGCGCCGGATGTATAGTGTGTGAGCCGATTTAGCGCCTTTTATAGTCGCGGGGGGTGCGCGCCGCTGCGCTCTGAACTGTGAGGCATATCCGGTCATGTGGTCGCGTTGGAGAGTGCGTGCGTTCCACTTGCGTGTCAAGCACGCAGATTGGCCGTTCGCTGGGTTGCCGTGCGCATGCGCGAGCAGGACGGAACTGTCCTGCATTCCACCTGTGTGTCACTCGTGCAGTTCTATGGTAATCAGGGGAAAGGAGTTTTATGCAGCGTGACATTGTAAAATACCGTGCGCTGGGGCTGCGTTAGGCATCCTTGTGTGTTCAAGTAGCAGAGCCATATATTTAAATGTAGAACCTGGATGAAATTCATAACAGAGAGGAAAAAGGATGCACTTGGATGTACAGTAAAGCACCATATATAGTACCAGAATAAATCGGATACATATAATATATGTTATCAGAGCATACTTTTGTTGAACTTGATTTTATGAAAGAGAACTCTAGTTATACAATAAATCTATAATGTCCCTAACGTAATGGAAATTAGGTGGGGTGGATGGATAACAGGAGAGAGGGATGGGGAAGGTCTAAGGAGGGGGAGGGAGGGGGGAGGAATTAGGAAGGGAAGAGGAAAAACGGGGTAGGAAAAGGGGGGGGGAAAAGTAGGGGGGGGGAAGTAGGGGGGGAGGGGGGCGGGGGGGGGATTTGTGTTATCTCACCCTCGCAGGTCGTAATATCAACGGGTCTGTAGGGAAAAATAAGAATTTGTTAATCACATATAGAGATTGCTCGATACATTAGACATTAATAGAAAAATCACATTCTCGATTGAGACCATGTGGTGTGAGAGTCCCGAGTGTGTGGATCCAATACGCTTCTCTTTGTTTTAAATGTAGAATCCGGTTTCCTCCGCGTCTTGGAGAGTCGACCTGTTCTAATACCTGGAACCGTAATTGTGATACCTGATGATTTTTCTCTTTGAAATGGTATGGGACGGGTAGCAGGGTGTGTCCGAGTCTAATTGTGGATTTGTGTTTGCTTACGCGATCGCGCACATGTTGGGTTGTCTCGCCCACATACGCAAGTCCGCATGGGCATTTAAGTACATAAACTACAAAGCTCGAGTCACATGTAAAAAATCCCTTAATCGGTTATTGTCGTCCGGTTCTTGGGTGGGTAACGTATTCGCCTCTAGTGACGCTCGAGCATTGTGCGCAGTGTAAACATGGAAATGTTCCTTGTCGTTGACTCCTCAGAAAAGTTTGTTTTGGCAGCCTAGTGAGGCTACCTATGTCAGCCTTAACCAGTTTGTCTTTGACATTATGGGGTCTCTTGTAGCATGTGATTGGAGGTTCGCTGAATTCCGGAATGTTGGGGTATGCTTTTATGAGTAGTGGCCAGTGTTTTCTCAATGCTTGGTGAATTTTAGGTATCAAGGGGTGGTATGTTGTAACGCAGGCTAGCCTTTTGGGTTCCTTGTGACGTGGTTCAACTTTTTCACTAATGTTGTTTAATGTCGAATTAAGGAGTGTTCGGGGGTACCCTCTTGTCTGAAATTTCTCTGTCATCTCCATCAGTCTGGTTTCCCTCACTTCAGTGTCCGTGACAATACGGTTGACTCTTATGAACTGGGATTTGGGCAGAGAATTTTTGGTGGCCCTAGGGTGGCAACTGTTGTAGTGAAGAAGACTATTGCGGTCGGTGGGTTTATTGTATAGATCCAATGTTATGTTGCCTGTAAGGTCAAGTTTAACTATTGTGTCTAGGAAACTTATTTTTTCTTTGCTTGACTGTATGGTGAATCCTAATTCTGGATAAATAGAGTTAAGGTCCTGCACGAATTTGTCAATAGTGGTTGTGGGGCCCCCCCATATGCAAAAAATATCGTCGATGAATCGTAACCACGTGATTGAAAATTGATTGAACAAGGGATGAGTATATACATGATCTTCCTCAAAGGCTATCATATACGCATTTGCATATGGCGGGGCCACATTTGACCCCATGGCGGTACCTTTTTTCTGGCCGTAATATGTGTCCCCGAACATGAAGTAGTTTTTGGTCAGTATAGTTGTTAGTAATTCTATACAGAATTTCTGTTGTGTTGTTTCCAGATTTGAGTGATTATGTAGTAATCTGGCTGTGGCCTGAATTCCCTTTTCGTGTTCAATAGATGTATACAGACTGTTCACGTCTAGAGTGATTAATGTGCAACCAGGTGGTTTATCTATCTGTTGTAATTTGGAGATGAAATCTGTTGTATCAAGGAGGAATGATCTAGACGTTTTAATCAGGGGCGTAAGAATCTTTTCTAAGTAAATAGCCAACGGTGAAAATATGGAATCTGTGGAGGCAACAATAGGGCGACCTGGGGGATCTTGTAAATTTTTGTGGATTTTGGGTAAAGTGTAAAACACTGGTATGATGGGATCTTGTTTGCTGAGAAATGTTACGGTCCTGGAATCAATTATCCCTAGATTATTATATCTGATTAGAATATTGGAGATGGACTCCTGGATTTGTGGTGTCGGGTTCTGTCTTAAGATTTCATATGTTGTTTCATCATCTAGTTGTCTCCTTATTTCACGCATGTATTTAATCTTGTCCATCACCACAAGGGCACCACCTTTATCGGCTGGTTTAATTATAATGTCGCTCTGTGTTTGTAGCGAATCTAGGGCCATCTTTTCTTCTGCTGTCAAATTATTGGTATGTTTATAATGACCTTGTTTGTGGTCTTTTATGATTTCTTGTATGGATTTTTGGGCAAAGGAAATGTATGTTTCTATCGGGTGTTTGTTGCGGGGTGGCATGAATGAGCTTTTATTCCTGAGGCCCAATGTCTCCAGGGATAATGCCCCTGGTGATTCCATGGTATTGGATGGTCCGGGTTCCGCCTCGCTGAAGTGTGCCTTCAGTCTTAAGGTTCGGTAGAACCTCTGGAGTTCCTGTTCCAGGGTAAATGTGCTCAGGCTCGGTGTTGGGCAAAAGGATAGTCCCTTTTGGAGTATGTGAGTTTGTGCGGGGGATAGATTGGTAGAGGAGATATTTACAACTAAGTTGTTCTCCTTACCTGCGAATCTGGTCTGTACTTGATTTCCTTGACTGTCTCCTGCCGCCTCTCCTGGTGCGCCTGGTCCTGGTCCCCGTCCTCTCCGTCGGTTGCCTAAAAAACGAGCTGGGTGTTTGTAATTTCCTGATCGGTCACTGTCGGATGATGAACCGGAGTACTGTTGGTATCTGTTGTTCCACGGATTGTGCTGGGGATTCTTCTTCCAACGATACACGTTGTCAAGGCGATAGTCCTCCGCGTCGCGTACAAATTTTTGTCAGTAAACCTATACCTGTCACCCAGCGCCTAAATACTAGGCCTCAAATTTATATCCAGCTAAATCTGTCGTTACTGCTGTGGCTGGTCAAGTTATTTAGTGTCCGTCAAAGCACATTTTTCGTTCTGGGTTGAAATACAATTCCCAATTTAGCAATTTCCTAATTTAGTGGTTTCTGCTGTATCAGAGCTATTTTAAATCTATCCCTAAAAGGGTATATTAGATTAAAGGTGCACATAGGGTCATTCTGAATAACTTCACACACACGCTACTGTGCATTTCCAAGTCTAATTCTGTCAGTAAACCTATATCTGTCACCCAGCGCCTAAATACTAGGCCTCAAATTTATATCCTGCTAAATCTGTCGTTACTGCTGTGGCTGGTCAAGTTATTTAATGTCCGTCAAAGCACATTTTTCGTTCTGGGTTGAAATACAATTCCCAATTTAGCAAGTTCCTAATTTAGTGGTTTCTGCTGTGTCAGAGCTATTTTAAATCTATCCCTAAAAGGGTATATTAGATTCAAGGTGCACATAGGGTCATTCTGAATAACTTCACACTCACGCTACTGTGCATTTCCAAGTCTAATTCTGTCAGTAAACCTATTCCTGTCACCCAGCGCCTAAATACTAGGCCTCAAATTTATATCCAGCTAAATCTGTCGTTACTGCTGTGGCTGGTCAAGTTATTTAGTGTCCGTCAAAGCACATTTTTCGTTCTGGGTTGAAATACAATTCCCAATTTAGCAATTTCCTAATTTAGTGGTTTCTGCTGTATCAGAGCTATTTTAAATCTACCCCTAAAAGGGTATATTAGATTCAAGGTGCACATAGGGTCATTCTGAATAACTTCACACACACGCTACTGTGCATTTCCAAGTTTAATTCTGTCAGTAAACCTATACCTGTCACCCAGCGCCTAAATACTAGGCCTCAAATTTATATCCAGCTAAATCTGTCGTTACTGCTGTGGCTGGTCAAGTTATTTAGTGTCCGTCAAAGCACAGTTTTTGTTCTGGGTTGAAATACAATTCCCAATTTAGCAATTTCCTAATTTAGTGGTTTCTGCTGTATCAGGCCTACTTTAAATACATCCCTAAAAGGGTATATCAGAATCAAGGTGCTGATAGGGTCATTCTCAATAACTTCACACACACGCTACTGTGCATATCCCAGTCTAATTCTGTCCGTAAAGCGTATACCTGTCACCCAGCGCCTAAATACTAGGCCTCAAATTCATAGTCAGCTAAATCGGTGGTTACTGCTGTGCCTGTATTAGTGTAATACGGTACCTAAATAGATAGCCAGATAGTGTTAGGTGTCTGTAAAAAAAAGGCCTGAATTTGAATTCAATACATTGGGCCAAATAATATTTTTGTTGTTGTGGTGAACGATAACAATGAGGAAAACATCTAGTAAGGGACGCGGACGTGGACATGGTCGTGGTGGTGTTAGTGGACCCTCTGGTGCTGGGAGAGGACGTGGCCGTTCTGCCACATCCACACGTCCTAGTGTACCAACTACCTCAGGTCCCAGTAGCCGCCAGAATTTACAGCGATATATGGTGGGGCCCAATGCCGTTCTAAGGATGGTAAGGCCTGAGCAGGTACAGGCATTAGTCAATTGGGTGGCCGACAGTGGATCCAGCACATTCACATTATCTCCCACCCAGTCTTCTGCAGAAAGCGCACAGATGGCGCCTGAAAACCAACCCCATCAGTCTGTCACATCCCCCCCCCCCCCCCATGCATATCAGGGAAACTGTCTGAGCCTCAAGTTATGCAGCAGTCTCTTATGCTGTTTGAAGACTCTGCTGGCAGGGTTTCCCAAGGGCATCCACCTAGCCCTTCCCCAGCGGTGGAAGACATATAATGCACTGACGCACAACCACTTATGTTTCCTGATGATGAGGACATGGGAATACCACCTCAGCAAGTCTCTGATGATGACGAAACACAGGTGCCAACTGCTGCGTCTTTCTGCAGTGTGCAGACTGAACAGGAGGTCAGGGATCAAGACTGGGTGGAAGACAATGCAGGGGACGATGAGGTCCTAGACCCCACATGGAATGAAGGTCGTGCCACTGACTTTCACAGTTCGGAGGAAGAGGCAGTGGTGAGACCGAGCCAACAGCGTAGCAAAAGAGGGAGCAGTGGGCAAAAGCAGAACACCCGCCGCCAAAAGACTCCGCCTGCTACTGACCGCCGCCATCTGGGACCGAGCACCCCAAAGGCAGCTTCAAGGAGTTCCCTGGCATGGCACTTCTTCAAACAATGTGCTGACGACAAGACCCGAGTGGTTTGCACGCTGTGCCATCAGAGCCTGAAGCGAGGCATTAACGTTCTGAACCTTAGCACAACCTGCATGACCAGGCACCTGCATGTAAAGCATGAACTGCAGTGGAGTAAACACCTTAAAACCAAGGAAGTCACTCAGGCTCCCCCTGCTACCTCTTCTGCTGCTGCCGCCTCGGCCTCTTCTGCTGCTGTCGCCTCGGCCTCTTCCTCCGCCTCTGGAGGAACGTTGGCACCTGCCGCCCAGCAAACAGGGGATGTACCACCAACACCACCACCACCTCCGTCACCAAGCATCTCAACCATGTCACACGGCAGCGTTCAGCTCTCCATCTCACAAACATTTGAGAGAAAGCGTAAATTCCCACCTAGCCACCCTCGATCCCTGGCCCTGAATGCCAGCATTTCTAAACTACTGGCCTATGAAATGCTGTTATTTAGGCTGGTGGACACAGACAGCTTCAAACAGCTCATGTCGCTTGCTGTCCCACAGTATGTTGTTCCCAGCCGCCACTACTTCTCCAAGAGAGCCGTGCCTTCCCTGCACAACCAAGTATCCGATAAAATCAAGTGTGCACTGCGCAACGCCATCTGTAGCAAGGTCCACCTAACCACAGATACGTGGACCAGTAAGCACGGCCAGGGACGCTATATCTCCCTAACTGCACACTGGGTAAATGTAGTGGCAGCTGGGCCCCAGGCGGAGAGCTCTTTGGCGCACGTCCTTCCGCCGCCAAGGATCGCAGCGCAACATTCTTTGCCTCCTGTTGCCACCTCCTCCTTCTCGGCTTCCTCCTCCTCTTCTTCCACCTGCTCATCCAGTCAGCCACACACCTTCACCACCAACTTCAGCACAGCCCGGGGTAAATGTCAGCAGGCCATTCTGAAACTCATATGTTTGGGGGACAGGCCCCACACCGCACAGGAGTTGTGGCGTGGTATAGAACAACAGACCGACGAGTGGTTGCTGCCGGTGAGCCTCAAGCCCGGCCTGGTGGTGTGCGATAATGGGCGAAATCTCGTTGCAGCTCTGGGACTAGCCGGTTTGACGCACATCCCTTGCCTGGCGCATGTGCTGAATTTGGTGGTGCAGAAGTTCATTCACAACTACCCCGACATGTCAGAGCTGCTGCATAAAGTGCAGGCCGTCTGTTCGCGCTTCCGGCGTTCACATCCTGCCGCTGCTCGCCTGTCTGCGCTACAGCGTAACTTCGGCCTTCCCGCTCACCGCCTCATATGCGACGTGCCCACCAGGTGGAACTCCACCTTGCACATGCTGGACAGACTGTGCGAGCAGCAGCAGGCCATAGTGGAGTTTCAGCTGCAGCACGCACGGGTCAGTCGCACTACAGAACAGCACCACTTCACCACCAATGACTGGGCCTCCATGCGAGACCTGTGTGCCCTGTTGCGCTGTTTCGAGTACTCCACCAACATGGCCAGTGGCGATGACACCGTTATCAGCGTTACAATACCACTTCTATGTCTCCTTGAGAAAACACTTAGGGCGATGATGGAAGAGGAGGTGGCCCAGGAGGAGGAGGAGGAGGAGGAAGAGGGGTCATTTTTAGCACTTTCAGGCCAGTCTCTTCGAAGTGACTCAGAGGGAGGTTTTTTGCAACAGCAGAGGCCAGGTACAAAGGTGGCCAGCCAGGGCCCACTACTGGAGGACGAGGAGGACGAGGATGAGGAGGAGGTGGAGGAGGATGAGGATGAAGCATGGTCACAGCGGGGTGGCACCCAACGCAGCTCGGGTCCATCACTGGTGCGTGGCTGGGGGGAAACGCAGGACGATGACGATACGCCTCCCACAGAGGACAGCTTGTCCTTACCCCTGGGCAGCCTGGCACACATGAGCGACTACATGCTGCAGTGCCTGCGCAACGACAGCAGAGTTGCCCACATTTTAACGCGTGCGGACAACTGGGTTGCCACCCTGCTGGATCCTTGGTACAAAGACAATGTGCCCACCTTACTTCCTGCACTGGAGCGTGATAGGAAGATGCGCGAGTACAAGCGCACCTTGGTAGACGCGCTACTGAGAGCATTCCCAAATGTCACAGGGGAACAAGTGGAAGCCCAAGGCCAAGGCAGAGGAGGAGCAAGAGGTCGCCAAGGAAGCTGTGTCACGGCCAGCTCCTCTGAGGGCAGGGTTAGCATGGCAGAGATGTGGAAAACTTTTGTCAACACGCCACAGCTAACTGCACCACCACCTGATACGCAACGTGTTAGCAGGAGGCAACATTTCACTAACATGGTGGAACAGTACGTGTGCACACCCCTCCACGTACTGACTGATGGTTCGGCCCCATTCAACTTCTGGGTCTCTAAATTGTCCACGTGGCCAGAGCTAGCCTTTTATGCCTTGGAGGTGCTGGCCTGCCCGGCGGCCAGCGTTTTGTCTGAACGTGTATTCAGCACGGCAGGAGGCGTCATTACAGACAAACGCAGCCGCCTGTCTACAGCCAATGTGGACAAGCTGACGTTCATAAAAATGAACCAGGCATGGATCCCACAGGATCTGTCCGTCCCTTGTCCAGATTAGACATTAACTACCTCCCCTTAACCATATATTATTGTACTCCAGGGCACTTCCTCATTCAATCCTATTTTTATTTTCATTTTACCATTATTTTGCGAGGCTACCCAAAGTTGAATGAACCTCTCCTCTGTCTGGGTGCCGGGGCCTAAATATATGCCAATGGACTGTTCCAATGTTGGGTGACGTGAAGACTGATTCTCTGCTATGACATTCAGACTAATTCTCTGCTGACATGAAGCCAGATTCTCTGTTACAGGACCTCTCTCCTCTGCTCCTACACTCATTAGGCCTATGCACTAAGTGAAAGGGCTGCCAAAAATTACAAGAAACCGGCACTCCAATACACCCTTTATTACACATAATACACATCATACACACTCTTGAAAAATTATGATTGATTGCCTGCTGGTGACCCTCAAAAACATTAGGAGCAAGGGCCTGCTGGTGACCCTCTAAAACATTAGGCAAGAGGGTCTGCTGCTGATCTGACCATCTAAAAAATTAGTTGTGAGGGTCTACTGCTGAGCTGACCCTCTAAAACATTAGGGGCTAGGGCCTGCTGCTGATCTGACCATCTAAAAAATTAGGGGTGAGGGTCTGCTGCTGATCTGACTATCTAAAATGCCTGAAGAGCCTATGCAGGTGGAACGCCTGAAGCTCTCTGACCAGGAGCACCAGCGGCGACGAGCAGAAGACTTGTGCCTCTTCTGTGGGGGAAATGTCACGTTGTTCGTACCTGTCTCCAGAAGGCGGAAAACTTCTGCGCCTAGGCTCTATGGGAGAAGTGACCCTAGGTGAAAGAGACAATTATCTCAAACTTCTTGTTCCTTTTGTCTTGTCCTCTGGGAAAACCAGTATATCATGTACCTGCCATTCCTGGATTCCAGCACAGCCAGAAATTTTGTTAATCAAGCCTTGGTGACCCAGTGACAGTTATCCACCACTCGTCTGGCGAAGCCTCTGGTGGCAACTATTGTAAATGGACAACCCCTGCCCAGACCTATTCAGTTCATCACTGCTCCTGTTAAACTCCAAGTCGGGGTGCTACATTCTGAAGAAATATCTTTCTATGTCTTGCCGGATTCCACTGACCCAGTGTTTCTGGGATTGCCCTGGCTACAGCAGCATTCTCCTGTCTTAGACTGGAGTACTGGGGATATTCTCCATTTGGGTCCTCAGTGCCATTCTTCCTGTCTGTCGGTGGTTCGCCCAACGTCTCCTCGTCCGGTCCCTATGAAACAGTTTGGTCTGCCTCCGCAATATGTGGCATATGAGGACGTTTTGTAAGTTGGACCTGCGTGGTGCGTATAACCTGATCCGAATCCGTGAAAGCGACGAGTGGAAGACGGCATTCAATACCCGTGATGGCCACTAAGAGTACCTAGTCTTCCGTTCGGCCTATGCAACCCTCCTGCAGTTTTTCAAGAATTTGTGAATGATATCTTCTGGGACCTGTTGTACAACTGTGTAGTGGTGTATCTCGATGATATTCTCATCTATTCTCCCGACTTGACCACTCACCGGAAGCATTTGTGCCTGGTTTTGCAGCGATTAAGGGAGAATGGTCTGTACGCTAAGCTAGAAAAATGTGTCTTTAAGCAGTCCACCTTACCCTTCCTAGGATACATTGTTTTCAACTCTGGTCTGCACATCGACCCCGACAAGGTCTCAGCCGTCCTGAACTGGCCTCGTCCTCAAGGTCTCCGTGCCATTCAAAGGTTCCTGGGGTTTGCCAACTTCTATAGACAGTTCATCCCAAACTTCTCTTCCCTCACAGCTCCTATTTCTGCTCTGACGAAGAAACGGGTGGATGCAAAGAAGTGGACCCCTGAAGCTGAGTCTGCTTTCCTGCATCTCAAAGACTGCTTTGCCGCTTCTCCTGTTCTCCGTCATCCGGATACCTCCAAACAGTTCTTCCTTGAAGTGGATGCTTCCTCTATTGGAGCAGGTGCCTTCCTGCTACAGAAGAACTCCAAAGGGAGATTTGTCTCGTGTGGTTTCTTCTCCAAGCTCTTCTCTTCTGCGGAAAAAAACTATTCCATCGGCGATAGAGAGCTGCTGGCTATCAAGATGGCCTTAGAAGAGTGGAGATACCTTCTGCATCCTATGGCGATATACACTGATCACAAGAATCTGACATATCTACAGTCTGGAAAGCATCTAAATCCATGTCAGACTCGATGGGCACTTTTCTTTGCCAGATTCAATTTTCTTCTGCATTTCCGACCGGCTGATAAAAATGTAAAGGCTGATGCACTTTCCTGTTCTTTTGACCCAGCGGATCAGATTGAAGAACCTCAACATATCATAGAATTGTCTTGTCTGGTTTCTGTGGCGCCAGTCCATGTGAGAGCTATTCCTCTGGGGAAGATCTTCATTCCGCAGGCCAAGAGGAGGAAAATTCTTTCTTGGGGACATTGCTCCAAGTATGCTGGTCACCCTGGGGTGCTTAAGACCCTTGATTTGCTGTCCCGTCACTATTGGTGGCCGACCCTACCCAAAGACGTCCGGGGTTTGTGTCTGCCTGTACTTCCTGTGCCCGCAACAAGGCTTCCCGAACCAAACCCACGGGCTTGCTACTACCGTTACCCATTCCTAAAGTCCCCTGGCAGCACATTGCTATGGACTTTATCACAGATCTCCCGTCCTCTGCTGGATGTTCCGTAATCTGGGTAGTGGTAGACAGATTTTCCAAGATGGCACATTTTATTCCGCTTCCTGGATTGCCTTCCGCTAATCGATTGGCCAGTCTGTTTATAGAACACATTTTCAGCCTTCATGGTCTACCTCTGCACATTGTGTCTGATCGAGGGGTACAATTCACTTCCAAATTCTGGCGAGCGCTCTGTGGGCTATTTAAGGTCAAGTTGGATTTCTCTTCTGGTTTCCATCCTCAGCATAATGGGCAAGTTGAATGAATTAACCAGATCTTGGAGAACTACCTGGGTTTGGCTCTTGCCTTGGGTGGAATTCTCTTACAACAGCCATTCTGGAGAATCTACGGGCTTTTCTTCCTTCTATATACAGTTGCAAGAAAAAGTATGTGAACCCTTTGGAATGATATGGATTTCTGCACAAATTGGTCATAAAATGTGATCTGATCTTCATCTAAGTCACAACAATAGACAATCACAGTCTGCTTAAACTAATAACACACAAAGAATTACATGTTTTTATTGAACACATCATGTAAACATTCCAAGCCTTCACACAGAGTTTGGGGCACCAAGTGGAAAGAATATGATTAGTCTACCTGATTTATAGCAATTTGTGGCAAATTAATTCATAATGAATTGAATTTCTTGTTAAACTTCAGTGAAGCGGTTGAATCTAATTTTTCAAAACTTCTATCATCTCTATACACCATGCCAGGCCAGTATCATGCGCGAGTATGAATCTTACTGGAATTAGCTAATATGACCTGTGCACAATACTAGCAGAGCCTTGTTTGGTTGTCTTGGAAACTGTACCATCCCATGTGCAGAAAAATCACTCTATTTCCAGTCTCAGATCTGGCAAGAGAATTTAAGTGAAGACACATACTTTAGATCCACATTAAAGGGGTTGTTCACCCCTTTACCTCAGTCTCCCCAGCATGGCTGGACCTGTGGTGGTAATCATACTTACCTAACCCCTGCCACTGGGTTAACTGCTCCATCCCTGCCCTGCAGGTCATGGGTCTCATCGCATCAACATTCAGGATAACCCAGTGACATGAAACATGAGTGAGATGTCAGCAGTCATGGATGCGATGGAGCCGGAACCAAGTGGCGGGAATCAAGAAAGTTTGATTACCACCGCTGGACTGAGCCATGCTGAAGGACCTGTAGACAAGGTACCCAGGGGTTAAGAAAACATTAGTAACATGGTATACTCTATAATTACTATGCTTTATAAATTGTGAAACATGCTTTTTGACCTCCAATATACACTCCGAAAAGAATGTCTCAAATAATTTGAATGTGTTGAAAAAATTATGGTGCTAATAGAAACAAAAAAAAATACCAGGATCCTTCCACTTCCATTATTGTCCTTGTCATGGAGAAAAAGAACACATTTGAGATTCTACAAATCTGTACAACATGAAGTGGTAATTTGCCCTTTTCATTATGTCAAAATTTGAATCACTGTCCATTTATTTTACTCCTTTAAATTCACTGATCTTAATAAGTTGTCAAAAGGCCATGAATGTAGAGAAGATATTTCTTGATGCCATTTTCTGTCCACACTTAACCTTTTGGAGTTTTGTCAACCTTATGAATCCACTGGTACAACGTTTTTATATTTTTATTTGATATACATACATGACTGCTTTTAGGATATATAGGGTTTAGAATGTTCCATAGTTTTTCCATTTGAAATGTGTTGAGAATTTTAGAAGATTGTGCTATGAGCTTATATGGTCTTTTTTTTTTTTTTTCATCTTTATTTTCATTTCTGCAGTTGTACAATTGTCAGATTAACATTACATTTGAAAATATCAACCTTAACATAAAACATAAAGCATGTAGGATGGGCGTACAAGTGATACAGACACTGAAATAATTAAAGCTGCTTACACTTGACTGCAAAATATTCAAGATTGAAAGTCAACAATGATAACTAAAATTAAAGTGAAAACTAAAATTAAAAAGGGTACCTCGTTGTGTACATTTGTTATGCAGAATTGATTTGGCCAATCAAGGTCAAGAGGTTGTAAATGGAGGGGGTGGGGGACAGGAAAAGGGTGCGAAGAGGAAATACATATCTGATGGTACATCACTACGGTGCGTGAGGAGATCCGCTCAATCCAAGGGGACCAGGCTTCTAGTTCAATTGAAGGTTATTGTGATTATCTCACCGTTCGATGTAGACATTACATCTGTGATATAAAATGTTTTCTAAGAATAATATCATATACAATAATTCTATTTATTTTCTTGCAACATACTACACAGATTACAGTGATGCCATAGATTATATCAGTTTTACTTGACCTACAATACTTTATTTAACTGATTTTAGGACCTGCTGGAAATGATGCTTGTGAATAAAGAGTCATTAACCCTCTCAGTACCCTGCCACTTTTCATGCAAATCTGACGTGTCACTTTATGTGGTAATAACTTTGGAACGATTTTACTTATCCAAGCCATTCTAAGACTGTTTTCTTGTGACACATTGTACTTCATGACGATCATAAATTTGAATCGTCATATTTCACCTTTATTTATAAAATAATCCAAAATTTACCCATAATTTTGAAAAATTGACAATTTTGAAAATTGACAATTTTCTAAATTTTTATTTCTCTACTTTTAAGACAGACAGTAATACCTCATAAAATCGTTATCAATAAACATTCCTCATATGTCTGCTCTATGTTGGCATCATTTTGTAAATGTCATTTTATTTTTTTAGGACGTTAGAAGGCTTAGAAGTTTAGAAGCTATTTTTCACATTTTTAACTAAATTTCCAAAACCATTTTTTTAAGCGCCCCTCAAATTATTTAAAACTGATGTTGCAAACTATGTTAACCCTTGAGGTGTTCCAAAAGAATTAAAAGAAAATGGAGGTGAATTTTCAAATTTTAACTTTTTTGGTTTTTATTACTCTGATTCTGAAGTTTACAGTGGTGGTAAACTGCTTTATGGGCACATGGCAGTGGTCAGAAGGAAAAGAGCTCATATGGATTTTGGAGGCAGATTTCGCTAAAATGGTTTTTAGGCACCATTTTGTATTTGAAGAGACCCTGACGTACCCCTACAGTGGAAACCCTCAAAAAGTGACCACATTTTGGAAACTACACCTCTTAAAGAATATATTAAGGGGGTACTGAGAAATTTGACCCCATAAGCGTTTTACAGAATTTGAAAAAACTTGGATGCGAAAATGAAAAGCATTGTTTCTTCCAATAAAATGTTGCTTTAGCCCCAAATTTTTCATGTTCAGAAGCGGCAACAGGAGAAAAAGCACCCCATAATTTGTTACTCATTTTCCTGTATACGGCAACACCCCATTTGTGGTGGTAAACTGCTCTGGGGGCACATGGCAGGATTCTGAATGGAAGGAGCGCCATATGGCTTTTGCTGCGCAGATTTGATAGATTGGTTTACAGGTTCCATTGGTTTTTATTTTTTAACTGATTGTCTTATGTGGGGGCTCATTTTTTGCGGGATAAGGTGACGGTTTGATTGGTACCATTTTGGGGTAAATAAGACTTTTTGATCGCTTGTTATTACACTTTTTGTAAGGCAAAACACTTTTTGATCGATTAAACTTTTTGTGAGGCAAGGTGAAACAAAATGGCTGTTTGGCATAGTTTTTTATTTTATTTTTTTATCATTCACCCGAGGGGGCATATAATGTGATATTTTTATAGTGCAGGTTGTTACAGATGCGGCTATACCTAATATGTCTAGCATGTTTATTTTTGTTAAGTTTTACACAGTGAAATCATTTTTGAACATAATAAAATCTTGTTTTTGTGTTGCCATATTGAGAGATCCTTATTTTTTTATTTTTTGGGCAATTGTCTTAGGTACGGGCTCATTTTTTGCGGGATGAGATGATGGTTTGATTGGTACCATTTTGGGTTAATAAGACTTTTTGATCACTTGGTATTACACTTTTTGTGAGGCAAAACACTGTTTTAATTTTATTTATTTTTTTACAGTGTTCACCTGATGGGGTGGATCATGTGATATTTTTACAGAGCCCGAGCCAGTCGATACGGATGTGGTGATATCAATATGTCTACTTTTCTTTTTTCCCTATTTAAAAAAAAAAAAATTTAACCTTATTTTGAGAAAAGGAGGTGTTCTTTTACTCAAAACTTTTAATTATTTTTGTAAAACTAAATTTTTTTAACTTCTTCTTTCACTTTAGTTTTTCTCCCACTCTGGGACTTCAACTTTTGGGGGTATGATCCCCTGTACAATGCATTACAATACTTCTGTGTTGTAAGGCATTGGCTGGATCTCACAGGCTCTCATGGAAGGCAGCCACAATGCCTAAGGAAGGCATCAGGCTGCCTTCCCTGCCATCAGGTCCCCATCACAGCAGCGCGGGGATCCGATGGCCACCCCGCACCCGGCAGTGCAAGAGTTAATGCGCCGGCATCTGTGTTTTCACTGATGCCGGCGCATAGAGCAGGGGTCCAGCTATCTATGACTGCTGGAGCCCTGCAGCTCCTGTGCCCACCCGCTGGGATTTGTGACCCTGATACCAGCGCGTACATATAAGTTAAATGTTATCGAATGCATTACAGGGAGTGCAGAATTATTAGGCAAATTAGTATTTTGACCACATCATCCTCTTTATGCATGCTGTCTTACTCCAAGCTGTATAGGCTCGAAAGCCTACTACCAATTAAGCATATTAGGTGATGTGCATCTCTGTAATGAGAAGGGGTGTGGTCTAATGACATCAACACCCTATATCAGGTGTGCATAATTATTAGGCAACTTCCTTTCCTTTGGCAAAATGGGTCAAAAGAAGGACTTGACAGGCTCAGAAAAGGCAAAAATAGTGAGATATCTTGCAGAGGGATGCAGCACTCTTAAAATTGCAAAGCTTCTGAAGCGTGATCATCGAACAATCAAATGTTTCATTCAAAATAGTCAACAGGGTCGCAAGAAGCGTGTGGAAAAACCAAGGCGCAAAATAACTGCCCATGAACTGAGAAAAGTCAAGCGTTCAGCTGCCAAGATGCCACTTGCCACCAGTTTGGCCATATTTCTGTCACGGCTGGCGGTGGGGGAAACCCCCAGCCGTGCGGTGCCAGGAGATGGTAGGGTTACCCCTTGGCCGGGACCACAGAGTTAGGGAACAGGTCACCTCCTATTGCGTCCCTAACGCTGACCCTGTCTCCTATCTGTATGAGCCGACCTTGGTGGTAGGAGGACTCATACGCCGGAACCTTAAAGTCCCTACGAGCCCTCAAGTCGGCCCTGTACTAGGGGACAGAGTGAGACGACCTGCTCCTCCTAGGCACGGGGGAGCAGGAGTCTCAACGGCCAAGCAACACAGGGGAATACAATAACAGAACTTATGGCAGTGACAGGCAAATGGGACCAACACATCACTCACCTGCCACAGACAACAAACCCTGGATCCCATGTGCAGGTGCTGCGGTTCAGACACCAACGAACACAGCACACACCAGACATCCCACAGGAACCCAGGACCACAAGCTGCACTAACATAAAACCCCACACACACCTGGAACACCATGAAACATAAGATTTACTGACAAAGGTTTTACTAACAAGGTTTTATGACCAGAAGGATGGTCCTCACCAGGCAGATGGAGGAGACAGGAGGCTGCTCCAGCCAGCATGGCTGAGAGCAACCTACCGAAGCCTGCAAGAGACTCAGGCTATATAGGCCAAGTGGCCACACCCAAACGGCCAGACACACCCAGTGACTCACACACACTGGGAAGGGAGTTAACCCTTCCTACACCACAGAAGAGAAGGGAAAACACCAACTTAAAGGGAAATAGCACACACACTCACTCACCTGTTACCGCTGGCAACGGCATGCGTGGCAGCCGTGACCTGAAGAACAACCAGCAGGCCGAGACCCTGCCACCACATGCACACAACACCAGACGTTGCCGCGGACCACCGCAGGTGAAGGGAGGTGTCCAAGTGCATACAACCAACACAATCTCGTGCACAACAAACACACAAAGGGAGTGCACATAAACACAGACGAAGGACGTGCACACCAAAACACGTTGCCAAGGGCAACCGCACGCATGCCTGTTATTCGCGGCAACCGCACCTGAGGCAAACCACTAAGTGCCCCCAGCTGCGGTTGCGACAACACCAGACCGCGGATAACTGCATGCGGCTCCCAAGGAGTCACGACCATGACCAGGGGTCGTGACAATTTCAGAGCTGCAACATCACTGGAGTGCCCAAAAGCACAAGGTGTGCAATACTCAGAGACATGGCCAAGGTAAGAAAGGCTGAAAGACGACCACCACTGAACAAGACACACAAGCTGAAACGTCAAGACTGGGCCAAGAAATAACTCAAGACTGATTTTTCAAAGGTTTTATGGACTGATGAAATGAGAGTGAGTCTTGATGGGCCAGATGGATGGGCCCGTGGCTGGATTGGTAAAGGGCAGAGAGCTCCAGTCCGACTCAGACGCCAGCAAGGTGGAGGTGGAGTACTGGTTTGGGCTGGTATCATCAAAGATGAGCTTGTGAGGCCTTTTCGGGTTGAGGATGGAGTCAAGCTCAACTCCCAGTCCTACTGCCAGTTTCTGGAAGACACCTTCTTCAAGCAGTGGTACAGGAAGAAGTCTGCATCCTTCAAGAAAAACATGATTTTCATGCAGGACAATGCTCCATCACACACGTCCAAGTACTCCACAGCGTGGCTGGCAAGAAAGGGTATAAAAGAAGAAAATCTAATGACATGGCCTCCTTGTTCACCTGATCTGAACCCCATTGAGAACCTGTGGTCCATCATCAAATGTGAGATTTACAAGGAGGGAAAACAGTACACCTCTCTGAACAGTGTCTGGGAGGCTGTGGTTGCTGCTGCACGCAATGTTGATGGTGAACAGATCAAAACACTGACAGAATCCATGGATGGCAGGCTTTTGAGTGTCCTTGCAAAGAAAGGTGGCTATATTGGTCACTGATTTGTTTTTGTTTTGTTTTTGAATGTCAGAAATGTATATTTGTGAATGTTGAGATGTTATATTGGTTTCACTGGTAAAAATAAATAATTGAAATGGGTATATATTTGTTTTTTGTTAAGTTGCCTAATAATTATGCACAGTAATAGTCACCTGCACACACAGATATCCCCCTAAAATAGCTAAAACTAAAAACAAACTAAAAACTACTTCCAAAAATATTCAGCTTTGATATTAATGAGTTTTTTGGGTTCATTGAGAACATGGTTGTTGTTCAATAATAAAATTAATCCTCAAAAATACAACTTGCCTAATAATTCTGCACTCCCTGTAGAGGTCATTATGGAGAATTTATTTTGTGTATAGACACTGTTATAATTTCTCTATTGTAATGCCATGGGCTCTTATGACCAGTTTGAAAGACAGGTAGGTACACAACAAAGTCACTTCAATACAGTTTATTGCTTGCTCCAGCCAACTTACAGTTCAGTTCAGCCGGATCGCAGCCAGGACAAGTAATCAGTTCATGTCATCCACAATAAAGTCAAGCAGTCTCGGGGCTCCTTTAGAAGCATCCACAGACTAGTGTTTGCTTCACGCGGCTTGCAGGGTGTGATCTGCAGCCTCTTACACAACAGACATACCCTGCCTCATGTTGCTGACTTTTAAACGCAATCGTGGACATGGACCACGTATAAACCCCGGAGTGGATCGTGGGGAGTAAGCACCCACCCAGCTCTTCGCTTACTCCCAGTAAAATCCAGATCCAGATTAGCTGTTACCAGCTATACTAGGTAACAACAGTGTCCACTATATATCTTAGTGGACACTCTAGCTTCTGGCTTCCACTGCACCAAGGCCGCGTACCTTGGTGGCATGTCTCAGGTGCACCACAGCAAACCACAATATGTAGCTCCTTAATAGGTTTCCTGCACCATTCTGGAAGATACAGTATATATCTTCCTTCATATATGAGGCCTGTCACTCCCTCACACTATATAGTAAAAGACATAAACAGGAACTCAACTAAGATATATAGTCTACTACTACTATAGGTGAATACAGCAATATAACATTGTGTAACTCAAATTCCTGCTTGATTGTTGTCAGTAAGGGATCCATTCTGATAATAGAAGTACATTAGGAAATTGCACTAAATGCAGGGGAAATTTTTTGAAACAGTTTAAAAAATATATATAAAACTGAAAGAAAAAATGTCTGCTACCCATAGCAATCAAAGTGCAGCTTTCATTTTTCAGGAGCACTATAAGAAATGAATGATTACTAGAGAAACAAGGACAGTTTTTATTTTAGACAGTTCAGGATCACTGTGGGCATGCTGTATTTAGAAATTATTCATAACATATTTTAATCCCTTTATATATGGATGGTATTGACCAAAGGGTTCATGCCTTGATTCATCTACAAAATGAAAATCAGACATCATATAGTACATGACCAGGGCCGTCTTTACCAAGGGGCAAAAGGGGCAGCTGCCCTGGGCCCAGTTGCTCCTGGGGGGCCCAAGGCAGCTGCCTCTTGAGCCCTGCTAGCTACTGCCCGGGTGTCAGGTTGTCGGCTACACAGGCATCATGATCGTACTGTGTTAATGACCTTAATTCTAGGACCTTAATGAGTTTTGCTCTAGGACCTTAATGACATCATTACCATGTGACCAGTAACCTAGCAATTACTGGTCACATGGCTATGAGGTCATCACAGGTCCTACTGAGTGTTGCAGAAGTTAACTGTGGAGCTTTTTTGTGTAAAGATTACATCAGAAAAAGGTGACAGGGGCTGTTATGTTAATATACTGTAAACTACTGTATAGTGGGGTGCTGTATACTGTGTGGTGGGCTGTATATTGTGTGGTGGGCTATATATTGTGTAATGGGCTGTATATTGTGTGGTGGGTTGTATATTGTGTGGTGGGCTGTATACTGTGGGGGGGGGGTGGCCTGTATACTGTGTGGTGGGCTGTATACTGTGTGGTGGTCTGTATACTGTGGGGGGCCTGTATAGTGTGGGGGGGAGTGCTATACTGCTGTACTGTATAGTGTGGGGGGCTGTATCGTGTATAGTTTGGGGTGCTGTATACAGTGAGGTGTTGTATACCATGAGGTGCTGTATACTGTGGGCTGCTCTACTATATACTGTGGGGTACTGTATAGTGTGGGGTGCTAAACTGCATATTGTGTGGTGCTGTATACTATAGGGTGCTATACTGCATACTGTGGGGTGCTGGGGTGCACTGTAACACTAGGGTGAGCCGAGCCCTGGTCTCCTTCCTGCAGAGCGGTGCCCACTTCCAGCCTGAGCCCAGCTTCCCAGAGCACTGATCCTGAGCCGCTGGAGTCTTCAGAACTGGAAGTATTTACAGTCATTCACTGGACTCTACCAGATGTGTGGATTTTTTGTGTGTGTGTTGTGGTGGAGGGCATGATTGCATGCTAAGGTGTGGGAAGGCGGGATCCAGGGGGCCCAAGTAAATTTTTGCCCAGGGTCCAATCAATATTAAAGACGGCCCTGTACATGACAATTTATTTTTCAGAAAACTAGAACCAGGCTGTACCTCACTTGGATCCAGAGATCTCCCTATTCATTGTTCCAATTGCTCTGCTATATTATCTTCAGGCTGACAGCTCAGGGGGTATGTGCTCTCTGCTACAGGTCTGAGGAAGTGTCTTGTTGCAGCTTTCTCCCTATGACAGCTCAGGGGTGTGTTCTTTCTGCTACAGTTCTGCCCTTGTAACTGTCATAGCTTCTAGCAGTAGATATGACTGGTGGCAGTTAATGGATAGAAATGAGGAAATGGTTGGAACCAACTGAGCATGTGCAACCACCTCAGTAAGTGTACATTAGTATACAGATTAAACACCACTGATATAATGAAGTAAAGAGAATATCTCACAAACAAAGCATTTTTGTAACAGAAACTAAATTACAAAAATAACTAATTTTTCATACTAAATTATATTAAAATAACATTCAATGGTGGCACAACCTCTTTAAAGGGGTCATCCGGGAAATTATATTGATGACCTATCCTCAGGTGAGCTCATCATTATCAGATCAGCAGGGGTCCACCCCACGGAACCCTATCGGTCAGCTGTTAGGAGAGGCCAAGCTCTCCATGAAGGCCGCAGCCTCTTCCTAGGCCAGTGATGGCAAACATTTTAGAGACTGAGTGCCCAAACTGCAAAACCTACTTATTTATTGCAAAGGGACAACACGAAATTTAACCTGAATACTACAGTTCAATATAGTATATATTCCTTGTACTTTATTGCTTAGCTATAATAGCCTGCCTACATTCAATGTGCTGCCTGTCCTGTTTATAGTGCACCCTGCTCTGAATAATGGTAGAAAAAGCCTAAGGCATATTGGTACACCATAGAGTTTTTCCAGAGTGTGGGTGCCCACATAGAGGGCTCTGAATGCTGCCTCTGACATCCGTGCCATAGGTTTGCCACCACTGTCCGAGGCCATGGGATGTCACTGTACAGTGTTCACATGGCCTAGTTGCAGCTCAGTCCCATTGAAGTTAAAGGAGCTGAGCTGCAATACGAAGCACGGCTGCTATAGTATGTATAGCGCTGTGCTTGATGAGCTGCTGGGAGCCGGCCGCACTCACCAGAGATCCGGTGAGTGCGGCGGCTCCATGGAGCAGCTGATCGGCAGGGGTGCTGGGACTCAAACCCCCGCCGATGTGATAATGATGACCTATACTCAGGATACCATTATCATTTCCTGGATAACTCCTTTAAGGACTTAGCTCAGAAGCCTACTCACACACTGGATGCACTGTACTCCGGACCAATCAACATTACAAACATTCATATTTAAAATGGACAATGGCTGATTTGAAGCCTCCCCCCTCTCATGTTGGCTCATTGTATGGTGCTCAAGTGAACAATTGTTGGCAACTTCGTCGCTGAACTTTGTTTCGTTGTTGAACTTTGTTGAGGAGCAACCATGCAAATCAGCTCACCAAACATTTCACCCCTAGAAAAATCTTGTTGTGGGTCTTTAGGCCTGCGCTTCTATGTTTTTCTGGTCACATGAACAATTTTTGCCAGAAAAGACTAAGAGGGAGATTTATGGCATTAAAAAGTCGCAAACTATGGGGGACATTTATCAAACTGGTGTAAAGTAGAACTGGCTTAGTTGCCCATAGCAACCAATGAGATTCCACCTTTCATTTTTCACAGCTGCTTTGGAAAATGAAAGGTGGAATCTCATTGGTTGCTATGGGTAAATAAGCCAGTCCTACTTTACATCAGTTTGATAAATCTCCCCCTATGTGTTTGCAACTTTTTAACTGTGACTTTTGAAAAATTGCTGCATCTTCCAGTTTTTATGCCATCCTCACCACATTTTTTAGAAAGGTATTTACACTAGATTATGGACTAACTGAATTATTTACACCAGAATATGGACTGACTACACTAAACAGTGTACTGACTGACTACAGCACTTACACTAGACTATCGACTTACTGACTGCAGCATTTACACTAGACTATGCACTGACTGCAGCATTTACACTAGACTATGCATTGACTGCAGAGTTTACACTAGACTATGAACGGACTGACCTCAGCATTTACACTAGTCTATGGAATGACTTAGCATTTACACTAGATTATGGACTGACTGACTGCAACATTTACACTAGACTATGGACTGACCGCAGCATTTATACTAGATTATGGACTGACTGGCCTCAGCATTTAGACCAGACTATGGACTGACTACAGTGTTTACATTAGACTATGGGCTGTCTGTCATTTCAAATCACAGTGTTGAACAATTAGAATAAGTAAAGACACTGGCTACCTGAAGGGACAGTAAAAATTCTCATCGGTAAGTGGGCTACGGGATAAGAAAGAGTCTACCTACAAGTGTAGATATGATTTCCTCAATACTTGATAACAAATAAAATCTGCACTATAATGAACAATTCTCTCAACCAAATACATGTCCAATGAACAGGTCATAATGTTTGGAGAGGACACATGGGCCATGCTCCAGATGTGTAGGTCAGGTACAGGGCTGTCTTTAATGCGGGGGAAAGGGGCAGCTGCCCTGGGCCCAGTTGCTCCTGGAGGGACCAAGGCAGTTCCCTCTTGAGCCCCACTGGCCACTGCCCACAAATTATTTTTCTTCCCATAAGACATGTTTTCCCTTAAAAGTGGGGGGAAAATGCCCCTGCGTCTTATGGTGAATACTAATCAGCATTTCCATTATGGAAGCGCTGATTAGTACCGGAGGACCAGGAAGCGGAGAAAGCTCTGTACTCACCGCTTCCTGGTTCTCGGCTGTCAGCTGTGCAGTGGCTGCGCACAGCGTGACCTCACGCTGTGCGCAGCCTTCACAGCCGACAGCCGAGGACCAGGAAGAAGAGAGAGAGCGCTGGTGGTGAGGAGCGGCGGCGTCCAGGAGCAGGAGAGGTAAGTTGTTTATTTTATTTGCGCTGATGGCTGGGGGCTGATATATGAGGCTGGGGGGATGATACATGAGGCTGGGGGGCTGATATGATGCTGGGGGCTGATACATGAGGCTGGGGGCTGATACATGAGGCTGGGGGGCCATGCTCCAGATGTGTAGGTCAGGTACAGGGCCATCTTTAATGCGGGGCAAAAGGGGCAGCTGCCCTGGGCCCAGTTGCTCCTGGAGGGACCAAGGTAGCTCCCTCTTGAACCCCACTGGCCACTGCCCACAAATTATTTTTTTTCCCATAAGACACAATTTTTCCCTAAAAGTGGGGAGAAAATGCCCCTGCGTCTTATAGGGTGAATACTAATCAGCGTTTCCATTATGGAAGCGCTGATTAGTACCGGAGGACCAGGAAGGGCTGATATATGAGGCTGGGGGACTGATATATAAGGCTGTGGGGCTAATACATGAGGATGGGGGTTGATACATGAGGATGGGGGGCTGATATATGAGGCTGGGGATGATTTGAGGCTGGGGGCTGATAAATAAGGCTGGGGGCTGATATGAGGCTGGGGGCTGATTAATGAGGCTAGGGGGATGATATATGAGGCTATGGGGCTGATATACAAGGCTAGGGGGCTGATACATGAGGCTAGGGGGCTGATATATGAGGCTGGGGGCAGATACATGAGGCTAGGGGTCTGATACATGAGGCTGGGGGGCTAATACATGAGGATGGGGGTTGATACATGAGGATGGGGGCTGATATATGAGGCTGGGGGGGCTGATATATGAGGCTGGGGGATGATTTGAGGCTGGGGGATGATAAATAAGGCTGGGGGCTGATATGAGGCTGGGGGCTGATTAATGAGGCTAGGGGGATGATATATGAGGCTATGGGGCTGATATATGAGGCTGGGGGTCTGATGCACGAGGCTGGGGGCTGATAAATGAGGTGGGGGGGTGATACATGAGGCTGGGGGGCTGATACATGAGATTGGGGGCTGATACATGAGGCTAGGGGGCTGATACATGAGGCTAGGGGGCTGATACATGAGGCTGGGGGATGATATGAGGCTGGGGGGCTGATATGAGACTGAGGGCTGATAAATGAGGCTGGGGAATGATATATGAGGCTGGGGGGCTGATACATGAGGCTGTGGGCTGATACATGATGCTGGGGGCTGATACATGAGGCTGGGGGATGATATATGAGGCTGGGGGGCTGATATATGAGGCTTGGGGCTGATAAATGAGGCTAGGGGATGATATATAAGGCTGGGGGCTGATATATGAGGCTGGGGTTAATATGAGGCTGGGGACTGATAAATGAGACTGGAGGGATAAATATGAGGCTGGGGGCTGATACATGAGGCTGGAGGGCTGATACATGAGGCTGGGGGGCTGATACATGAGGCTGCGGCGCTGATACATGAGGCTGGGTGGATGATATATGGCATTGGGGGGCTGATATGAGGTCTGATTGAGGGTCTTATTAACATTGAGGGTCTGATTGGGGCTGTCAGATGAGGTCTGATTAATATTGGGGTTCTGATTGGTGGTGTGACCTGAGGTATATATATATATGAGGCTGGGGGGCTTATACATGAGGCTGGGGGCTGATATATGAGGCTGGGGGGGCTGATATATGACGCTGTGGGGCTGGTACATGAGGCTGGGGGGCTGATACATGAGGCTGCGGCGCTGATACATGAGGCTGGGGGCTGATATATGGCATTGGGGGGCTGATATGAGGTCTTATTGAGGGTCTTATTAACATTGAGGGTCAGATTGGGGCTGTCAGATGAGGTCTGATTAACATTGGGTGTCTGATTGGTGGTGTGACCTGAGGTAATGGAAAATATTTTTTTCTTATTGTCCTCCTCTAAAACCTAGGTGTGTCTTATAGGGCGAAAAATATGGTACTTGCTTGCTCCTCCTCCCGACCTACCCTGCCCCTTGCGTACACGGCGTGCCGTGACGTCACGCAGAGGCACTGCAACGCTAGGGTAAGCCGAGCCCCGGTCTGGGGGGCTGGGGGTCTGATATGAGGCTGAGGGGCTGATACATGAGGCTGATAGGCTGATACATGAGGCTGGGGGGCTGATACATGAGGCTGGGGGCTGATATATGAGGCTGGGGGCTGATACATGAGGCTGGGGGCTAATACTTGAGGCTGGGGGGCTGATACATGAGGCTGGGGGGCTGATATATGAGGCTGTGGGGATGATATATGATGCTGGGGGCTGATATATGAGGCTGGGGAGATGATATGAGGCTGGGGGGCTGATATGAGGCTGGGGGGCTGATATATGAGGCTGGGGGACTGATATATAAGGCTGTGGGGCTAATACATGAGGATGGGGGGCTGATATATGAGGCTGGGGATGATTTGAGGCTGGGGGCTGATAAATAAGGCTGGGGGCTGATATTAGGCTGGGGGCTGATTAATGAGGCTGTGGGGGATGATATATGAGGCTATGGGGCTGATATATGAGGCTAAGGGGCTGATACATGAGGCTAGGGGGCTGATATATGAGGCTGGGGCAGATACATGAGGCTAGGGGGCTGATACATGAGGCTGGGGGGCTAATACATGAGGATGGGGGTTGATACATGAGGATGGGGGGCTGATATATGAGGCTGGGGTGATTTGAGGCTGGGGGCTGATAAATAAGGCTGGGGCTGATATGAGGCTGGGGGCTGATTAATGAGGCTAGGGGGATGATATATGAGGCTATGGGGCTGATATATGAGGCTGGGGTCTGATACACGAGGCTGGGGGCTGATAAATGAGCTGGGGGGCTGATACATGAGGCTGGGGGGCTGATACATGAGATTGGGGGCTGATACATGAGGCTAGGGGGCTGATACATGAGGCTGGGGGATGATATGAGGCTGGGGGGCTGATATGAGACTGAGGGCTGATAAATGAGGCTGGGGGATGATATATGAGGCTGGGGGGCTGATACATGAGGCTGTGGGCTGATACATGATGCTGGGGGCTGATACATGAGGCTGGGGGATGATATATGAGGCTGGTGGGCTAATATATGAGGCTTGGGGCTGATAAATGAGGCTGGGGGATGATATATAAGGCTGGGGCTGATATATGAGGCTGGGGTTAATATGAGGCTGGGGGGCTGATACATGAGGCTGGGGGGCTGATACATGAAGCTGCGGCACTGATACATGAGGCTGGGTGGCTGATATATGGCATTGGGGGCTGATATGAGGTCTGATTGAGGGTCTTATTAACATTGAGGGTCTGATTGGGGCTGTCAGATGAGGTCTGATTAATATTGGGGTTCTGATTGGTGGTGTGACCTGAGGTATATATATATATGAGGCTGGGGGGCTTATACATGAGGCTGGGGGGCTGATATATGAGGCTGGGGGGGCTGATATATGACGCTGTGGGGCTGGTACATGAGGCTGGGGGGCTGATATATGGCATTGGGGGGCTGATATGAGGTCTTATTGAGGGTCTTATTAACATTGAGGGTCAGATTGGGGCTGTCAGATGAGGTCTGATTAACATTGGGGGTCTGATTGGTGGTGTGGCCTGAGGTAATGGAAAATATTTTTTTCTTATTGTCCTCCTCTAAAACCTAGGTGCGTCTTATAGGCGAGTGTGTCTTATAGGGCGAAAAATATGGTACTTGCTTGCTCCTCCTCCCGACCTACCCTGCCCCTTGCGTACACTGCGCGCCGTGACGTCACGCAGAGGCACTGCAACGCTAGGGTAAGCCGAGCCCCGGTCTCCTTCCTGAACTTTGGATGACACTGTTATGGGCATCTGTGGATGACACACTACTATGGACATCTGTGGATGACACACTGTTATGGGGGATCTGTGGATGACACACTGTTATAAACATCTGTGGATGACACTGTTATGGGCATCTGTGGATGACACTGTTATGGGCATCTGTGGATGACACACTGTTATGGGGGAATCTGTGGATGACACACTGTTATGGGGGCTTCTGTGGATGACACACTGAGGCCCCTCCTCTCAATCCAAGAGCACATTGGGGGATCATTGAAGGAGATCTAGTGCCATGAGTGGGGCTCAGTGACAGTGTTAGGGGGGCAGCTCTGCACAGTAACCCCTCTGTATGAGCCAGTGCAGTCATTGTGCTGCTGACTCTGACTGTCATTGTCACTGATCAGTTTTTCCCCTTCCCCTTAGGAAGCACTAAGCAGGAAACGAAACTGCCTGTGTGTTTCCCACTTTCCCACAGAGAGCAGCAATCGAGCAATCAGTAGCCAGGAGCAGCCTTACCTCAATGCAGCTACCGCGTAGCGCTCCAAGTCATGCTCTGTTCCTCCTAGTCCTGGCTTCCATCCACTTCCCGTCGCCGCCTGCAAACCAGAATTGACTGGCAGTGCGGCGGCCGCGAGTGCGAATCTGCAGGCAGCGTGTGACGCACGTCACGTCAGTGTGTGATGATTCGGATCGGCGGCAGCCGGACCACGGGGCCAGACTAACGTTACATTTTGTATGAAAATAAGACGGGATGTCCAGCTTCCAAAAAAGACATTGTTCTTTATTCCAAAATAACACAGGATAAAAACAATCCAATGCGGCAAGCAGGTCTACATGTTTCGGATGCTCAAATACTGATCCTTATTCATGACACATTGGTTGCTGAATGGCTCCATACTTAAATAGCTGAACTTCCTAGCACTCGCAGATGGTTGGGATTAGCAGGAGTGGACACACAAATTGGGTTCCACCTACTATCCAAATGCCATGTGAGTATAAAGGCAAGGATACATATAGAAATAAAAAGTTGGATATGTAAAAAAACACATAAACTGTTTTAAAAGTATATCTGAGCAAAGATCAGTAATGCAGGATTAAATCATGTTTGCGATTTAACCCTGCTGGGACTCGGGAACCCATGCGAAAGAAAAATCCAATAGGACTCCCTATTAAGGAGTTTTCACTTGTAGTCACCTCCTCTAGCAGGAGGATTAACCCTTTCTAGGGCCTGCACTTGAAAACCTGCGGTATCTCCCTGATGAGAGACCGCAAAATGTAGACTGGCTGCTGAAACATTTCTTACTCTGGCATACGGGATGTCTGAAAGATGTTTACAGATTCTGACTTTTAAACTATTCGTGGTGCATCCAATATATTGCAAACTGCATATAGAACAAGTAATGCAATACACCACATAGTTCGTGTTGCAATTTGCATATTGTTTGTTATTAAAGGAATTGTGAGTTGCTGTTAAAACAACTGCTGAACCTGTTTTAATGTAATTGCAGCACGTACAATTGCAGTGGCCGCATTGAAATGTGCCCTTGTGTCTCAACCAGGCACTTTTTTCTTTTTTACTGATATCACTATCAGTGAAAAGACTTGGGCTACTTTTTTGCGCAATAGTCGGTGCGCGACGTGCAATGCATCTGACACCTGGTGAGCTGATGTCAGACCACCGTTCGTCACAATTAAGAACAGATAAATGTTTATTGACTATGGCGCAAATTTGTGAAAATTCCAGACTATAGTTTGTGACAAAACAGGGAACATTTTTTGCGGCTGCATTGGTTTGTCTATTTATATATGAAGGGAGGTCGGGTTGTGCTTTGTCTGGAAAAACAAGCCTGTCTCTGGGTCTGTTCAATGTGTTGGCCCTGGCTCGATCTAAAGTCCAAAGAGGGTACCTGCGCTCCGCAAGTCTCTTGGCCACTATCGCCAGCTCCATTTTTAATTTGTCATCTTTAGAACAATTTCTTTTGGCCCGAATAAATTCCCCTTTAGGGATATTGCGGACCACATGTGGAGGATGGCATGATGTGGCCATAAGAGTTGTATAGCCTGACGTGTCCTTTCGATAGGTACTAGAGTGGACTTGATGAGTCGCAGAGTCACCCTCCAAAGAAAGATCAAAAAAGGCAATGGTGGTAGTGTCATGAGAGATAGTGAATTTTAGACAGCAATGGTTATTGTTGAGAAATCGCCTGACCACATAAACAGCAGGTCGTCAATGTAGTGGCCGTACCATCTCAGGGAGCCGCTCCAAGGGTTATCTGCTGAAAATAAAAGGTGGCATTCCCACCATGCCATGTAGATATTTGCCATGGAGGGCAAAAATTTCGCCCCCATGGAAACTCCTGTCAATTGCAGGAAATAACGTTGCGAGAACATAAGCATTATGTTTTAGCAGAAAAAGCACAACCCGACAAACAAAATCCTGGAAGGTAGGAGAAAAGTCAGAATAGACATTCAAAATCCAAGTTAGGGAGACCATAGCTAAATTGTGAGGGATGACCATATATAAGGATGTAACATCCGCTGTGATCCAAGAGAAGTGCTGTTCCCATTTAAAATCATAAAATGCTTGCAGCACTGCTCTAGTATCCTACAGATAGCCAGGTATAGATTGAACCAGCGGCTGGGTGATACTGTAACGTTACATTTTAAATGGGAAGGGTGGGGAATCAGCGGGGGGGGGCAAGTAATAACCTAGGGTGGGAAATTGCCCCCCTTGCCCCCTGTAGCGACGGCTATGTATATATTACTTTTTTTTTCTTTTGTGTGTGTGTGTGTGTTGTGGTGGAGGGCGTGATTGCATGCTATGGTGTGGGAAGGTGGGATCCAGGGGGCCCAAGTAAATTCTTGCCCAGGGTCCCATCAATATTAAAAACGGCCCTAGTCGGGGATGTAGGTCAGGTATGTAGGTGTGTAGAGACAGCACATCACAAATAAGGAGAGCTGAATAGTCTAAATCCATTAGTGATAACTAAAGGTTGTTTACAAAAATGACATTGTCAATCCTGGGAATAAATCAACAGGCAAATGTGTTTTATCTACTCTCGTACATAATCATTTGCTGGAAAAGTTGATATTCAGTATGACAGTTCTCAGCACTAGTGACACAGTGATACATATTCTTCAGTCTCAAGTTCCTACACAATGTCAATATTAGCCATCATTCTACAATTAAGAGACACAAATTTATAGAAATTCATGGCAGTAAAAAATCATTGCTATTGTCTAACTTTTGTGTTGGGTAAACAACAAACTTAAAAAAGGTCAAACTTACTTGTCAAACAGAGACCAGCCTCACTTTGGCAAATAGGATTTATCATGTAGAGAAGTTAATACAAGGCACTTACTAATGTATTGTGATTGTCCATACTGCCTCCTTTGCTGGATTAATTCATTTTTCCATCGCATTATACACTGCTCGTTTCCAGGGGTTACGACCACCTTGCTATCCAGCATTAGAGGTGTCTGTCCATTGCACATTGTAGGAAAAAGCTCCAGAGAGGCCAGCATTTTTTCCCATAGTGTGCAAGCACGGCCACCGCTGCTGGATTACAGGGTGGTTGTAACCCCTGGAAATAAGCAGTGTATAATGTGTTGGACAAATGAATCAAGCCAGCAAAGGAGGCATTATGGACAATCACAATTAGAGTTGAGCGAACCCGAATTCAGGTTCGTACTGAACTTTAGGTTTTTCAGCACCCGGCCCCGAACCCGAACATTTACGTAAAAGTTCGGGTTCGATGTTCGGCGATTTTTATGGTGCTTTTTGAAAGGCTGCAAAGCAGCCAATCAACAAGCATCATACTATTTGCCCCAAAAGGCCATCACAGCCATGCCTACTATTGGCATGGCTGTGATTGGCCAACTGCAGCATGTGACACAGCCTCTATTTAAGCTGGAGTCACTTAGCGCCGCCCATCACTCTGCTCTAATTAGTGTAGGGAGAGGCTGCAGCTGCTGTGAGGGAGAGATCAGGGAGTGATCTTATCAAGAACTGGTTTATGTACTCAGCCAAAAAAGTGTTTTGTGGGTGCAGTGCACAATTTTTTTAAGCCTGCCCTGAGCCAACTACTGCTGAAAACGAACTTTTTTTCTTCATTTCATCAATATCAATACTTGATTGGCAGCAATTTTATGCAACGATAGTGCACCAGCATAGGCTATCTGCAAGTCCAGAAATACAGCTTTGGCATACTGGGGTGAAAAAAAACCCTCTAATATACTGCACATCTCTGATAAGACAAGCATAAGTGACTGTCACATTTAGGACAGAAATACAGCTTTTTGGGTACTGGGGTGAAAAAAGCCTGTAATATACTGCATATCTGGGATTAGACAAGCATAAGTGACTGTCACATTTAGAACAGAAATACAGCTTTTTGGTTACTGGGGTGAAAAAACCCTTTAATATACTGCACATCTGGGATTAGACAAGCATAAGTGACTGTCACATTTAGGCCATAAATACGGCTTTGGCATACTGGGGTGAAAAAAGCCTCTCATATATTGCACATATGGGATTACACGTGCATAAGTGACTGTCACATTTAGGACAGAAATACAGCTTTTTGTTTAGGGTGAAAAAACCCTCTGATATACTGCACATCTGTGATTACACGTGCATAAGTGATTGTCACATTAAGGCCAGAAATCCTGCTTTGGCTTACTGGGGTGAAAAAACCCTCTGATATACTGCACATCTGTGATTACACATGCATAAGTGATTGTCACATTAAGGCCAGAAATACACCTTTTTGGTTACTGGGATGAAAAAAAGCCTCTAATATATTGCACATCTGGGATTACACATGCATAAGTGAGTGTCACATTTAGGCCAGAAATACGCCTTTTTGGTTACTGGGGTGAAAAAAGCCTCTGATATACTGCACATCTGTGATTACACGTGCATAAGTGAGTATCACATTTAGGCCACAAATACCGCTGTCATATAGAGTTAAAAAATTGGGTGCAATACCCTACATCAGGGTTTTTATTGGCGGTTACATTTTTTTAACAGACTTAACCACTTTTTACTTTGCTTTGTAAACGCTAACTATGAGGCAAACATCTAATAAGGGACGAGGTCATGGTCGTGGTGGTGGTGTTGATGGAGCCTCTGGTGCAGGGAGAGGACGTGGCCGTTCTGCCACAGCTACACGTCCTACTGAACCTACTACTTTAGGTCCCAGTAGCCGCCTGAATCTACAGCGATATTTGGTCGGGCATAATGCCGTTCTAAGGATGGTAAGGCCTGAGCAAGTACAGGCGCTAGTCAATTGGGTGTCCGACAGTGGATCCAGCACGTTTACATTATCTCCCACCCAGTCTTCTGCAGAAGGCGCACAGGTGGCGCCTGAAACCCATGCCCATCAGTCTGTCACATCACCCCCGTGCATATCGGGGAACCTGTCTGAGCCTCCAGTCATGCAGCAGTCTCTTATGCTGTTTGAAGACTCTGCTGGCAGGGTTTCCCAAGGGCATCCACCTAACCCTTCCCCAGGGGGGGAAGAGATAGAATGCACTGACGCACAACCACTTATGTTTCCTGATAAGGACATGGGAATACCACCTCAGCATATCTCTGATGATGACGAAACACAGGTGCCAACTGCTGCGTCTTTCTGCAGTGTGCAGACCGAAAAAGGATGTCAGGGAGGAAGTCTGGGTGGAAGACGATGCAGGGGACGATGAGGTTCTAGACCCCACATGGAATGAAGGTCGTGCCACTGACTTTCAGAGTTCGAAGGAAGAGGCAGTGGTGAGACCGAGCCAACAGCATAGCAAAAGCAGGGAGCAGGGTGCAAAAGCAGAGCAGCAGTCACCAAAACAGTTCGCCTGCTACTGGCCACCGTCACCAGGGACCGAGTACACCAAATGCAGCTTCAAGGAGTTCCCTGGCATGGCACTTCTTCATACAATGTGCAGACGACAACACTCGAGTGGTTTGCATGCTGTGCCATCAGAGCCTGAAGCGAGGCATTAACGTTCTGAACCTTAGCACAACCTGCATGACCAGGCATCTACATGAGAGACACGGGCTGCAGTGGAGTGAGCACCTTCAAAACCAAGAAAGGGCTCGGGGCCCTCCTGCTCCCTGCTGCTGCTTCTGCCTCTTCCTCCGCCTCTGGAGGAACGTTGCACCTGCCGCCCAGCAAACAGAGGATGTGCCACCAACAACACCAGCTCCGTCACCAAGCATCTCCACCATGTCATACGGAAGCGTTCAGCTCTCCATCTCACAAACCTTTGAGAGAAAGAGTAAATTCTCACCTAGCCACCCTCGATCCCTGGCCCTGAATGCCAGCATTTCTAAACTGCTGGCCTTTGAAATGCTGTCATTCAGGCTGGTGGAGATAGACAGCTTCAAACAGCTCATGTCGCTTGCTGTCCCAGCCGCCACTACTTCTCCAGGAGAGCCATTCCCTCCATGCACAACCAAGTATCGATAAAATCAAGTGTGCACTGCGCAACGCCATCTGTGGCAAGGTCCACCTAACCACAGATACGTGGACCAGTAAGCACAGCCAGGTACGCTATATCTCCCTAATTGCACACTGGGTAAATGTAGTGGCGGCTGGGCCCCAGGCGGAGAGCTGTTTGGCGCACGTCCTTCCGCCGCCAAGGATCGCAGGGCATAATTTTTTGCCTCCTGTTGCCTCCTCTTCCTACTCGGCTTCCTCCTCCTCTTCTACCACCTTCTCAGCCGGTCAGCGACAGACCTTCACCACCAACTTCAGCACAGACAGGGGTAAACGTCAGCAGGCCATTCTAAAACTGATGTGTTTGGGGGACAGACCCCACACTGCGCAGGAGTTTTGGCGGGGTATAGAACAACAGACCGACGAGTGGTTGCTGCCAGTGGGCCTCAAGCCCGGCCTGGTGGTGTGCGATAATGAGCAAAATCTCGTTGCTGCTCTGGGACTAGCCGGTTTGACGCACATCCCTTGCCTGGCGCATGTGCTGAATTTGGTGGGGCAGAAATTCATTCACAACTACCCCGACATGTCTGAGCTGCTGCATAAAGTGCGGGCCGTCGGGCGCGCTTTCGGCGTTCTCATCCTGCTGCTGCTCGCCTGTCAGCGCTGCAGTGTAACTTCGGCCTTCCCGCCCACTGCCTCATATGTGACGTGCCCACCAGGTGGAACTTCACCTTGCACATGCTGGAGAGACTGTGCAAGCAGCAGCAGGCCATAGTGGAGTTTCAGCTGCAGCACGCACGGGTCAGTCGCACTGCGGAACAGCATTCACCACCAATGACTGGGCCTCCATGCGAGACCTGTGTGCCCTGTTGAGCTGTTTTCAGTACTCCACCAACATGGCCAGTGGCGATGACGCCGTTATCAGTGTTACAATACCACTTCTTAGGGCGATGATGGAAGAGGATGTGGCACCGGATGAGGAGGAGGAAAAGGGGTCATCTCTAACACTTTCAGGTGGCTCAGAAAGTGGCTCAGAAAGAGGATTTTTGCAACAGCAGAGGCCAGGTACAAATTTGGCCAGCTAGGGCCCACTACTGGAGGACGAGAAGGAGCAGGATGAGGAGGATGGGGATGAAGCATGTTCACAGCGGGGTGGCATCCAAAGCAGCTCGGGCCCATCACTGGTGCGTGGCAGGGGGGATACGGAGGACGCAGACGATACGCCTCCCACAGAGGACAGCTTGTCCTTACCTCTGGGCAGCCTGGCACACATGAGTGACTACATACTGCAGTGCCTGCGCAACGACTGCAGAGTTGCCCACATTTTAACGTGTGCTGACTATTGGGTGGCCACCCTGCTGGATCCCCGTTACAAAGACAATGTGCCCTCCTTAATTCCCTCACTGGAGCCTGATCGGAAGATGCGCGACTACAGGCGCACGCTGATAGACGCACTCCTGAGAGAATTCCCGACTGACGCCGGGGGACAAGTGGAAGCAAAAGGCGAAGGCAGGGGAGGAGGAAGAGGTCGCCAACGCAGCTGTGTCAGCACCAGCACCTCAGAAGGCAGGGTTAGCATGGTCGACATGTGGAAAAGCTTTGTCACCTCGCCGCAACAACCGGCCCCAACTGCTGATATGGAGCTTGTTAGCAGGAGGCAGCATTTGAACAACATGAACAACATGGTGCAACAGTACCTGTGCACAAGACTACACGTACTGACTGAGGGTTCTGCCCCATTCAACTTCTGGGTCTCCAAATTGTCCACATGGCCAGAGCTTGCCCTGTATGCCTTGGAGGTGCTGGCCTTCCCTGCAGCCAGTGTACTCTCTGAACGTGTATTTAGCACGGCAGGAGGCATCATTACAGACAGACGCAGTCGCCTGTCCACAGCCAACGTGGACAAGCTCACGTTCATTAAAATGAACCAGGCTTGGATCCCACAAGACTTGTCTGTACCTTGTGCAGAATAGACATTTATACCACCATCAAACATACATTCTTGTACTCAAGTGCAATGATTCTTTGTTTTCTTTTTTTTTATTTGTCCCAATATTTTGGGGGCTCCCTACCCCCCAATAAAAAATAGAAAAAAACATTGTTGGCTACCTGTTCCTCCTCCATTGCTGCCTCCACCTACAACACCACATTCACCGCCTCCTCAACCTCCGACTCCATATCCACCCCCTTCTCTGAGTTGCGGGTTAATAATTAGTAATTTTTAGTTATTTTATTTCATTTTAAGTTATTTCCCTATCCACATTTGTTTGCAGAGCAGTTGCCATGCTCTTAAGCACATTTTTCACCTTTTACACCCCTCTAGCCTTTTCAAGGACTATTTTAGAGCCATTTTAATGTAAAAAAAGGTGCCAATTTTAGTGACATGAACCCCTTTTGCCATTAATAAACCCCTGCTCTACATTGCTGACAGGGGCCTAAATCTCTCAAAATCCTCTGTTCTATTGCTGGCTGACATGAACCCCATTTTGCTGTGAATGAACCCCTGCTTTGCATTGCTGACAGGGAACTAAATTTAGTAAAAACATCCGTTACTGATCGGAAGATGCGCGACTACAAGCGCACGCTGCTGATGGCATTCCCACCTGACAGCGGGGGCACAGTGGAAGCACAAGGGGAAGGCAGAGGAGGAGGAAGAGGTCGCCAACGCAACTGGGGCACCGCCAGCACCTGAGAAGGCAGGGTTAGCATGGCCCAAATGTGGAAAAGCTTTATCAGCCTTGGAGGTGCTGACCTGCCCTGCAGCCAGTGTATAGTGTGAACATGTGTTTAGCACAGCATTATCACAGGCCACAGCCAATGTGGACAAGCTTACGTTTATCAAAATGAACCAGGCATGGATCCCACAGGACTTGTCCGTACCTTGTGCAGAATAGACATTTATACCAGCCTCAACCATCCCTACTTGTACTCAAGTGCACTTATTCTTTGTTTTATTTTGGGGGATACCCCAATAAAAAAAATAACAAAATCAGTGTTGGCTACCTATTCCTCCTTCACTGCCGCTTCCACCTACACCGCTATGTCAACCTACACCGCCACATCCACCCATCCACCGCCTCCTCAACTTCCTACTTCTAGATCCAGATTGTTATTTTAAAATTTTCTGTATTTTACGTTATTTAAAATCATTTCCCTATCCACATTTGTTTGCAGAACAGTTGCCATGCTCTTAAGCACATTTTGATGCCTTTTGCAGCCCTCTAGCCCTTTCCCAGGACTATTTTAGAGCCATTTTAGTGCCCAAAAGTTCGGATCCCCATTGACTTCAATGGGGTTTGGGTTTGGGGTCAAGTTCGGGTCCCGAACCCGAACTTTTTTTCAAGTTCGGCCGAACCTGCCGAACCCGAACATCCAGGTGTCCGCTCAACTCTAATCACAATACATTAATAAGTGCCTTGTATTGTGGCATCATAATTGTCCAGTATCATAATAGATAAACTGAATAAGTAAACATCTATATATATATAATTTAGGAAAGCGCAAAGGTCCGTCATTGACGGAAGGTATATGTCACCGAGATTCCTGGCCTTGGTGAGGTAAGAGCCAGTAGTTTTGAGTGTTAGCGGCAGCTAGTGCTGACTGAAACAGTTTGCTGTTAGTATGGCTGTAAAGCCAATCCGGGCCAGCTCTTACTGGGAGTAGCTAAAGTGCTTGGTGGGTGGCTTCTCCCCACGTTCCAGGCCAGGTCTTTACTGGCCTATATTAAACCCGGCCAGCAGTCTCAGCTGGGTGTGGTTTTCTCCTCTCTGACAGTGGAGCGCTGTCAGTCTCTGTGTGTTTGGGAACTGAGAACTTTACTGGGAGTGAAAGAAGCCACATCTCACTGAGAGACGCCTGCTGGGAAACAGGCCCTAAAGCCTGCTGTGGACTGCGGGTAGAAAAAAACTGCTGACCAGGTGAAGGCTTTTATTCTGTGAACTTTTTATGGTGTGAACAAACACCAAGACTGCAAATCATTACTTTTTGTTTTTCCTTATGTGTGAATAAAACACTGAACTGTTTAAGTTAAACACTTTGTGGTTGCCTCTGTACTGCGTCCGCTAGCCTGTCTACCAGAGCAAATCCCCACAATTGGTGGAGGATGCGGGTAAATGCAGTGAGGTTGAAAAGTTTTTTTTTGCTTTCCCGGGCACAAGTGCATGTCCTATATTAAGCCGGCAAGGTTATGACCCGTGTCCCCTGACAAAATGGAAGCGGTCATGAAAGCCCTCGTGGAGGCTAACTTGCAGCAGCAGGAGGCTAACAAGCAGCAGCAGGAAACTAACCAGCTGATATTACAACATGTGATGGTGTTGCAAGCGGCAGGAGCTTCCCAGAACGTCCGCAATGCTCGGAAAGCTGTCCGTGCAAGATCCCTAAGATGACCCCCTCGGATGACGTCAAGACCTATCTGGCAGTGTTCGAAAAGGTGGCCGTGAGGGAGAAGTTACCCTGAGACCAGTGGGCTAAGGTCGTCGCTCCATTTAGGCACCTGGACCCGAGCAAGTTTTTTTTCAATCTCCCCGATGATCAAGCGGCAGACTACACAACCGTAAAAGGTGAGATCCTGGTGAGACTAGGGGTGAATGTGTTGGTCCGGGCCCAGCGAGTGCATCAGTGCGAATTCAACCCTGCTGAACTCGCCAGACCACAATATTATGACCTGCTACACCGGTTGCAAAAATGGCTGCAGCCTGACATACTGACTCCCAATGCTATGCTGGACCGTCTGTTGGCGGATGTGTTCTGGAGGGCTTTGCCGTACCCTCTCCAGCACTGGATCGGCCAGGTGTTTCCTGGTAATGCTTTAGAGATGGTCGACCTGGTGGAGCGCTACGAGGCCACCAGAAATCTCCAGGGGGGTTCTTTTGGTAGGGGGCCAGTCAAACCCCAGAAATCTCCACCCCAGACCCGGCGGCTAGTGCCAGCCAAACCCGCCCGGGATGTACCCCATGCAGACCCAGCCACAGTGGTCTTCTGGGGGTGTCACGAGCCTGGACACATAAGGGCCGACTGTCCCCATTGAGGTAAACCCATCAATACCAACTATGGCTACTACCACTCATTGTATGCCAGGAAGCTATGCGCCACAGGAACCTCAGAGACTATAGACAATAGCCTCCTGTACCAGGTGGAAGTGGGGGACACTCTGGCGGTGGCACTGCTGGATTCAGGGAGCCTGGTGTCCCTGGTAAGAGCTGCCCTGGTGCGGCCCGCCGAGTATACTGGCCGAAAGGTCAGCGTTATGTGCATTCATGGAGACTTAATGGACTATACCACCGCCCTGGTCTCTCTATCAATGGTGGCCAGCAGGTGGACTCATGAGGTGGCCGTCGCCACAAAATTACAGTATGGCCGGAAAGTTACCGATACCCGTGAGACAGACGTAACCCTAGCAGAATGGCCCAGCTCAGGGGGGAACCCGAACCCTGGGAAACTGAGTCCGAAGGGCCAGCGGTAGTGGTGACCCCCACTTCGGTGGAAGAGGGAGAGACAACCCCGTTAAGAGTGATCGTGGGAGACATGAAGGACTTGCCGCCGGGTCCTGAGCTGGCAGACCTCAATGTCTCCAGGGATAATTTTGGTACTGCACAACACTGGGACCCAACCCATTCCCGGGCCTGGGAAAATGTATTAATAATAGATCGGGATCCACAACAACCGGGGGCAGAGTCAGTGTTTCCCCGTTTTGTGGTTCATCAAGATATGTTGTATCGGGTAAACCGGTTGCAAGGTGAATCCATTGTGAACAGTTAGTGGTGCCCCAGGCTTATCGCAAACTCGTGTTAGAATTAGCCCACCAGCATGTTCTCGGGGGTCATCTGGGAATGCAGAAAACCCAGTACCCGATACTACAATGGTTTTACTGGCCCGGTGTGTTCAGAGAGGTAGAAGAATATTGTAAGTCTTGCCCAACCTGCCAGATAACGAGCCCCCAGCCACATTTCCGTAGTCCCCTGGTACCCCTCTCGATTAACGAGGTCCCATTTGAGCGAATCGCTATGGATCTTATAGGCCCGGTGCCGAAGTCCGCTAGAGGGCACCAACACATCTTGGTTGTCCTTGACTACACCACTCGGTACCCGGAAGTGGCGCCACTGCGTCATACATCAGCCAAACTCATAGCTAAGGAGTTAATGGAGATGTTTTCTCGAGTGGGTCTGCCTAAGGAGGTTCTGACTGACCAAGGGACCCCATTTATGTCCAAGTACATGAGGGAACTCTGTAAGTTGCTCCACATAAAACAGCTACGGACGTCCGCGTATCATCCGCAAACAGATGGCCTGGTAGAGAGGTTTAATAAAACATTAAAAAATATGTTAAAAGACTGGTGTCTAAGGATGGGAGGGACTGAGACCTTCATCTGCTTTATCTCATGTTCGCAGTGCGAGAGGTGCCCCAGGCCTCTAGTGGGTTCTCGCCCTTCGAACTGCTATACGGCAGACACCCTCGCGGTCTGTTGGAAGTGGTCAAAGAGGCGTGGGAACAACAACCCACACCGCACAAAAGTGAGGTTGAGTACGTCACCCAGAAGCAGGGACGGATAGAAACAGTTTTATCTCTGGTTAGAGAGCATATGGAGGCAGCGCAACGAGCCCAGTTTTTCTACCCGCAGTCCACAGCAGGCTTTAGGGCCTGTTTCCCAGCAGGCGTCTCTCAGTGAGATGTGGCTTCTTTCACTCCCAGGAAAGTTCTCAGTTCCCAAACACACAGAGACTGACAGCGCTCCACTGTCAGAGAGGAGAAAACCACACCCAGCTGAGACTGCTGGCCGGGTTTAATATAGGCCAGTAAAAACCCGGCCTGGAACGTGGGGAGAGCCACCCACCCTGCACTTTGGCTGCTCCCAGTAAGAGCCGGCCCAGATCGGCTTTACAGACATACTAAATAGCAAAACCATGTCAGCCAACACTAGCTGCTGCTGACACATGAAATTACCGGCTCTTACCTCACCAAGGCCAGGAATCTCGGTGACACATACCTTCCGTCAATGACGGACACTTGCGCCTTCCTACATACCTCCCCTCTTTGTTCAACCCTGAGGGGGTGAACACTTGCCAGACAGTGTACCCGGGACAGGGCATCCGCATTTCCCTGTAAGCTGCCTGTCCTGTGTTCCACTGAGAACTTGAAGTTCTGTAACGACAAGAACCATCTGGTGACCCGAGCATTTCTCTCTTTGGTTTGGCTCATCCACTTGAGAGGGGAGTGGTCGATCACAAGACGGAACTTTGTCCCCAACAGATAATAGCGGAGAGACTCGAGTGCCCATTTGATGGCCAGGCACTCTCTCTCCACTATACTGTACCTACTTTCAGCTGGGGTAAGCTTTCGACTCAGGAAAACAACAGGATGTTCTTCCCCATTGATGTCCTGAGAGACTACAGCTCTGTGGCCTACTTCAGAGGCATTGATCTGTACCACAAATTCCCTCACAGGGCAGACTTCAAAGCGGAGAAAGCCTTTTCCGCCTGTTCATTCTACTGAACCGTCACTGACTTGCGTCCCTTCAAAAGGCCTGTCAATGGTGCGGTGACTGTAGCAAAATTGGGGACAAACCTCATATAGTACCCCACCATACCCAGGAACGACTTTACTTGCCGAGTAGTGACAGGTCAGGGCCAATTCCTAATTGCCTCAATTTTTTTCACCTGAGATTTGATCATTCCGTGCCCAATTACATACACCAGGTACTTGGTCTCTTCTAACCCTATCGAGCATTTTTTGGGTTAGCGGTTAAGCCAGCCTTCCTAAGGGAGTCCACTACAGCCTTTACTTTAGATAGGTGACTTTCCCAGTCGGTGCTATGGATAACGATATCATCCAGGTACGCCGAAGCGTACCAACGATGTGGGCGTAGTACAACGTCCATTAGCTTTTGAAACGTGGCAGGAGCGCCATGTAGACCAAAGGGTAATACCTTGTACTGATACAGCCCCTCTGGTGTGATGAAAGCCGTTTTTTTCCTTGGCAGCCTCCGTCAAGGGTATCTGCCAGTACCCTTTGGTGAGGTCCAACACAGAAAAATACCGGGCTTGGCCTAACTTCTCAATAAGCTCATCTACTCAAGGCATGGGATATGCGTCAAACTTGGACACCTCATTTAGTTTGCGAAAGTCGTTACAGAACCGCAATGTCCCATCCGGCTTGGGTATTAAGACTATCGGACTGGCCCATTAACTTTTTTGACTCCTCGCTGACACCTAGCTAGGAACTTATTGTCTACAGTCGGTACCAGAACCAACACCCGATCACCCGGGTTAAAGTTCCGGACCCGAGCCTGGTGATTATAGATCCTACTCTAGGCTCGCTGTGCTGCCTCCATATCCTCCCTAACCAGATGTAACACTGTTTCTATCCATCCTTGCATCTGGGTGACGTATTCAACAACACTTTTGTGCGGTGTGGGTTGTTGTTCCCACGCCTCTTTGGCCACGTACAACAGACTGCGAGGGTGTCTGCCGTATAGACGTTCGAAGGGCGAGAACCCAGTAGAGTCCTGGGGCACTACTCGCACTGCGAACATGAGATAGAGCAGAAGAAGGTCCCAGTCCCTCCCATCCTTAGAGACCGCTCTTTTTAACATATTTTTTTATGTTTGATTAAACCTCTCTACCAGGCCATCCGTTTGCGGATGATACACGGACGTCCGTAACTGCTTTACGTGTAGTAACGTACAGAGTTCCCTCATGAACTTGGACATAAATGGGGTCCCTTGGTTAGTCAGAACTCAGAACCTCCTTAGGCAGACCCATTCGAGAAAACATCTCCATTAACTCCTTAGCTATGAGTTTGGCTGATGTATGACGCAGTGGCACCGCCTTCGGGTACCGAGTGGCGTAGTCGAGGATGAACAAGATGTGTTGGAAGAACTTCTGTAGAATCCGGCACTGCTTTTTCTGCTGGCCCAGGTGTCCACCAAGAACATGTTGGTGGGCTAACTCCGACACAAGCTTGTGATACACCCTGGGCACCACCAGCTGTTCAATATGCTCACCCCGTAGTTGATTTACCTAGTACAGCATCTCCTGTTGAACAACAAAACGGAAGAACATAGACTCAGCCCCCGGTTGCTGCCGCTCACCCTCAACTGCTACCACATTCTCCCAGGCTCAGGATAGAGTCGGGTCCTGGTGCTGTGCTGTACCAAAATTCGATTTTACGTCTGTCTCCCGGTATCGGTAACTTTCGTATCCGCCCATAGTGCCGGGAAACCGGGGAAGTCTCTCCCAATTATGAGTTCATATTTTAATTTTGTGATGACGGCCACCTCATAAGTCCACCTGTCGGCCATCGTTGATAGAGAGACCAAGGTGGTGGGATAGTCCTTTAAGTCTCCATGAATACACACTACGCCGATCTTTCGGCCAGTATACTCGGCGGGCTGCACCAGGGCAGCTCTTACCAGGGACATCAGGCTCCCTGAATCCATCATAGCCACCACCAGAGTGTCCCCCACTTCCACCTGGCACAGGTGGCTATTGTCTATAGTCTCGAAGGTTCCTGTGGCACACAACTTCCTGGCATATAGTGAGTGGCGGTAGCCATAGTTGGTGTCCATGGGTAAACCCCGATGGAGACAGTCAGCCCTTATGTGTCCAGGCTCCTGACATCACCAGAAGACCACCAGAGCTGGGTCTACAGGGAATACGTCCCGGGTGGGTTTGGCTGGCACCTGCCGCCAGGTCTGGGGTGGAGATTTCTAGGGTTTGACTGGCCCCCTCCCAAAAAAAACCCTGTAGATTTCTGGTGGCCTAGTAGCGCTCCACCAGGTTGACCATCTCCAAGGCATTACCCGGAGACACCTGGCCGATCCAGTGCTGGAGGGGGTACGGCAAAGCCCTCCAGAACACATCCGCCAAGAGATGGTCCAGCATAGCAGTGGGGGTCAGTACGTAAGACTTCAGCCATTTTAGCAAACTGTGTAAAAGGTCATAATAATGCGGTCTGGCGGGTTCAACCGGGTTAAATTCCCACTGATGCACTCGCTGGGCCCGGACCAACACATTCACCCCCAGTCTTGCCAGGATCTCACCTTTTACAGTCAGGCAGTCGGCCGCTTGATCATCGGGGAGATCGAAAAAAACTTGCTGGGGTCCAGACGCCAGGAACAGAGCGACGACCTCAGCCCACTGGTCTTGGGGTAACTTTTCCTTCACGGCCACCTTTTCGAACACTGCCAGATAGGTCTCGACGTCATCCGAGGGGGTCATCTCAGGGATCGCCGCAAGGACAGCTTTCCGGGAATTGTGGACGTTCAGGGATGCTCCTGCGCTTGCAATGCCATCACATGTTGCAATAGCAGCTGGTTAGTTTCCTGATGCTGCTTGTTAGCCTCCAGCTGCTGCAAGTTAGCCTCCACGAGGGCCTTCACGACCGCCTCCATTTTGTCAGGGGACATGGGTTGTAACCTTGCCGGCTTAATGTAGGACATGCACTTGTGGCGGGGAAAACAAAAACTTTTCGGCCTTCAGGCCTGCCTTACTGCGTTTGCCCACATGCTCTACCAATTGTTGGGATTTTCTCTGATAGACAGGCTTGCGGACGCAGTATAGAGGCAACATTTTAACTTAAACAGTTTAGTGTTTATTCACACATAAGGATAAGAAAAACAAAAAGTCAGTTTCAAGGAAAATCAGTCACCTGGAGCCTGGTGTTTTTTCACACCATGCAGCATTGCAGAAGTCCTTGGACATAGCAGAAACCACCTGCTCTCACGCCAACAAGGTAGCAGGCCTTTACCCAGGCCTTTACCCAGGCCCAAACTCCCAGGTCCCAACACAGAGACTGACAGAGCTTTACTGTCAGAGAGGAGTAAATCCCTACCACCTGACAGTGCTGCCTGTGTTTTATAGCCCAAACCAAAACTAAGCCTGGAACGTGGGGAGCAGCCACCCACCCCACACTTTGGCTGCTCCCAGTAAGAGCTGGCCCGGATTGGCTTTACAGTCATACTAAATAGCAAAACTATGTCAGTCAGCACTAGCTGCTGCTGACACATGAAACTACCGGCTCTTACCTCACCGGGGCCAGGAATCTCGGTGACACATACCTTCTGTCAATGACGGACTCTTGCGCCTTCCTACAATATATATACTGAACAAAAATATAAACGCAACACTTTAAGTTTTGCTCCCATTTTGCATGAGCTGAACTCAAAGATCTGAAACATTTTCTACATACACAAAAGACCTATTACTCTCAAATATATATTGTTCACAAATCTGTCTAAATCTGTGTTAGTGAGCACTACTCCTTTGCCGAGATAATCCATCCCACCTCACAGGTGTGGCATATCAAAGTGCTGATTAGATAGCATAGATATTGTCCAAATAATAAATATATTAGTCCTGCTCACCCAACTCTTTCGTGCACGGACCAAGCCAAGGCCGGCTCTTCACATAGGCATGACAAGAAAAAGTTCCAGCACGGGATAGATCATACGTTGCTGCGTCTTTATTCCAGTATTCACATGAGAGGTAAAACATAGTAAACTTCACCTCCCTCCACCTCCCATCAGATCGACATGTTTCGAACCTCCCGGTTCTTAATCATGATCACTCCGTTTGTCCCATATGTGCGGCTCTTATAACCCTTCGCCTCCAATAAAACAGGGTGGGGGCAAAAGGTTATCACTTTAGACACTGTACATATTTCTATGGAGTTTATGCATAAAATTTAAAATTATTTAGGTATATGAATCAGTGATTTTGTTAAATAATCAAGTAATTTAATTGATTGATCTCAGTTCATACATCGAATAATCATATGGTTGATCCCAGTTCATAAATCACTGTCCATAATTATGTATACTTGATCACTGTTAATCACTGTTCAAAATTCATCAGTGTTCATAGTTCATCAAATATATATTTTTTCAGTTTGAACATAATTAATAAATCGTGGTGTACCTCTCAAATAGTGATTTAGTTAGGTATTCCCGTAATGCTGGCTTCTAGGGAGGAAAACTCTGACTGGAGCTTTCATATCTCACTCCCCGATAGAGATGCCTGGTTTCTTGTATCGCGGTCAATAAAATACTATTTTTAAGTGTACTTCCAGGTGGTAGAGTGCCTGGTAATATATTCACATTTGATCTTAGCCTGGACTGTGGGGTAGTCTAATAACAAGAGCACCTGGTTCCAATTGCTGAAAGAGGTGAGCCTATATATATTCTTTCTATTTCTCCAACTATTCTGATGCTGCCACCCTGATGCCACATATCTGATGCCAAGTGCTCATTCTTACACCCACCATCGTCAGTGGGTACTGTTATTGCCACCCACCTCCCTACTCTGTCACCTGGTCACTCTGTGGTCTCCTCATGCTGCTGAAACCACCACACTATGTCACCTTGTCACTCTGTGGCATCCTGATGCTGCCACCTCCACTCTATCGAGTTAAAAACGGCTATTTATTGGCTGCAGAGAGGCTTTATAGTGGTGTAGAACACAGTTCCTTGCAGTAACACGCATAGGGAGTCTGCTGTGGTAGTGAAATAATACTGTGAGTCAGTATGACATGCAGATGACAGGCATCTCTCTTAGAATCACTGCACAGTTTACTAATTTGAGCAGTCTAAACTGACCAAATATCTCAAGTATGAACTCAGCCTTACAGGTCGATGTTAGCATCAAGAAGAAGTGCACTCCTTTTACACTGTCGTCAACTGATTCCACATAAATGTCTACAGAACCTGTTATATTAAACGCTTATAGCAGTAAAGCCCCCCGACAGAGTTGAGAGGGTGTCAGCAGTAAGTTTGTGTTGACGTCACTGATTTTTTTGCCCTTCCTCTGATCCGTCAGAACAATAACCCCCCAAAAAACGAACCCTGTCTGTGGAGCATCCACCTGCACTCGGTCAGCATTTTGGTCAGTAATCCATCAGTATTGCTAAACCAAAAAACAACAGTGTGTTTTGTACCCACTCCTGCTTTTGGCTACCAAACCACAAGCCAATTCTAATGAGACCATACAGGCCTTCAGCTCCTACACAAAGAGAATCCGTTGTGCGTCTCATTTTTCCTTCCTTCTGATAGATCAGAAGAAGGGTCAAATAAATTATGATGTCAGCCAAAATAGTGGCCCAGTCATGAAGTGGGGAGGGTGGGAACAGCATGAGAAGTCCACAGAGTGGCCCTATGACATAGTGGTTAGGTGGAAGCAGCATTAGGAGGCCACAGAGTGGCACAATGAGAGTGTGGAGGTGGCAGCAGCAGCATCAGGAGGAGTTTACAGAGCGGCATAATAACAGTATGGAGGTGGCGGCAGCATCAGGGGGCCACAGAGTGGCAAGGTGACCTAGTGTGGAGGCGGCGGCAGCATGAGGAGACCACAGAGTGACCCGGTGACAGAGTGTGGAGGTGGCATCAGCATCAGGAGGCCACAGAGTGGCAAGGTGACATAGTGTGGAGGTGGCAGCAGCATCAGGAGACCACAGAGTGACCCGGTTACAAAGTGTGGAGGTGGCAGCAGCATCAGGATGCCACAGAGTGGCAAGGTGACATAGTGTGGAGGTGGCAGCAGCATCAGGAGACCACAGAGTGACCCGGTGACAGAGTGGGGAGGTGAGTGGCAATAACAGTACCCGCTGATGATGGTAGGTGTAAGAAGGAGCACTTAGCACCAGATGTGTGGCATCAGGCGGGTGGCAGCATCAGAATAGTTGGTTCCTTCAGCAATTGAAACCAGGTGCTCTTGTTATCAGACTAGCCCACAGTGCAGGCTAAGATCGAATGTGAATAATATTAACAGGCACGGTACCACCTGGAACTGCACTTAAAATTTTTATTTTATTGACCGCAGAGTGACCCGGTTACAAAGTGTGGAGGTGGCAGCAGCATCAGGATGCCACAGAGTGGCAAGGTGACATAGTGTGGAGGTGGCAGCAGCATCAGGAGACCACAGAGTGACCCGGTGACAGAGTGGGGAGGTGAGTGGCAATAACAGTACCCGCTGATGATGGTAGGTGTAAGAAGGAGCACTTAGCACCAGATGTGTGGCATCAGGCGGGTGGCAGCATCAGAATAGTTGGTTCCTTCAGCAATTGAAACCAGGTGCTCTTGTTATCAGACTAGCCCACAGTGCAGGCTAAGATCGAATGTGAATAATATTAACAGGCACGGTACCACCTGGAACTGCACTTAAAATTTTTATTTTATTGACCGCGATACAAGGAACCAGGCATCTCTATCAGGGAGTGAGATATGAAAGCTCCAGTCAGAGTTTTCCTCCCCAGAAGCCAGCATTACGGTAATACCTAACTAATCACTATTTGAGAGGTACACCACGATTTATTAATTATGCTCAAACTGAATAAAATATATATTTGATGAACTATGAACACTGATGAATTTTGAACAGTGATTAACAGTGATCAAGTATACATAATTATGGACAGTGATTTATGAACAGGAACCAACCATCTGATTATTCAATTTATGAACTGAGATCAATCATTTAAAATACTTGATTATTTACCAAAATCACTGATTCATATACCTAAATAATTTTTAATTTTATGCATAAACTCCATACAATTATGTACAGTGTCTAAAGTGATAACCTAATACTGAAGCAGTGACATTTTAATAAAGTGAGATTTTAATGAAGTGACAATATAATGAATTGATTTCCAGATATCATTTAATTAATTGGAGCAGTCGGATGAATTGGATGTATATGAGATATATTGGACTGTGAGGCACCTCTTCATTTCTGAAGGACCCACTGTGGAGGATTTACTAAACATTTTTATCTTTGTGCCTTATCCGTCAGTTTGCCTCTACATCCAAATCAGTGGCTTAACTAGAAATTTTTGATTGGGCCCCACCCCAAGAAACTTCTTCGCAACCACATTCTCCTGTGAAACCCCCACTCTTGTGGCTAGTCATGATAACTCTCTCAGACCAAACCCAGTAGCTGCTCCATCCATTTCCTACATTGTCACTCAGTATCGGACTAAGGTACCTAGGGCCCACCAGTAAAATTTATTTTGGGGGCACACCTTATGGATACATTCAAATATAATAAATAATGTAACAATTTTTTTATATGAACATAGGCTGGTTGAGGTGCTATACATTGAATATATGTATGTAGTGCAGTAAATCTAATGTGTTCTGTGCCACTTGTGCAGGGGGTGGGAGACTAGGGGCCCACCGTGCTCCGGGGCCCACCGTGGGATTCTCCTGTACCCCTGTGGGACAGTCCGAGCCTGGTGTCACTGTCTATATCGTCATTGTATAATAATGTTATGGGGGCCTTGACATTAAAATCTTTTAGTCCTTCTCCTGGGTGGGCCCCTTCTGAGTTTGGGCCCCAAAGCAGCCTCTTCCCCTGCTTCCCCTATAGCTACGCCCCTGATCCTAATAATATAGAAAAATATGCAAATTCACATTTGATCTTAGCCTGGACTGTGGGTTAGTCTGATAACAAAAGCACCTGGTTCCAATAGCTGAAGGAGGCGAGCAGCTATATCTTCTTTCTATTTCTCCAACTACCATTACCCCGTAGCAGTGCTCCCTCACACAGCAATATGAACATCTGGAACTGTATTGAAAACAAATGTAGAAAATCAGAGACATATATATATTTGAAGAGTCCACAACCTTGTTAGAAACATGAATAAGACCAATGGTTGATACATTTAGAGATTTAGAGAATTTATTACACAAATAATTGAGACAAAAATGGGAGATCAAATGACTCAAAAGCAATTCACAGACTAAAGTAATAGGGTGTGCGTCTAATAACTTAATATGTATCACTGCCTGGAATAGATGCTAAAATCAAAATAATAAATCTTTATTATGGTATAAGGTAAAAAAGGGGAGGCAAACACCCAAAGGAACAGGCTAAGATATAGCAAAAAATCTCCCCTAAACAGCAACAGATAACCCCTAGTGTGGGGTAGGTGTATACACAGAGGAGAAAAATAGGTCAATAATTGGATTACACTGGGGCTGCAGTAAAATTGAGCAGGTAATACTCTGCCCAAGGCCACATCCGAAAAATGGTTAGGTGAGCGGTTACCTGACACCATATGACTACGGCCAGCCAGGAAATAGCACCCAGTCGTTCCAATGTACCTAGAAATCGCTGCTAGAGACTAGACGTCACAGCCTAGACAGCACATATCATGTGCCTATACAGTCGTGGCCAAAAGTTTTTGAGAATATTGGAAATTGGAAAAGTTGCTGCTTAAGTTTTTATAATAGCAATTTGCATATACCCCAGAATGCTATGAAGAGTGATCAGATGAATTGCATAGTCCTTCTTTGCCATGAAAATTAACTTAATCCCAAAAAAAAAAACTTTGCACTGCATTTCATTGCTGTCATTAAAGGACCTGCTGAGATAATTTCAGTAATCGTCTTGTTAACTCAGGTGAGAATGTTGACAAGCACAAGGCTGGAGATCATTATGTCAGGCTGAATGGGTTAAAATGGCAGACTTGACCTGTTAAAAGGAGAGTGATGCTTGAAATCATTGTTTTTCCATTGTTAACCATGGTGACCTGCAAAGAAACTCGTGCAGCCATCATTGCATTGCATAAAAATGGTTTCACAGGCAAGGATATTGTGGCTACTAAGATTGCACCTCAAGCAACAATTTATAGGATCATCAAGAACTTCAAGGAAAGAGGTTCAATTCTTGTTAAGAAGGCTTCAGGGCGTCCAAGAAAGTCCAGCAAGCGCCAGGATCGTCTCCTAAAGAGGATTCAGCTACGGGATCGGAGTGCCACCAGTGCAGAGCTTGCTCAGGAATGGCAGCAGGCAGGTGTGAGCACATCTGCACTCACAGTGAGGCGAAAACTTTTGGAAGATGGCCTGGTGTCAAGAAGGGCAGCAAAGAAGCCACTTCTCTCCAAAAAAAACATCAGGGACAGGGTGATCTTCCTCAGAAAATATGGTGAATGGACTGCTGAGGACTGGGGCAAAGTCATATTCTCCGATGAAGCCTCTTTCCGATTGTTTGGGGCATCAGGAAAAAGGCTTGTCCGCAGAAGAAAAGGTGAGCGCTACCATCAGTCCTGTGTCATGCCAACAGTAAAGCATCCTGAGACTATTCATGTGTGGGGTTGCTTCTCATCCAAGGTAGTGGGCTCACTCACAATTTTGCCCAAAAACACAGCCATGAATAAAGAATGATACCAAAACACCCTCCAACAGCAACTTCTTCCAACAATCCAACAACAGTTTGGTGAAGAACAATGCATTTTCCAGCACGATGGAGCACCGTGCCATAAGGCAAAAGTGATAACTAAGTGGCTCGGGGACCAAAACGTTGACATTTTGGGTCCATGGCCTGGAAACTCCCCAGATCTTAATCCCATTGAGAACTTGTGGTCAATCCTCAAGAGGCGGGTGGACAAACAAAAACCCACTAATTCTGACAAACTCCAAGAAGTGATTATGAAAGAATGGGTTGCTATCAGTCAGGAATTGGCCCAGAAGTTGATTGAGAGCATGCCCAGTCGAATTGCAGAGGTCCTGAAAAAGAAGGGCCAACACTGCAAATACTGACTCTTTACATAAATGTCATGTAATTGTCGATAAAAGCCTTTGAAACGTATGAAGTGCGTGTAATTATATTTCACTACATCACAGAAACAACTGAAACAAAGATCTAAAAGCAGTTTAGCAGCAAACTTTGCGAATACTAATATTTGTGTCATTCTCAAAACTTTTGGCCACGACTGTATACCACGGTACAAAAGGTATGTGCTAGGGGAGTTGTGTAAAAGAGTAGGAGACGGCACCATATAAGGTGAATATGGTTGATAACCTCCACCTATAGGGAATAAACAGTCATCACCTCTGAACACATACACAAGGCCCTAAAAAAAGCCTATAGTCCCACAGTCAAAGTGTGGCTTGATCCAGGGACATGTAATTCAAGCGCACATCTAGCGAGTCTCCCCCCGCCCAGACATATATTGTTGTAGCGCACAATGGCGCATAGCAGGGGCACCAGAGACTAACTGATTGATATACAGGCTCGATGCGTTTCAACTTTGAAGTATCATCAGGAGCCAGGACATACAAACAAATAGGCTAAGAGGGTGGCCGCACTAGTACAGTGTGGTGCGGCGTCCGGTGCTAGTATGTCCATGAGCGTTTCCACCACAAGACCAGCTGATAAGGAGAAGAGCCAGCCCCCAAGGAGGAACAAGAAGCGCCGCTGCAGCCAGCCGGGGAGTAGGAGTGGGACAAGCCATGATAAGCTTCACCTCCCCAGCTAAGGCCCAGCATGCAGACAGGTAATTGGGAATCAATTCAAGTGGCGAGAGATAGGTTGCAGGGGTGAGTGGAACAAAGGGGCAAGAAAAGGGGAGAGGAGGGAGGGGAAGACAAAAAACACAATAGCAAGGAAAAAGGAACAATAAACATGAGCCCAGTGGCAAAACCAATCACTATGAGCCCACTTGCATGGAATAAATATAAGTCCACACAGCGAACGACATGGGAGTATATAAAGTAGCATGGAGATGAGGGGACTGCAGACAGGAATAAATGATGGCACAAGTGCATACGGTAACCATACCAACAGGCTACTATATGAAACATGCAAAACTGATCTGCTCATTGAGCCCCCTCGGTTACATGGTATCTAGTCAAAGATCCAATGAGCTTCTTTCTGAAAGAGGAATTTGTCAAAATCGCGCCCACGGAGAGAAGGCCGAACCTTTTTAATCCCCTGAAAGCACAGCACCTTATCGTCACTGTCATGATGTGTCAACACATGTCGCGTTGGAGGTTTCCCTGTCATTGCGAACATCCCCAAGGTGTTTGCCAATCCTCCGTCTGAATTCACGGGCAGTCTTGCCCACATACGCAAGAGATCAAATAGATTAGTTCTGTAGTTCTGCAGTTAATGGACCGTATTTGGTATGTTTTATGGTTAGACATGCCCGTAAAACAGTTTCCAGTGCCAATAAAATCACAGGCCACGCAGTTGTCACATCTGAATGTACCAGTTAAACCGTGAGTTAACCAAGTGTGGGGGATGGAGGACTCGTACAGACTATGTACCAAACGGTCACGCAGGTTGCGACCCCTTCTAAATGTAATAGTGTAATTATCCAAAAGATAAGTATATCATCGATATACCTGGCCCAGAGATCAATAAGGGCCGACCACTTTCCCATGTCTTCACCAAATACGATCTCTCTCTCCCACCAGCCCAGGTATAAGTTGGCATACGAAGAGGCACAGGGGCTGCCGTGGCCACGCCCCTGAGGTGGTGGAAGAGACGACATTAGAACATGAACACATTGTCTTCCAATATAAATTTCAACAAGGACACCACAAATTGATTGTGTGAACAGAATTGTGTACCTCTTTCACTGAGAAATGCGCTGATCTTTTCACATCCCTAGATGATAGGGATGCTACTATACAGCGCTTCCATGTCCAAGCTTTCCAGGAATGTTCCAGGCTCCATGTATACACCATCCAGTCCCGCACGTATGATGTTAGCAAGATGACGAAAGGTCGCAGAATGACATCCACATAAGTGCCCAAGACTATCGGTAACTGGCACTATAGGCCTACCCTTGAGGGGATTTGTTACCCTGTGGATTTTGGGTAGACAGTAGAAGCCAGCTACCTTAGGGTGTGTGGGCAGCAAATATGTGAATTTAGTCTGACTAATAAGACCGTCATTAAGACCGCTCGTCAATATTTGATGTAGCAGTTTGAGATGTTCCTTGAGTGGGTTAGAGGGAATAACGCGATAACATTGTTTCTCCCCCAGAATGGTCTGGCACATATCAACATAGTCCTTTTCATACATAATGACAATATTGCCCCCTTTATCGGATGGTTTTATGATAATGGAGGGGTCCCGTTCTACCGCATCAAGAGCTTCCGTTTCAGAGTTGGTGAGGTTATTACATCTCCCTCTATGTCCCTCCAAATCGGTCATTTGATCAATGACCACTTTGAGGAAAATATAAATTGGGGTATTGTTATTGATGGGGGCCATTCTGAAGGATGGTGGCTTAAGGCTGGTGAATGGACCCTGGCCTAAGTCCCTTTCTCCCTCCTCTAAGAGGTCAGCTAATGATCTGATGTCTTGAAGATCTGTGATGTCAATCCCTAGTTCCGCACACTGACAGCGGTCATGGGATGCAAAGAATTTTCTCCATTTTAATTTTCTACCAGCTTCAGATCTTTTACCCACTCAAACAAATTAAACCCATGCATTGGGACAAATGAAAGTCCCTTGCTTAGTAGCTTATTTTCAGTGGAAGTCAGAGGTCTCTGTGATAGGTTGATAATCTGTAAATCCATATTGGAAGAGCTGGTGGGAGAGGGAGGGGCTAATTGTCCCGCTTGTTGCGTAAGAGGTAGTTGGACACCGGGGGACCTTTCCCTAAAAAATTCCCCCTGTTGTTACCTCTAGATCTACCTCTGGAGCCCTTCTATTTCCTCTCGGAGTACCCCTGCTGGAGGACGTGCCCTGGCTAGAGTCAGTATCTCTCTCACTCTCAGAGGAGGATTGCTCAGTATCAACCTCCAAAGCACACGTATTCTTGCCTCCAAATTCAAGGATACGACCCTCTCTGAAATCGGTGGTGACGAGACCAAAGGTACCATTCGCATTGTGGGCACATTCGACCCTGCACACCAAGAGGTGTTACAAATACTGGGACAGTTTTGAGGCATTTTGCAGGCGGACCCAGATATTGGTCATCTGGTTGGGTCCGCCCCGTCTATTACATTTAGAGGGGGTAGCAACCTGCATGACCGCTTAGTACATAGTTAGTACGAGTCATCCATCCCCCACACTTGGTTAGCCCACAGTCTAACCCGTACATTCAGATGTGGCAACTGCATGGCCTGTGATTTTATTGGCACTGAAGACTGTTTTACAGGCATGTCTAAACATAAAACATACTATATACGGTCCTTCATTAACTGCAGAACTACAGGACTAATCTATTTGATCTCTTGCATTTGCGGGGTGAAGTATGTCAGCAAGACTGCCTGTGAAATCAGACGGAGGATTGGCGAACACCTTGGGGATGTTCTCAATGACAGGGACACCTCCATTGCGCAACATGTCAGCCTTCAGAAAAAAGCTCAATGGATCTTTAGACTAAATACCATGCAACCGAGGGGGCTCAATAAGCAGATCAGTTTTGCATGTTTCATATAGTAGCCTGTTAGTATGGCTACCGTATGCACTTGTGCCATCATTTATCCTTGTCTGCAGTCCCCTCGTCTTCATGCTACTTTATATACCCCCATGTCGTTCGCTGTGTGGACTTCATTCCATGCAAGTGGGCTCATAGTAATTGGCTTTGCCACTGGGCTCATGTATATTGGTCCTTTTTCTTGCAATTATGTTTTTTGCCTTCTCATCCCTCCTCTCCCCTTTCCTTGTTCCTTTGTTCCACTCACCCCTGCAACTTATCTCTCGGCACTTGGGATTCCCATTGACCTGTCTGCATTACATCACTGGAAGCCCATACTATGCTGGGCCTTAGCTGGGGAGGTGGAGCTTAGCGAGGCTTGTCCTGCTCCTACTTCCCGGCTGGCTGCAGCTGCGCTTCTTGTTCTGCCTTGGGGGCGGGCTCTTCTCCTTAGCAGCTGGTCTTGTGGTGCGCACGCTCACGGCCATACTAGCGCCGGACGCCACACCACACTGTACTAGTGCGGCCACCCTCTTAGCCTATTTGTTTGTATTTCCTGGCTCCCGATGATACTTCGAAGTTGAAACACATTGAGCCTGTATATCAATCAGTTAGGGGCTTGTGCATGTGTTCAGAGGTGATGACCGTTTTTATTCCCTATAGGTGGAGGTTATCAACCATATTCACCTTATACGGTGCCGTCTCCTACTTTGGTAAACAATTCCCCTAGCACATACCTTTTGTGCCGTGCTATCTAGGCACATGATATGTGCTGTCTAGGCTGTGACGTCTAGTCTCTGGCAGCGATTTCTATGTACATTGGAACGACTGGGTGCTATTTTCTGTCTGGCCGTAGTCATATGGTATCACGTACCGCTCACCTAACCATTTTTCTGATGTGGCCTTGGGCAGAGTATTACCTGCTCTATTATACTGCAGTCCTAGTGTAATCCATTATTTACCTGTTTTTCTTCTCTGTGTATACACCTACCCCACACTAGGGGTTATCTGTTGGTGTTTAGGGGAGATTTTTGCTATATCTTAGCCTGTTCCTTTGGGTTAAATACCTCAACCAATATTTGGAAAGTGGTATGATACCCAAAGGCCTGATGCTAAGCAAGAACCAAGCATCATACCTTATGAACGAAGAATTTAACAAGTAAATAAACAATCTACTTTATTGGTTCAAATGATAATCAAGAGGAGAGCAGATATTTTGGAAGAGACAATGGGTCAAATAGACAAAATTAAAGAAATCATTGACACCTATATACAAAATGATGAGTTCAATGAATGGCAAGAACGGCTATGCAGAGGATTTGATAAATAAGAACAGGAAATAATTACGAAAAAAAAACAAAGGAATTTAGATATAAAAAAATGGATCTTTAATATGGGGTAAAAGACATAGATAATACACCAGCAGATTCTGATCAAGGTCATATGCAGGATAAAAATGAAAACAAGAATCAGACAAAAACTCAACATAACATTCCAATAACCAATTGATTTATTGTGCAATCTACGAGAAACTCATTAAATTTAGAGATCCAGGACAACTCGGCATGCAATTCAATGAACGTTATCTATATTCTACAATGTCCGTGCAAGAAACAATATATTGGCAGTACCAAACATTTTTTCAAAAAAGGAATATCAGAACACATTAATAACATTAAAAAGGGCTTTGAGCAACACTCTCTATCGAAACACTATAAAGAGATCCATAACCAAGATCCGTCAACATTTACCTTTATAGCCTTTCAAAAAGTGAAAAACCATGGAGGGTGGGGACCATACAGCTTCCATGTCAAGATTGGAATCTAGGAGGATATTTTAATTTGAGACCTTGATCCCCAACGGTTTGAATGCGGAAATTGAGCTCTTCGGGTTTCTGTAGTATTGGGGTGGGTGCCTTTCCTGGACACAACATCGGGGTCAGGCTGTTTACCAGCACCTCAATCTCGTCTTTTTAAAAAAAATTAAAGTAAAAAATAAATAAGAACCACAAAAGAGTAAAAAGAAAACATAATAGAACGAGGTGATTATAAATGGAATTAGAAACATTATATTTTCACATATATTTTTTTTCTGTTAATTTACCTCTGAACCAACATTTTAATCTGAGAAATGTAGTCATATAGACATCTACTCATTGTCTAGATGGTCAAGGGTGATAACTATTTGTAAAAAAAAAAACACACAAAAAATAAAAATGCATCAGAAACGCATCAAAAACGCAGTTGCATTTTAATTTTTTTTTTGCTTCTTATGGTATATAAGTCAATTTTTGTAGTTCACAATATAGAAACTAGAGATTGAGAAATTGGTAGGGGGTTTACTCAATATCAGGCAGACACATGTATGTATTGTATCCAAAATAAAATCTTTAGTAAATCTTTAAAATGAGTAAACATAGATGTATCACATACACATCATAACATATCATAAAAAACTAAAAAATACCGCAATTTACAAAAAATCCAATACGCATAATCCGGTATAGGAGTGGAACAATCGGGTCTATATCGCAATCGTATCAGTTCAGCTGAACTGGCGCCAGGATCATATGTTCGTATGCACTCATAGGTGTTAAAAGCCACACAAAGTCAATGGAATTATATTAGTTGTTTTACATTACCAAATCTTCATCTGTTATCGCCAATATCCACCATCATCTGCCTGAAGCTGTAGGTGAAAATATCCTCCACTCTTGTAGATACGGTGTAGCACAGTTCACCGTTGTGACCTGCCATGACCTGCGTGGCGTCCCACGTGGTTCACTGTTCGGTCATGTGATTTGAAGTTTTCGAGCGGAAATTCGGATCACCTGTAGATGTGGGTAGTCGATTCGAAGATCGCTACTATCCCCAATATTGGAATGTGCGATTTTTGAAGTATGCAGTTATTGGAGTGCTCCTTTCTCGATGATCCCTCACTGTTAATTACCAAACGCATTTCAGGGTGAAACGACCCCATCTTCAGTGGTTTAAACAGTGATGGTCTCATGTCCTCCTTTATATGGCATCCATAATTAGGACAATGCATGCTGGAACAGTGAGGGATATTTGGAAAAGGTGGATATGGGTCCCATTTGTATTAACTGGAACTCGCGATTTCTTTCTTTCCAAAGTATATGTAGTGGTCATTAAATCGATATTATATTTCTATCGAGTGTCCATATTTCTGTCGTTTGTTAGGAACTTCTAAGTCCTTATGTTTCCAACAACTCCTTATTTTTGTGATATCCGTTAGCAATATTTGTAACGGTATGGGTTAAAATATATATCAAACACATATAAATCCTAAAAACTAAGATAAAACCGAGAAAACGCACATGCAGTTTCTCTGCGATGTCAGTGCGTTTTTTCTAAAATTGCTAAAACAATCAGTGCTATAAAATTGGATACATAGATATTACAAACATTATGTATTGGCTGTGTTGTACCATGTATATACATAAATGTTACGCCCACGCATATCCGTATGGAGGTATGGTGTGCTTCCTGATGTTAATAACAATATAGATACATAGAACCAGCCAAACACATGCTAGTTGCAAAGAAAACGCTGGTGCGGCTCCTTTGCGTCTTCAATGCGGTTTTCTGAAATAGGGTGAGGTAGGATGCAGGAGACAGTATATTTGAAAATATCATGTAGGGGACAATACATTACACATATATCCAATATTGCTTGTGTCAAACTTGAATGGCTCTAAGGTGGTATAGACATATAACATGGATGTATGGGGGCGCGGGCCTGTCAGGAAGGAGAGATCTGGGTGCTGGAAAAACAGCCTGACTCAGATGTCCCATTCATGACAGACCAACGCCCCATTAAAGGAACCCAAATAGTTCCATATCAGCATTTAGGCCTCTCGGTAGTAAGGTGTCAAATTCAAATATCCTTCTAGACTCTGTTCTAGACATCTGGAGAATGTGGTTTCCCCCTCTCCATGGATATTTAACTTTTTCAAGTGCCATGTACTTAAGGGTCTATGGATCATTATTATGGTGGTCTCTATAATGCTTGTATAGGGAATGTAATTCACATCCTTTCTTTATATTCGTGACATGCTCTGATACTCTCTTTTTTAGGGTTCGTTTGGTTCTTCCTATATATTGTTTTCGACACGGGCATTCAATTAAATATATTACATTGGTCGAATCACATGTCAGTCCCTCTTTGATGTCCATTGAAAATGAATTTTGAGTTGAAAGTGCCTTTATAGTTTTTTTAGGGAATGTGGTAATTCTACAGTTAGAGCAGCGCTCACATCTGTGAAAACCATTAAAGGATAACCAGTTTTGTTTATTTTGCATAGTCTGATTTTTATTTTTAGTTTTCACAGAGGGGGCAACTTTGAGGCCTGAATTGGGGACCCTGGTATATGTAATCTGGGGCACAGTAGTAAGCATTGATCCAATTATTTTGTCCCCAAGCAAGTGATGCCAGTATTTCTTGATTATTCGTTCCATACTTCTGTACTGTGCATGAAATGGTAGGATCATTCTCAGTGTATCCTCCATCATTTGTCTCTGCTTGGGGACAAAGAATTCTTCCCTCTTCATTGTCCTAACTTCCCCTAGTGACCCTTCCAAGAGGTGAATGGGATATTGTTTGTCAAGGAACTGCGTTTTAGTGCCCCTGCCTCTATTTCAAATTGTTGTTCTTCAGTACAGTTGCGCTTTAGCCTTCTATAGACATATAGACATCTACTCATTGTCTAGATGGTCAAGGGTGATAACTATTTGCAAAAAAAAAAAAAAACACAAAAAAATAAAAATGCATCAGAAACGCAGTTGCATTTAATTTTTTTTGCTTCTTATGGTATATAAGTCAATTTTTGTAGTTCACAATATAGAAACTAAGAAACTAACAAATCAGAAAAACATAAAAAAGATATTTATTAAAGAAGCATTAATAATGTAGGTGTCTCATTATTATATTTTTTTTCTGATTGCTATATTCCTGTACATTTCTTATTCCTTTATATTAAGGTATTTTTTTTTTTTACACCATTTATCATGACATATTGCATAGGTAAAAACTTTCTATATGAGAATTTTTGAATATATGACTATTTAATATTTTTGGGACCTTCTCCATATAGATATAGAGTAAAAGTATATGTATAACAATATGGAGATCCATTCCACTCTTTTTACCCAACCGGAATAAAAAACCTGCTCCATCCCTATCAGGGGTATAAAAGATGCAAATATATGGAGGATGAGAACTAGCCACTGATGAAGGAGCAGGGTGCTCCGAAACGCATATGGCATAAATACAATACTTCAGAGGTTATTCTAACGAATAGGAGCAACAATAACCTATGATGTAAATCCTCTCAACAAGGTTTGACGATATACCGAGATAGCGCGCCGAACACAGGCAACTCACAGACTGCGATACAAGGTACCAGGCATCTCTATCTGGGAGTGAGATACGAAGGCTCCAGTCGGAGTTTTCCATCCCAGGAGCTAGCATTATGGTAAAACCTAATTAATCACTATTTGAGAGGTACACCACGATTTATTAATTATGACCAAGCTGAAAAAATATATATTTGATGAATTCTGAACAGTGATTAACAATGATCAAGTATACATAATTATGGACAGTGATTTATGAACTGGGACCAACCATCTGATTATTCAATTTATGAACTGAGATCAATCATTTAAAATACTTGATTATTTAACAAAATCACTGATTCATATACCTAAAAAATGTTTAATTTTATGTATAAACTCCATATAATCATGTACAGTGTCTAAAGTGATATCCTAATACTGGAGAAGTGACATTTTTAATGAAGTGAGATTTTAATGAAGTGATAATATAATGTATTGATATCCGGATATAATTTAATTAATTGGAGCAGTCCTATGAATCGGATGTATATGAGATATATTCGACTGTGAGGCAACTCTTTAATTAGCGAGGGTCCAACAAGGTGGAGAGCCAGAAGTCATCCCTCTGCCGAATGGTGACAATTCGGTTGTCACTACGCGAGCAAGTGAGCATGCATCGGACCATTTGTGCAAGTGACTCGGAGGGACTCCCTGCCTCCATCTCCACTGCATACTGCCATGGTGTGTCTGGGTCCTCTGCCTCGTCTTCGTCATTGCCGTGTAGCTCCTCTGGCTGCTCGTGCTCCTCCTCTCCTGTTACCTTTGTATAAAAAAAACACCCATTTCGCTACACATTGCTTGTGTTCCAATGTCCTCCTCTTCCAGTTCAGCCCCCACAGGGCTCATGTGGTCGTGAGATCTAGGCGCCACATCTCCAGTCCCCTGACCAGCCAGATTTACCAGCATCTGTTCCAGGACATGAAGCAGTGGAATGACATTGTTCATCCTGTATGTCCAAAAAGCAAGATTATTCATCAGTGCAAGATTATTCATCTTATTCTTCACAAATTGTTCATCCTGTAGTCCTGGCGATTGACAAATAACGTGGCCTCCTCAAAGGGCCTGAGCAAACGGCAGGTGTAACGCATGAGCTGCCACTGGCTGACATCGAAGTGACACAGTGGAGTACTCCTGTCCGCTTGGATCACCAAGAAATCGCGGTGTATGAGTTTCTGAAGTGCTATGCAAAGTTTCCTAGCCATTTGTAGGATGTCTTGCAGATGGGTGCATGGCTCAGCCCTCCTTGACACAGCACAGACATATTCCTCCCGTTGTTGGTCACCATGGTTCCTATTCTGAGTTGTCACAGAGAAAGCCAGGATTCGATTTCTTGATGAAGGACATGGAGCAGTTCGTCCCCTGTGTGACTTTGTTCGCCCAGTCAAACTAGGTGCATAAAAGTGTGACACTGCCGTGCCCTGCACATGTGGTATGCTGGAGGGGCGCTGTGACTTGTCCACCTAGTGGAGGTTGAGGACACGGTGGAGGATGAGGACGCAGAGGCGGACATTGTCGCAGGACCAACGGCGTGAGAACATGGAAGCCAAGTTGCTGGTGTGGCTGTGCAAGAAATACATTCACCCAGTGGGCCGTAAAGGACATGTATTGTCCCTGACCATAGTTACAGCTCCACATGTCGGCGCTGTAGTGCACTTTGGCAGACACCGACAGGCTCAAGCACTGGCCCACATTCTGTTCTACATGTGTGTGCAGGGCTGGTACTGCCTTTTTAGAAAATAAATGAGGGCTTGGGACTCTACACCTCAGCTCGGCACAAGCGATCAGTTCTCTGAAAGGTGCAGAGTCCACCACTTGGAAAGGGAGGGACTGCAGCACCAGCAACTTGGACAGGAGCACTGTTCAGCTTCTACGCCGTTGGATGAGTGCATGCATACTGTTGTCTCTTGGCAATTGCTTCGGTGATCGATTGCTGACGGAATGACTGACGAGGAGTAGGAGGGCGAGGAGCAGGAGCATCAGGACCAGCAGATGATGGGAAGGACAGAGTGCTCCCTTCGGCTGAGGCAGTGGAGCCATGACTGCCTGAAATCGGCTGCGTGCCACTGGGTGATGCAGTGGTTGCTGCAGCAGGCTGGACCACCACATCGGAGCCACGGTTCTCCCAGGCCACTTTATGGTGATGCTGCTTATGTTGACGCAGGGCCGAGGTGACAACATTGCCTGGCCACGATTCACCTTCTGCCCACACTTCTACATATGGCCATGTTCACCTCCTCCGGCGGCTTAACAAAAAACTGCCATATCGTCCGCACTGACTGACTGCTACCGCTGCCTCCTGGAATCCTTGCACTGCTACTTCTCAGGCAGTTAGGCTCCTGCGAAGCGCGTTGTTTACCCCGGGCACGTTTGGCTCCCAACCTCCCACTGCTGCCACCCTGCTGACTTCCGGTCACACTAGCGACTTGCTGGCTCTGCTGTTGCCGCACAGGCAAGCTTCCACCCTCTTCTCCCGATGATGAAGCTCCTTCGTCACCCGGCTCCCAAGTGCGATCAGCTACATCATCATCATCGAGTACTGTCTGCACATCACTGATGTCCTTCTGACCGCTCGCAACACTATCTCCCACGCCACTCTCCTCATCACTACTTGCCTGCCTAGTTGAGGAAGCGGCGGATGTCTCCTCCACATCTTGGCTTGCCAGTAGCTGCTGACTGTCTTCTAGTAGCTCGTCCTCACTGTATAGTGGGGCTGAGCCCAGAGCATACAATACTTCTCTTGCTGAGGGAACAGAAAATGACAGAGGCAGGTTGAGGACAGGTGAGGGCACAGGGCCTGCTCCTGGGTCATGCCAAGTAAGGGTTGTGTCCGACGAACCCACTAACTCTTGGCTGGGGGTGTCTGATGTCACTTGTGACGAAGTTGAAGATCAAGTCAACCATTCAAGAACTGCTGGGTTTCTGGTCAAGACATGACCGCTAGCTGACACTGGGAACTCAGGCCTCTCGAAGTGACCCCTGCTGCCACGGCCCCTTACTCTGCTGTGACCTCTGCCTGCGCCAGAAACATTTAGGCCTCTGCCACTCCCCTGTGCAGGGCCTGGGTCTGACATACTGTTAGATCAAATAAATAAATAAAAAGCAAATTAAAACGCCCCCAAAAAGTCTGTAATTTTCTCAGTTCACCACTAGTACACACAAAAAGGGGCTTTAGAACATATAACTGCACCGCTGAACGACACATATACTTTTCTTTTGCCACTAATACATGCAACAAAAGGCTTTAGAACATATAACTGCACTGCTGAATGGCAAATATATTTTTATTTTGCCACTATTACACGACAAAAAGGGCTTTAGAACATATAACTGCACCACTGAATGGCAAATATATTTTTATTTTGCCACTATTATATGACAAGAAGAGCAAATATATTTTTCTTTTGCCACTAATACATGCCACAAAAGCCTTTACAACATATAACTGCACTGCTGAACGGCAAATATATTTTTCTTTTGCCACTATTACACAACAAAAAGTGCTGTAATTTTAGAACTTCACCATGCAATGGCTAATAAGTAGAGTTGAGCGAACACCTGGATGTTCGGGTTCGAGACGTTCGGCCGAACTTCCCGGAAATGTTCTGGTTCGAGATCCGAACCCGATCCGAACTTCGTCCCGAACCCCATTGAAGTCAATGGGACCCGAACTTTTCGGCACTAAAAAGGCTGTAAAACAGCCCAGGAAAGGGCTAGAGGGCTGCAAAAGGCAGCAACATGTAGGTAAATCCCCTGCAAACAAATGTGGATAGGGAAATGAATAAATAAAATAAAAATAAAAATTAACCAATATCAATTGGAGAGAGGTCCCATAGCAGAGAATCTGGCTTCACGTCACCCACCACTGGAACAGTCCATTCTCAGATGTTTAGGCCCCGGCACCCAGACAAAGGAGAGAGGTCCCGTAACAGAGAATCTGGCTTTATGTCACCAGAGAATCAGTCTTCATGTCATAGCAGAGAATCAGGCTTCACGTCACCCACCACTGTAACAGTCCATTGTCATAAATTTAGGCCCTGGCACCCAGGCAGAGGAGAGAGGTCCCATAACACAGAATCTGGCTTCATGTCAGCAGAGAATCAGTCTTCATATCATAGCAGAGAATCAGGCTTCACGTCACCCACCACTGTAACAGTCCATTGTCATATATTTAGGCCCCGGCACCCAGACAGAGGAGAGGTTCATTCAACTTTGGGTTGCCACGCAATAAAAATAGGATTGAATGAGGAAGTGCCCTGGAGTACAATAATATATGGTTAAGGGGAGGTAGTTAATGTCTAATCTGCACAAGGGATGGACAGGTCCTGTGGGATCCATGCCTGGTTCATTTTTATGAACGTCAGCTTGTCCACATTGGCTGTAGACAGGCGGCTGCGTTTGTCTGTAATGACGCCCCCTGCCGTGCTGAATACACGTTCAGACAAAACGCTGGCCGCCGGGCAGGCCAGCACCTCCAAGGCATAAAAGGCTAGCTCTGGCCACGTGGACAATTTAGAGACCCAGAAGTTGAATGGGGCCAAACCATCAGTCAGTACGTGGAGGGGTGTGCACACGTACTGTTCCACCATGTTAGTGAAATGTTGCCTCCTGCCAACACGTTGCGTATCAGGTGGTGGTGCAGTTAGCTGTGGCGTGTTGACAAAACTTTTCCACATCTCTGCCATGCTAACCCTGCCCTCAGAGGAGCTGGCCGTGACACAGCTGCCTTGCGACCTCTTGCTCCTCCTCTGCATTGGCCTTGGGCTTCCACTTGTTCCCCTGTGACATTTGGGAATGCTCTCAGTAGCGCGTCTACCAACGTGCGCTTGTACTCGCGCATCTTCCTATCACGCTCCAGTGCAGGAAGTAAGGTGGGCACATTGTCTTTGTACCGTGGATCCAGCAGGGTGGCAACCCAGTAGTCCGCACACGTTAAAATGTGGGCAACTCTGCTGTCGTTGCGCAGGCACTGCAGCATGTAGTCGCTCATGTGTGCCAGGCTGCCCAGGGGTAAGGACAAGCTGTCCTCTGTGGGAGGCGTATCGTCATCATCCTGCGTTTCCCTCCAGCCACGCACCAGTGATGGGCCCGAGCTGCGTTGGGTGCCACCCCGCTGTGACCATGCTCCATCCTCATCCTCCTCCACCTCCTCCTCATCCTCGTCCTCCTCGTCCTCCAGTAGTGGGCCCTGGCTGGCCACATTTGTACCTGGCCTCTGCTGTTGCAAAAAACCTCCCTCTGAGTCACTTCGAAGAGACTGGCCTGAAAGTGCTAAAAATGACCCCTCTTCCTCCTCCTCCTCCTCCTCCTCCTCCTGGGCCACCTCCTCTTCCATCATCGCCCTAAGTGTTTTCTCAAGGAGACATAGAAGTGGTATTGTAACGCTGATAACGGCGTCATCGCCACTGGCCATGTTGGTGGAGTACTCGAAACAGCGCAACAGGGCACACAGGTCTCGCATGGAGGCCCAGTCATTGGTGGTGAAGTGGTGCTGTTCCGCAGTGCGACTGACCCGTGCGTGCTGCAGCTGAAACTCCACTATGGCCTGCTGCTGCTCGCACAGTCTGTCCAGCATGTGCAAGGTGGAGTTCCACCTGGTGGGCACGTCGCATATGAGGCGGTGAGCGGGAAGGCCGAAGTTACGCTGTAGCGCAGACAGGCGAGCAGCGGCAGGATGTGAACGCCGGAAGCGCGAACAGACGGCCCGCACTTTATGCAGCAGCTCTGACATGTCGGGGTAGTTGTGAATGAACTTCTGCACCACCAAATTCAGCACATGCGCCAAGCAAGGGATGTGCGTCAAACCGGCTAGTCCCAGAGCTGCAACGAGACTTCGCCCATTATCGCACACCACCAGGCCGGGCTTGAGGCTCACCAGCAGCAACCACTCGGCGGTCTGTTGTTCTATACCCCGCCACAACTCCTGTGCGGTGTGGGGCCTGTCCCCCAAACATATGAGTTTCAGAATGGCCTGCTGACGTTTACCCCGGGCTGTGCTGAAGTTGGTGGTGAAGGTGTGTGGCTGACTGGATGAGCAGGTGGAAGAAGAGGAGGAGGAAGCTGAGTAGGAGGAGGTGGCAACAGGAGGCAAAGAATGTTGCACTGCGATCCTTGGCGGCGGAAGGACGTGCGCCAAACAGCTCTCCGCCTGGGGCCCAGCTGCCACTACATTTACCCAGTGTGCAGTTAGGGAGATATAGCGTCCCTGGCTGTGCTTACTGGTCCACGTATCTGTGGTTGTGCGTGGTTGTGCGTCAGTGCATTCTATGTCTTCCACCGCTGGGGAAGGGCTAGGTGGATGCCCTTGGGAAACCCTGCCAGCAGAGTCTTCAAACAGCATAAGAGACTGCTGCATAACTTGAGGCTCAGACAGTTTCCCTGATATGCATGGGGGTGATGTGACAGACTGATGGGGTTGGTTTTCAGGCGCCATCTGTGCGCTTTCTGCAGAAGACTGGGTGGGAGATAATGTGAACATGCTGGATCCACGGTCGGCCACCCAATTGACTAATGCCTGTACCTGCTCAGGCCTTATCATCCTTAGAACGGCATTGGGCCCCACCAAATATCGCTGTAAATTATGGCGGCTACTGGGACCTGAGGTAGTTGGTACACTAGGACGTGTGGCTGTGGCAGAACGGCCACGTCCTCTCCCAGCACCAGAGGGTCCACTAACACCACCACGACCATGTCCGCGTCCGCGTCCTTTACTAGATGTTTTCCTCATTGTTATCGTTCACCACAACAACAAAAATATTATTTGGCCCAATGTATTGAATTTTAAATTCAGGCCTTTTTTTAAAGACACCTAACACTATCTGGCTATCTATTTAGGTACCGTATTACACTAATACAGGCACAGCAGTAACCACAGATTTAGCTGACTATAAATTTGAGGCCTATTATTTAGGCGCTGGGTGACAGGTATACGTTTACAGACAGAATTAGACTGGGATATGCACAGTAGCATGTGTGTGAAGTTATTGAGAATGACCCTATCTGCACCTTGAATCTAATATACCCTTTTAGGGATACATTTAAAGTAGGCCTGATATAGCAGAAACCACTAATTTAGAGAATTGCTAAATTGGGAATTGTATTTCAACCCAGAACAAAAACTGTGCTTTGACGGACACTAAATAACTTGACCAGCTACAGCAATAACGACAGATTTGGATGACTATAAATTTGAGGCCTATTATTTAGGCGCTGGGTGACAGGTATACGATTACAGACAGAATTAGACTGGGATATGCACAGTAGCGTTTGTGTGAAGTTATTGAGAATGACCCTATCTGCACCTTGAATCTAATATTCCCTTTTAGGGATACATTTAAAGTAGGCCTGATACAGCAGAAACCACTAATTTAGAGAATTGCTAAATTGGGAATTGTATTTAAACCCAGAACAAAAACTGTGCTTTGACGGACACTAAATAACTTGCCCAGCCACAGCAATAACCACAGATTTAGCTGACTACAAATTTGAGGCCTATTATTTAGGCGCTGGGTGACAGGTATACGTTTACAGACAGAATTAGACTGGGATATGCACAGTAGCGTGTGTGTGAAGTTATAGAGAATGACCCTATCAGCACCTTGAATCTAATATTCCCTTTTAGGGATAAATTTAAAGTAGGCCTGATACAGCAGAAACCACTAATTTAGAGAATTGCTAAATTGGGAATTGTATTTCAACCCAGAACAAAAACTGTGCTTTGACGGACACTAAATAACTCGCCCAGCCACAGCAATAACCACAGATTTAGCAGACTACAAATTTGAGGCCTATTATTTAGGCGCTGGGTGACAGGTATACGTTTACGGACAGAATTAGACTGGGATATGGCCAAAAAATAACCACACTATTGATGGTTAAATGCACTTGGTGTGACAGCTTGACCAACCACACTATTGAGGGTTAAATGCACTTGGTGACAGGCTCAGCTTGCCCCTGATGTAGTATATGGCCAAAAAATAACCAGACTATTGATGGTTAAATGCACTTGGTGTGACAGCTTGACCCTGATGTAGGATTTAGCCAAAAAACAACCACACTACTGAGGGTTAAATGCACTTGTTGGCAGCTTGTGCTGGCGCACCACAAGACACGAAATGGCCGCCGATCACCCCAGAAAAAAGTGACTGAAAAACGCTCTGAGCAGCCTAAAAACAGTGAGCAATTCAATAGCAGCAGTTCAATCATCCACAGCTGCAGATCGATCTCTGAATGAAGTCTTTTGGAGGCGTTAATCACTGCCTAATCTCGCCCTAATGTCGCAGCTGCAACCTCTCCCTATACTGATCAGAGCAGAGTGACGGGCGGCGCTATGTGACTCCAGCTTAAATAGAGGCTGGGTCACATGCTGCATTGGCCAATCACAGCCATGCCAATAGTAGGCATAGCTGTGACGGCCTCTTGGGGCAAGTAGTATGACGCTTGTTGATTGGCTGCTTTGCAGCCTTTCAAAAAGCGCCAAGAAAGCGACGAACACCGAACCCGAACCCGGACTTTTACGAAAATGTCCGGGTTCGGGTCCGTGTCACGGACACCCCAAAATTCGGTACGAACCCGAACTATACAGTTCGGGTTCGCTCATCCCTACTAATAAGCCCTTTGTTTCCCACTAATACAAGCCAAAAATGCTTTAGAACATATAACTGCACCGCACAAGGGCAAATAAGACATATAAATATTTCCTTGTAATAAACCCTGTTAATGGCGGTAACACCCCAATAACAAGAACGTTTTGCTGAAATTACAATGCTGTATAATGGCAATCTGGGTGCCCAGTCAGTGCAGCAAGGTGTAATAGGAGTGTTCCTATTAACCAGGCTGTAACCTCCCCTACTAAACCCTGGTTAACATAAATGCTGCGGAATGATTCCTCCCTATCCTTTCCCTAAACCTTGAATAATCTTCCCTTGCACTTGTAAATAGTTTTTTTTAGCACAATGAAGTTTTTTCTAGCACTGTCCCTGCTGACGTCTCTTCCTGCACTAAGTACACTGGTAAATGGCAGAATCCAAGATGGCTGAGACTATTTATAGGGCTGTAACAACACAGGGCTGGTTGGCTGCTGATTGGCTGCATGCATGGCATTATGGGTGATCCCACTTTCCAAGAGTTCCTTGGTCCATGTCCTCACACGTGCAGCAGCCTTTTTAGGAAAAAATGCGATTCGTTACCACGAAGCGTGGGGAAATTCAGATTCAGTGCAAATCGTATTTTTCCTGAAATTCGGATCGAATTCCACTTCGTCAGTTTCGATTCGCTCATCTCTAGTAATAAACATTAAAGCCAGGACCCGAAGGTTCCCAGCAGAATATTGCCCTATGATGTGTCTGTTCAGCTTGCTTTTTTTCTATACTGCTTCCTGGAGTTATCTCATCCACAGATAAGCAATGTAAATGCATCTGGCCATCAGAAAATGATCTATTGTTTAAATCAAGTTTTTATGTTAAACACATTTTTTCTGCCACAAGACAACTAATAGGTGGTAAAAAGTTAGACAAGTGTCTAGCCCTACACCAAATTTGTATGCAGAGATAAAAATTGGGAGAGTAGAGCGCCACATGTGCATTAAACACTTCCTTATTGTGTTAAAAAGCTAACGAGTCTGCTTACCAGATGTTGTGAAGAGTCACAACAACTAGATCGCTTTGCTGGTTATTTGGTGTCCCGACCAGCATGCGGTTGTCTTGGGCGGCGGCCGCGGTCCTCTGCATGTGCTCAAGGCAGGTGGCAGATGAAGAGAAATAACCTTTAAAAAACATCCTTGCGGACCCCTTTGGCGCTGCCTAGACCTTGATTGAATGAACTTCAGAATTGAAGTATCTGGTATTAAGAGATCTTTTATTATACAGTATAGTCAATGAGTTTCTGGGGCAGGATTTCCCCCCCTTCGTCTGGCCTATTTACCTAAATAGGTAAATTAGGTAAATAGTCCTGATGAAGGGGGTAATCCTGCCCCAGAAACGCGTTGACTATAAATAGTCCTGATGAAGGGGGTAATCCTGCCCCAGAAACGCGTTAACTATAAATAGTCCTGACGAAGGGGGTAATCCTGCCCCAGAAACGCGTTGACTATAAATAGTCCTGATGAAGGGGGTAATCCTGCCCTAGAAACACGTTGACTATACTGTATAATAAAAGATCTCTTAATACCATAGACTTCAATTCTGAAGTTCATTCAATCAAGGTCTAGGCAGCGCCAAACCTTTTTTAAAGGTTATTATTCCTACAACAAATGTATCATACAGTGCCAGCCACTGTTATCAATTTGGTTAATCTTTAGAATCGTCTAAGTTTATACTTTCTACATTTTACATGAATGCTGCCTCATTGTGTAAATATCTATGATAAAGTACACGGGAGGGAGTAGTGGTCTGAAAGGGAATCTGCCACATTAGATAGTTGTCAGTCAAATGTTCTTTCTGCCAACAGTCACCTCTCCCGACCTCTCCATTATATATATGCAAGCTCTGCTCACAGTATCTGTGATGGCTTGCTTCATATGGGTTGTTGATCCAAGGAGGGATTCTGTTTGCTATATTAAAGTAACAAAGGATTAGCAACTGACTCTCATGAGTTTGTCTTGACTTCCACTGGATTAGTACTGCAGGACTAAAGGTAGGATTAGATGGATATGCATCTTATTTTCAATCTTACTATGTTAGATTGGAGGAAATCCAAGATGGCACTAAACCTGTAATCCTGGAGGAGATTATTAATTGCTATAGAAATTGTAGTTTAAATTCAGAATTCAGACTGACCTTTGTCGAAAAGGGAACTGGAGGAGAGATCTTTAAAGTAGATATGATACACAATAAGCTTGGGGAAGAAGAAAGGTGAGAGACAGAGCAATAGCTGGAGGAAACCTAGCGGTCAGACGGGTTTCTTGACAGTTGATGTTGGAGCATTCCCCACTGAGGTGGAGAACATGCCAGCTGAACCTGATAAGTTAAAAAGATGTGTTAAGTTGGCATGAAGGATGCTAAAAGGAAGATTAGACCCAGTGAGTAAGTGGCCAGGTAGGATTTGGAAGTTGGAGAAGGCAGCCTTTCTGAAGTTATAGGGAGATCTGATGAGGGACACTGGGAGGATGTTGAGGGCAATTGTTTGGAGCTGCATAAAATGTATCAATCTCATTCTTGTGCAAGTATGAGGCAAGATGTACAAGGTACATTACTGGTCATTACAAAGTCATTGACAGACTGGGTTTTCTCCATCACTAGTTAGCCACAGTAGACTACCTCCATCACGGGTGGACTGGCCATAGTGCATACAGTGAAATTTCCTGGAGGACTGATGCCCAGGGGGCTTCTCAAACAATCCTCATGGTCACTTGACAGGTACAGCTGATCTTCTCAGCATTTTAATGCTAGGGGCATCAGTTATTTATGCATCTGGCCAGCAGCCGCAGGTGCTTTTAGGACTGTAGTATTTGGTTCTGCTGTGGCAGTATCTTGTGCTGCACTATGGTTTAAAGTGGTTTAGTTGCCCATAGCAACAAATCAGATTCCATCTTTTATTTTACAAAGGTCTTTTGGAACATGAAAGGTGGAATCTGAATGGTTGCAATGGACAACTAAGCCTACTTTCACACTTGCGTTTACATTTTCCGGTATTGAGATCCGGCAGAGTATCTCAATATCAGAGAAAAACGCCTCCATTTTGTCCCTATTCATTGTCAATGCGGACAAAACGGAACAGAACAGAATGCTCAGAAATGCATTCCATTCTGTTTGGTTCCGTTCTCATACTGGAGAGAAAAAAATGCAGCGTGCTGCGGTTTTCTTTCAGTCATGGGGACGGATCAGTTTTCTCAGACACAATAGAAAATGGATCCAGCACCCATTGACTTTCAATGGAGTTCATGACGGATCCGTCATTGCTATGTTAAAGATAATACAATCGGATCCGTTCATGCAGACAGTTGTATTATCAGTAACTGAAGCGTTTTTGCTGATCCCTGTAGGATCAGTCAAAAACGCAAGTGTAAAAGTAGCCTAAGACAGTTTTTCTTTACACCAGTTTTGGTATATCTTCCGCACTATGTGCAAAAAACACGGGTGGCAAAAAAAAACACTTGTAGTCATTCTGGCATTTTTGGTAGAAAAACGCCAGAGCAAATTCATGTGTGGGGAACCTGAGGCTGATTTCAACACAACATTTTTATTTATTTTTTTTGTGAAAAGCCATCTTTTTGTAAAATGTTTATGGTATTTTTGTTTTGTGTTATTCTTTAGTTCAGCCATATGTTAGTTTCAAACCTATGGTGCATTATAAAATACATTACATACTATCCGATTTAGCGGTTTTTGGAATTTTTTGGGGACAGTGACTTTTTTTTTCAAGCATGCTCTTGGTATGGCATTTTTTTCTAAAGTTCTTCACATAGTGTTCTGTGTAAGCCAGAAAAATGCATAAAAACTGACAATAAATAAAAAAAGATGTCACTAAGAAACAAAAGCTTGTAATTATATATCATTCCATGCAAATAAAATCACCAGAAAATAAAACTGTGTGAAGAAGCCCTAAGGCCCCTTTCACACGAGCGAGTTTTCCGCGTGGGTGAACGCATAGCACCCGCACTGAATCCGGACCCATTCATTTCAATGGTTCTGTGTACATGAGCGTTTTTTTTTTTCATGCATCAGTTCTGCATTGTGCAAAAAAAGCAGCATGTTCTATATTCTGTTTTTCACGCAGCACTGTGAATGGGGTGAAGTGAATGGGGCTTCAGTGAAAAACGCATTGTATCCGCAAGCAAGTGCGGATGCAATGCATTTTGCACTGATGGTTGCTAAGAGATGTTGTTTGTAATCCTTCCGTTTTTTATCACGCGCGTTCAGTAAGGCCCCTTTCACACGGGTGAGAATTCCGTGCGGGTGCAATGTGTGAGGTGAACACATTGCACCCGCACTGAATCCGGACCCATTTACTTCAATGGGGCTGTTCAGATGAGCAACGTAGTGCGTAAAAATCGCAAGCATCCCCGAGGAAGGTGCGGATGCGGTGCGATTTTCATGCATGGTAGCTAGAAGATGATGTAAGTAAATTGATAAAAGTCAATTTACTGTATTATTTTCCCTTATAACATGGTTATAAGGGAAAATAATAGCATTCTTAGTATAGAATGCTTACTAAAATGTGGCTTTAGGGGTTAAAAAATAAATTAACTCACCTCATCCTGTTGTTCGCGCAGCCGACATCTTCTTTCTTCTTCTTTCAGGACCTGCCAAAGGACCTTTAATGACGACAGCACAGGTCCTGCTGAATAAAGATAGAAGATTTCTATCTTCATTCAGTAGGACCTATGCTGACGTTATCACGTGGTGAGTGCGATTACGTCATCAAAGTTCCTTTGGCAGGTCCTGAAAGAAAAAGAAAGAGGAAGATACCAGCTGCGCGAACAACAGGATGAGGTGAGTTAATTTTTATTTTATTTTTTTAACCCCTAAAGCCACATTTTACTATTCATTCTGTATTAAACCTGAACGGATCTCACAAACGGAAACCAAAACGCCAGTGTGAAAGTAGCCCTTTCATAAAAAAGGAATAACAATCTACAGTCATGGCCAAAAGTTTTGAGAATGACACAAATATTAGTTTTCACAAAGTTTGCTGCTAAACTGCTTTTAGATCTTTGTTTCAGTTGCTTGTGATGTAGTGAAATATAATTACACGCACTTCATACGTTTCAAAGGCTTTTATCGACAATTACATGACATTTATGCAAAGAGTCAGTATTTGCAGTGTTGGCCCTTCTTTTTCAGGACCTCTGCAATTCGACTGGGCATGCTCTCAATCAACTTCTGGGCCAATTCCCGACTGATAGCAACCCATTCTTTCATAATCACTTCTTGGAGTTTGTCAGAATTAGTGGGTTTTTGTTTGTCCACCTGCCTCTTGAGGATTGACCACAAGTTCTCAATGGGATTAAGATCTGGGGAATTTTCAGGCCACGGACCCAAAATGTCAACGTTTTGGTCCCTGAGCCACTTAGTTATCACTTTTGCCTTATGGCACGGTGCTCCATCGTGCTGGAAAATGCATTGTTCTTCACCAAACTGAGGTTGGCTTGTTGGAAGAAGTTGCTGTTGGAGGGTGTTTTGGTACCATTCTTTATTCATGGCTGTGTTTTGGGGCAAAATTGTGAGTGAGCCCACTCCCTTGGATGAGAAGCAACCCCACACATGAATAGTCTCAGGATGTTTTACTATTGGCATGACACAGGACTGATGATAGCGCTCACCTTTTCTTCTCCGGACAAGCCTTTTTCCTGATGCCCCAAACAATCAGAAAGAGGCTTCATCGGAGAATATGACTTTGCCCCAGTCCTCAGCAGTCCATTCACCATATTTTCTGCAGAAGATCAATCTGTCCCTGATCTTTTTTTTGGAGAGAAGTTCCAAAAGTCTTCGCCTCACTGTGCGTGCAGATGCGCTCACACCTGCCTGCTGCCATTCCTGAGCAAGCTCTGCACTGGTGGCACTCCGATCCCGCAGCTGAATCCTCTTTAGGAGACGATCCTGGCGCTTGCTGGACTTTCTTGGACGCCCTGAAACCTTCTTAACAATAATTGAACCTCTTTCCTTGAAGTTCTTGATGATCCTATAAATTGTTGCTTGAGGTGCAATCTTAGTAGCCACAATATCCTTGCCTGCGAAGCCATTTTTATGCAACGCAATGATGGCTGCACGCGTTTCTTTGCAGGTCACCATGGTTAACAATGGAAGAACAATGATTTCAAGCAGTGGCGACTCTAGGAACAATATATAGGGGGGGCACAAAGATACCACAGTCAAAAATGGGGGGGCAAAAACAAAATAAGTATATAGAAATAAGATTACAAAATACTAGAGAGTTGCGGTATGCAGGGATACATTTATAATAAAACAATTTACTTACAAAAGAAGCTATTCAGTCGTCTGCTGTGCCTCCTCTGCTTGCTTCCGCGGATTCTTTCCCCTTCTTTCTGTCTCTCGTCAGTGCACAGGCGCACTGTTATGGTGGATCTGTGGAAGACACACTGTTATGGGGGCATCTGTGGATGACACATTATGCCTCTCATTAGCCCTCATTATGCCTCTCATTAGCCCCCATATCAGCCCTTATGCCTCATTAGCCCCCATTATTCTTCATATTAGCCCCATTATGCCTCATTAGCCCACATTATGCCTCATTAGCCCACATTATGCCTCTAATTAGCCCCCATTATGCCTCTTATTAGCCCCCATATGCCTCCTATTAGCCCCCATATGCCTCCTATTAGCCCCCATATGCCCCCAATTAGCCCCCATATGCCTCCAATTAACCCCATATGCCTCCAATTAGCCCCATAGACCCCATATGCCTCCAATTAGCCCCCATATGGCTCCAATTAGCCCCCATATGCCTCCAATTAGCCCCCAATTAGCCCCCATATGCCTCCTATTAGCCCCCAATTAGCCCCCATATGCCTCCAATTAGCCCCTATATGCCTCCAATTAGCCCCCATATGCCTCCAATTAGCCCCCATATGCCTCCAATTAGCCCCCATATGCCTCCAATTAGCCCCCATATGCCTCCAATTAGCCCCCATATGCCTCATATTAGCCCCCATATGCCTCATATTAGCCCCCATATGCCTCATATTAGCCCCCATATGCCTCCAATTAACCCCCATATGCCTCCAATTAGCCCCATAGACCCCATATGCCTCCAATTAGCCCCCATATGCCTCCAATTAGCCACCAATTAGCCCCCATATGCCTCCTATTAGCCCCCAATTAGCCCCTATATGCCTCCAATTAGCCCCTATATGCCTCCAATTAGCCCCCATATGCCTCCAATTAGCCCCATAGACCCCATATGCCTCCAATTAGCCCCCATATGCCTCCTATTAGCCCCCATATGCCTCCTATTAGCCCCATATGCCTCCTTTTAGCCCCCAAATATGCCTCCTATTAGCCCCCAAATATGCCTCCTATTAGCCCCCAAATATGCCTCCAAATGCCCCCATATGCCTCCAATTAGCCCCCAAATATGCTTCCAATTAGCCCCCAAATATGCCTCCAATTAGCCCCATATGCGTCTAAATGCCCCCATATGCCTCCTATTAGCCCCATATGCCTCCTATTAGCCCCCATAATGCCCCCAGCAGCCACATTTTTTATAAAATAAAATAAAAAAACACTTACCTCTCCTGCTCCTGGACGGACGCCGCCTGCCATTTTCTCCCTCCTCAGTCGACTGTGCTCTAAACTGGCGCGCACAGCGTGAGGTCACAGAGCGACCTCACGCTGTGCGCAGCCCTGCACAGCCGACAGCCGAGGACCAGGAAGTGGTGAGTACAGAGCGTTCACCACTTCCTGGTTCTTCGGTACTAATGAGCGCTTCCATAATGGAAGCGCTCATTAGTATTCACTCAGGGGAATCAGCGGGGGGGCACCCGGGGGGGCAAGGAACAACATAGGGGGGGCAATTGCCCCCCCTCGCCCCCCTCTAGCGACGCCACTAATTTCAAGCATCACCCTCCTTTTAACAGGTCAAGTCTGCCATTTTAACCCAATCAGCCTGACATAATGATCTCCAGCTTTGTGCTCGTCAACATTCTCACCTGAGTTAACAAGACGATTACTGAAATGATCTCAGCAGGTCCTTTAATGACAGCAATGAAATGCAGTGGAAAGTTTTTGGGGGGATTAAGTTAATTTTCATGGCAAAGAAGGACTATGCAATTCATCTGATCACTCTTCATAACATACTGGAGTATATGCAAATTGCTATTATAAAAACTTAAGCAGCAACTTTTCCAATTTCCAATATTTATGCAATTCTCAAAACTTTTGGCCACGACTGTACATCTCCTAACAATCCGTTTTTCACTGAAGCCCTATTCACTTCTATGGAACCCGAGCTGCGTGAAAAACACAGAATATTGAAACATGCTGCAATTTTTCCTGAATGCAGAAATGATGCATGAAAAACCCACTCGTGTGGGGAGAGGCCTTAGGCCCCTTTCACACGGGCGAGTATTCCCGCCGCGGATGTGATGCATGAGTGCACCCGCACTGAATCCCGACCCATTCATTTCTATGGGGCTGTTCACATGAGCGGTGATTTTCACGCATCACTTGTGCGTTGCGTGAAAATCGCAGCATGCTCTATTTTGTGCGTTTTTCATATAATGCAGGCCCCATAGAAGTGAATGGGTTTGCCTGAAAATCGCAAGCAACCGCAAGCAAGTGCGGATGCGGTGCGATTTTCACGCACGGTTGCTAGGAGACGATCGGGATGGAGACCCGATCATTATTATTTTCCCTTATAACATGCTTATAAGGGAAAATAATAGCATTCTGAATACAGAAGGCATAGTAAAATAGCGCTGGAGGTGTAAAAAAAATATATAATACAAAATTTAACTCACCTTAATCCACTTGCTCGCACAGCCCGGCATCTCTTCTGTCTGTCTTCTGTGCTGTGTGGAGAAACAGGACCTGTGGTGATGTCACTCCGGTCATGATAAAGCTTGGGTTGGACAGCACTCCTCTTGGGTCGTTCTGTACGGTGCTCAATGGTAGTGGAGGTAATATAGCAAAAAGTAAACCACGGCACTCGTATTTGTAGTTTTGAAAATTTATATTTTCATTTCATTTTTCATTTCATTTATCATTTCATTTTTATCAGCATCCAGGAATATATGCAAAACTGGCCAACGTTTCGGTCCTAACACGGGATCTTGTTCACTGCCTTAGTTCTATGTAGCATGCTGCCTCTGGGATGCGCTACCCAGAGGCAAATGATAAATGAAATGAAAAATGAAATGAAAATATACATTTTCAAAACTACAAATTCGAGTGCCATGGTTTACTTTTTGCTATGTCACTCCGGTCATCTCATGATCCATCACCATGGTAAAAGATCATGTGATGGATCATGTGATGACCGGAGTGACGTCACCACAGGTCCTGTTGCTGCACACAGCACAGAAGACAGACAGAAGAGGAGCCGGGCTTCGCGATCAAGTGGACTAAAGTGAGTTAAATTATTATTATTATTTTTTTAACCCCTCCAGCGCTATTTTACTATGCATTCTGTATTCAGAATGCTATTATTTTCCCTTATAACCATGTTATAAGGGAAAATATTACAATCTACAGAACCCCGATCCCAAACCTGAACTTCTGTGAAGAAGTTGGGGTCTGGGTACCAAACATGCGCGATTTTTCTCACACGAGTGCAAAACGCATTACATTGTTTTGCACTCGCGCTGAAAGATTGTGCGTGTTCCCGCAACGCACCTGCACATTTTCCCGCAACGCCTGTGTGAAAGAGGCCTAAAGGGGTTGACCAGGATACCAAAAACATAGCTACTTACAGTACACCTGTCGATGGGGGGCCTGTCATTGCAGCTAAACCGAATTCACTTTAATGAAATTGAGCTGCAATCCCAGACACAACCACTGGACAGGGGTGGAGCTGTTTTCTAGTCCTAGTCTTGAAGCAAATTTGATTTTCTTTGGCTTGAGCTCCAGACATGGTAGCAAACTACCAAAAAGGATTGTGTAGTTATGCATTTAGCTCACATAAGATTGCTTAGACTGGATACAGTACATACATAGAACTACAAGTAGACTGGAAACAACTTATCCACCTGTCAGCTGAAAGCAGGGATAGGACTGCGGGCTTCTGAATGAAAACAATTCACTGACATCAAGCAAAGTTCTTGAAAATTGTGAGGAACTGAAACAGAATAGGTGATAAATATCAGGTTGCTGTGGCCCCCAGAGATCCTGGGAACAAGGGCCCTCGAATCGGAATGGATGGATTAGAAATACTTTACTTGGCGTAACCCCCCTGCTTTATAAACCCTCTTTAACATTTTAGTGTGTTCTCTGGGCCAGGGTTACCAGTTGGCACGATGAGTGCAGGCCTCAGTGAGAGAGGTGACCCTGAAAGCGTTTCACCTTTTTACCAGCGATTTGCTCTTAGAAAGTACCTCCTAATCACCCGTGTTAATAAATTACATCCCGACAAACTGCCAGGCTTATTATAAACACGTCAAAGCGAGAATTTATGTGAACTACATCAAACTGTCACATGAGTCAATGAGGTTAGGAAATTTGTTCCTCTGCTTATCTGTGTCATAACAGTTGTGGGCAATTCCAGCAGAAAAGGTGACTCACAAACACAGTATAAATTATAAAGGATGTCATAGGCAAGACACTAAATTATCGTGTCAGCCGGTTATTGCTTGCTGCTTCAAATAGATTCTTTTAAACAAGTAAAAATGACAAATAAAATGGGCTTATTATGTTGTAAAATTGAGCTTAACCCCTTAAAAGGGTTTTCCGACTTTTATCCTGATGACCTATTCTCAGGATAGGTCACCAGTATCTGATCAGGGGTTCTGACACTTGGGACCCCTGTCGATCAGCTGTGGTTCTCCAGGAATTAAGGAAATGAAAATACAAAAATATTACTTTATTATAAATATATTCCCAAATACTTTTCATTAGTTATAATGGCTCGTTTTCTCTGGGGAGCAATCAATAAGAGAAATAAAATGGCCGCCGTCCTATTAGTGCACAAAGAACCTGTCCTAATCACACAGCAGGGCAAGTTACTTCAGAGCACTAAGGTAAAGAGCTGCCTCATCCTCCTCTCTGCTCTGCTTGTCAGGGGTTATGGTCCTGAATACTGTTTAATATGATCTTCAGCTGAATCTCTGTAGGAACGGAGTTCACGAGGAGACATGAAGTAGAGAGAGGAGGTGGGGATGTGGCTGTGTCCTGCTGTGTGATTAGGACAGGTTTTGTGTGTAATAATAGGACGGTGGCCATTTTATTTCTCCTAATGATTGCTCCCCAGACAAAACGAACCATTATAAATAATGAAAGATATTTGGGAATATATTTATAATAAAGTAATATTATAGGTGTGGGCACACCCTAATCACACCTCCGTGCTCCTGCACCGCCGCCTGCCGCAGCTGCCTCTTAAATCCCGGCTGCCCCGCACACTCGCGAGTCGCACAGCTTCAATGACATCTGATCTCGACTGCTCCTGGGGAGCCCTGTGCTCCGTGTCCCAGTGGCCAGCTGAGTAACATCACTCATTCCGACGTCACGCGCCTTCCCCACCTGCTTCATTAATAAAGTGGGAGGAGCAGGCGCGTGCAGCGTAGTTTGAATGTTTGAGAGCCCGCCCAGTGCCTGTGTGAATAGTAGCTGGAGGGAGTCCCACTGTCCTAGTAAGTTAGTAATAGTAGTACAACTACAGCTTTACAACACTTTACCAAAGGAAGGCGGCGGGGTCTATAGTTGCCGGCCTGAGGCCTCCACCCCCTGTTGGGGGTCACTGTCCTGTCAGGGACACTGTTATGGGGAGGGATCTGTGGATGATGACACATATATAGCACAAGAAGCTGCTATATATGTGTCATCCACAGATCCCCCCAGCCCCCCATAACAGTGCCATCCACAGATATCCCGTTAATAGACTGTTAAGGGGATATCTGTGGTCTGTGGATGACACTGTTATGGGGGCATCTGTGGAATATGACACTGTTATGGGGGATCTGTGGATGACACTGTTATTGGGGAATCTGTGTGGAATATGACACTGTTATGAGGGATCTGTGGATGACGCACTGTTAATAACAGTGAGTAATCCACAGATGCCCCCATAACAGTGCCATCCACAGATATCCCCTTAATAGACTGTTAAGGGGATATCTGTGGTCTGTGGATGACACTGTTATGGGGGCATCTTTGGAATATGACACTGTTATGGGGGATCTGTGGATGACACTGTTATTGGGGAATCTGTGTGGAATATGACACTGTTATGGGGGATCTGTGGATGACGCACTGTTAATAACAGTGAGTAATCCACAGATGCCCCCATAACAGTGCCATCCACAGATACTCCCTTAATAGACTGTTAAGGGGATATCTGTGGTCTGTGGATGACACTGTTATGGGGGCATCTGTGGAATATGACACTGTTATGGGGGATCTGTGGATAACACTGTTATGGGAGATCTGTGGCTGATACTGTTATGGGGGATCTGTGGATGACGCACTGTTAATAACAGTGCATCATCCACAGATGCCCCCATAACAGTGTCATCCACAGATGCCCCCATAACCGTCTGTCATCCACTGATGCCCATAACAGTGCATCATCCACAGATGCTCCCATAACAGTGCCATCCACAGATATCCCCTTAAGAGTGCATCATCCACAGATATCCCATTAACAGTGCATCATCCACAGATGCCCCCCATAACAGTGCATCATCCACAGATGCCCCCATAACAGTGTCATCCACAGATGCCCCCATAACAGTGTCATCCACAGATGCCCCCATAACCGTGTGTCATCCACTGATGCCCATAACAGTGTCATCCACAGATCCCCCATAACAGTGTGTCATCCACAGATCCCCCATAACAGTGTGTTATCCACAGGTCCCCCATAACAGTGTGTCATCCATAGATCCCCATAACAGTGTGTCATCCACAGATCGCCCATAACAGTGTGTCATCCACAGATCCCCCATAACATTGTGTCATCCATAGATCCCCCATAACAGTGTGTCATCCATAGATCCTCTCTAACAGTGTGTCATCCACAGATCCCCCATAACAGAGTGTCATCCACAGATCCCCCATAACACTGTGTCATCCACAGATCCCCCATAACACTGTGTCATCCACAGATCCCCCATAACAGTGCACCTGCGCACTGAGGAGAGACTGAAAGCAGGGGAAGATCCGCGGAAGCAAGCAGTGGACGGCACAGCAGACTGAATAGCTTCTTTTGTAAGTAAATTATTTTATTATAGTGCTGAAACCGCTTTAAACTCTAAAGAAAAGTTTTGAAGAGTGTTTTTCTCTTTCTCAGGTCTGAAGCAATACTGAGGAAGAAAGGAAAACTCTTGAAAGCTTGTCTTTTAAGTATTAGGATAGTACAATAAAAAGGTATCCCTGCATACCGCAATACTCTCCTATTTTGTAATCTTATTTATATATACTTATTTAGTTTTTTTCAGTAGTATGATTAAGTGGTGAAAATTATTAGTGCCCGCCCCCCCATGTTTGACTGTGATATCTTATGTGCCCCCCTATATATTGTTCCTAGCGTTGCCACTGCGCAGAGGCGGAGTCACGGCAACGCTAGGGTGAGGCCCGGCCTGTGTGTGTATGTATATAATATATATGTCTCCATGTTCTGAGAGCTATAGTTTTTATATTTGTTCAATGAACTTCTTCAATGAAGTTCAGGTTTGGGTTCAGTGTTGTGTAGATGTAATTATTTTCTCTTATAACATGGTTGTAAGGGAAAATAATATTATTCTTTAATACAGAATACTTAGTAGAAGGCCAATTGAGGGTTAAAAAAATAAATAAAATTATCTCACCTCCAATTGATCGCGTAGCTGACGGTCTCCTGTTCTCCTGATGGACCATGTGATTGGACCATGTGATGTGATGTCACCACAGGTCCTTTAGCCGGCAGCTCATGATTAAAGAAGTAAGAAGAGATCGGCAACTACGCGATCAAGAGGAGGAGGTGAGTTAATTTATTTATTTTTTTAACCCTCAATTGACCTTCTACTAAGCATTCTGTATTAATGAATGCTATTATTTTCCCTTATAACCATGTTATAAGGGAAAATAATACAGTGAATAGACTTTCATCTTAGCAACCATGCGTGAAAATCGCACCGCATCCGCACTTGCTTGCGGATGCTTGCGATTTTCACGCAGCCCCGTTCACTTCTATGGGGCCTGCGTTGCGTGAAAAACGCACAATATAGAGCATGCTGCGATTTTCACGCAACGCACAAGTGATGCGTGAAAATCACAGCTCATGTGCACAGCCCCATAGAAGTGAATAGGTCCGGATTCAGTACGGGTGCAATGTGTTCACCTCACGCATTGCACCCGCACGGAAATCTCGCCCGTGTGAACCCAGCCTAATACTGTCGCCGATTGCCCACTGAAAAAGCAGATGCTCGATCATTAAGCAATCCAAATCTTTTGACATGTTAAAAAATAATCGTTTGCAGGCGGCAGATCGTGGTGTCTAATAGCGATCTACCGCCGGTAAGCCACTATACAGCATAGGGACGAGCAATGGCATAGCGATCACTCCTCCTCATGCTGCAGAGAAGATCGCTGCATGAAATAGCAACAGTCTCCTCCACTAGCGAGGAGGCAATTACCAGGAGGGTAATAAGTTGTCCGTTTTCTTTGACCGACATCCCCCATACAATCAAAAGTGACAATTTTTAATGGTTGTTTCTCAGAAAGGTATCTGTAAAAAAGTGTTTTGCCATTTAGTCATGTGAATGTAGCCTTAGGCCTCTTTCACACGGGCATCACTTTTTCTGCGCGAGTGCAAAGCGTTTTGCAGCGGCATGAGAAAAATCGGCATGTTTGGTACCCAGACCCGAACCCGGACTTCTTCACAGAAGTTCGGGTTTGGGTTAGGTGTTCTGTAGACTTTATTATTTTCCCTTATAACATAGTTATAAGTGAAAATAATAGCATTCTTAATACAGAATGCTTAGTAAAATGTCCATTGTTCAATGTTCAAAATAATAAACAAATTTAACTCACACCATCCACTTGGTCGCGTAGCGGATCTCCTCTTCTTTCTTCTTTCTTCAGGACCTGGCAAAAGGACCTTTGATGATGTCACTGCGCTCATCACATGGTCCATCACCATTCTGATGGACCATGGAATTAGTAGAACTACAGGTAACAACACACTGCTTGTCAATTGCACAAAGATATACGTAAATATTGAATAAAAATAGCGGCTTGGTGGCCATACTTACTGCAATAGTAGCTAGAAGCTTCTAATCAGATGGGGCCTACTCTAACATGCCTCTCCTGGGCTTACAGCCTACAATCTGGGTAAAATAGCACCAAGCTATATCCTATACATGCCTCTCCCAGGCTGTCAGCCTGCAATATGGGCAAGGTAGGATACAGCTGTACAATCTATCTAATTAAAAGCACATGTTTGTTAGGTGGGCATCGGCGACCATTTTTGCAAGTTTTTTAATCCTGTTCTGGTAGCTCAGTGGGCGACATCTAGGCATATGTGCCAGGGGAAGGGAAAATAATATAGGTAATCTGTCTGTGACTCCAGAGCCCCAGGAGGGGGACATATTCAAAAAAAAATCTGTGAAGTACCCCTGTGCTGAATATCTATTCATTAAATCGTTCTGTTAGATTCCAGGGGGACAAATTCCCTTTTTTTGGCGGTCAAGTACCTCTGCGGCCTGCAGTGCATACCTGGCAGTGAAAATAATTCAATTACATTAGTCTGTCACATATTTGTGTGAAGTAATTTTTTTCTCCTTCTCACACCGGCACTGCATATCTGTCAAATAAAACCAGTAAATGCTGCTATTACATTGTCGGTTGACAAATTCCCATTTTTTGTGCTAGAAAGTAAATTTTTTGGCCTGCGCTGCATTTCTGGCAGTCCAATAAAACCAGTAAATATACTGCTGTTACATTGTTGGTTGAAAAAAAAAAAATCACACTTTTTGTGCTAGATAGTACATTTGCGGCCTGCTCTGCATTTCTGACAGTCCACTAAAACCGTTAAATGCTGCTGTTACAATGTTGGCTAAAAAAAAAATCACACTTTTTGAGCTAGACAGTACATTTGCAGCCTGCGTTGCATTTTTGATAGTCCAATAAAACCAGTAAATACTGCTGTTACATTGTTGGTTGACAAATTTTCATTTTTTGTGACCGTGAAGTAATTGTATTAAATTCACCTGTCACACTGTTGTGTGACCTCAAGAAATTGTTTCTCTTTATGAAACCGGCACAGCATTACTGTCAGTGAACTTAATTGTTTACTATTGGCGGTTACATTGTTGCATGACATAAACCATCTGTTAATTTTGTGGGTGAACGCAAAGAATGAGGAGGGCGTCAAATAAGGGACGTGGCCCCAGTCGTGGTGCTGCTGGTGTTGGTGGAGCTCCTGTTGCAGGGAGAGGATGTGTCGATCTGTGCCAGCTACACGTACAAGTGAAACACCTTCCTCATGTGTGAGTAGGCAACAGAACCTTCAGTGTTAGTTGGTAGGCCCGAACGCCGCTCTACGAATGGTGAGGCCAGAACAAGTACAGGCGATAGTAGATTGGGTGGCTAACAGTGCCTCCAGTTCCTTCACATTGTCTCCCACCCAGTCTCCTGTTGAAAGATCAGAGTTGGCACCTGCAGCCCATGGCCATCAGTTTTTCACCTCACCCCCTTGCAAATCAGCCAAGCAGTCTGAGCCCCAAGTCATGGAGCAGTCTCTTCTGCTTTTTGATGACTCTGCTAGCAGGGTTTCCCAGGGCCATTCACATAGCCCTGCCCCAGAAGTGGAAGAGATTGAGTGCACCGATGCCCAACCACTTATGTTTCAGGATGACTACATAGGAGGACCACCACAGCACGTCTCGGATGATGACGAAACACAGGTGCCAACTGCTGTGGCTTTTGAAAGTGTACAGACCGACAAGGAGGGCAGGGGTGAAGACTGGGTGGAAGAATATGTGGAGGACGATGAGGTCCTCGATCCCACATGGAATCAAGGTCATGCGAGTGACCTGTGTAGTTCGGAGGAAGAGGTGGTGGTCGCACAGAGCCACCAGCATAGCAAAAGATGGAGCAGGGTGCAAAAGCGGAGCGGCTGTCCCCTAGACAGTACGCCTCCTACTGCCCACCGCACCAAGGGACAGAGCACACCAAAGCCAGCTCCAAGGAGTTTCCTGGCTTGGCAGTTCTTCAGATAATGTGCTGACGACAAGCCACAAGTGGTTTGCACGCTGTACAATCAGAGCCTGAAGCAAGGCATAAACGTTCTAAACCTGAGCACAACCTGCATGACCAGGCATCTAAGTGCAAAGCAAGAGCTGCAGTAGAGTAGACACCTCAAAAACCAAGAAAGGTCTCTGGCTCCTCCTGCTTCCTCTTCTGCTGCAGTCTCGGCCTCTTCATCCCCTTCTGGAGTGACAGTGCCACCTGCCACCCCGCAAACAGAGGATGTGCCAGCAACGCCACCACCTCGGTCACCAAGCATCTCCACAATGTCCCATGGAATCGTTCAGCTGTCTATCTCCCAAACACTGGAATGAAAGAGGAAGTACCCCCCTACCCACCCACAATCCCTGGCCCTGAATGCCAGCATTTCCAAATCCCTGGCCTTTGAAATGGTGTCATTCCGTCTGGTGGACACGGACAGTTTTAAGAATCTGATGTCGGTGGCTGTCCCACAGTACAGTCGTGGCCAAAAGTTTTGAAAATTACACAAATATTAGTTTTCACAAAGTTTGCTGCTAAACTGCTTTTAGATCTTTGTTTCAGTTGTTTCTGTGATGTAGTGAAATATAATTACACGCACTTCATGCGTTTCAAAGGCTTTTATCGACAATTACATGACATTTATGCAAAGAGTCAGTATTTGCAGTGTTGGCCCTTCTTTCTCAGGACCTCTGCAATTCAACTGGGCATGCTCTCAATCAACTTCTGGGCCAATTCCTGACTGATAGCAACCCATTCTTTCATAATCACTTCTTGGAGTTTGTCAGAATTAGTGGGTTTTTGTTTGTCCACCCGCCTCTTGAGGATTGACCACAAGTTCTCAATAGGATTAAGATCTGGGGAGTTTCCAGGCCATGGACCCAAAATGTCAACGTTTTGGTCCCCGAGCCACTTAGTTATCATGCTGAAAAATGCATTGTTCTTCACCAAACTGTTGTTGGATTGTTGGAAGAAGTTGCTGTTGGAGGGTGTTTTGGTACCTATTCTTTATTCATGGCTGTGTTTTTGGGCAAAATTGTGAGTGAGCCCACTCCCTTGGATGAGAAGCAACCCCACACATGAATGGTCTCAGGATGCTTTACTGTTGGCATGACACAGGACTGATGGTAGCGCTCACCTTTTCTTCTCCGGACAAGCCTTTTTCCTGATGCCCCAAACAATCGAAAAGAGGCTTCATCGGAGAATATGACTTTGCGCCAGTCCTCAGCAGTCCATTCACCATATTTTCTGCAGAAGATCAATCTGTCCCTGATGGTTTTTTTGGGAGAGAAGTGGCTTCTTTGCTGCTCTTCTTGACACCAGGCCATCTTCCAAAAGTCTTCGTCTCACTGTGTGTGCGGATGCGCTCACACCTGCCTGCTGCCATTCCTGAGCAAGCTCTGCACTGGTGGCACTCCAATCCCGCAGCTGAATCCTCTTTAGGAGACGATCCTGGCACTTGCTGGACTTTCTTGGACACCCTGAAGCCTTTTTAACAAGAATTGAACTTCTTTCCTTGAAGTTCTTGATGATAACTATAAATTGTTGATTGAGGTGCAATCTTAGTAGCCACAATATCCTTGCCTGTGAAGCCATTTTTATGCAACGCAATGATGGATACACGCATTTCTTTGCAGGTCACCATGGTTAACAATGGAAGAACAATGATTTAAAGCATCACCCTCCTTTTAACAGGTCAAGTCTGCCATTTTATCCCAATCAGTCTGACATAATGATCTCCAGCCTTGTGCTCAGTCAACATTGTCACCTGAGTTAACAAGACGATTACTGAAATGATCTCAGCAGGTCCTTTAATGACAGCAATGAAATGCAGTGGAAAGTTTTTTTGGGGGATTAAGTTAATTTTCATGGCAAAGAAGGACTGTACAATTCATCTGATCACTCTTCATAACATTCTGGAGTATATGCAAATTGCTATTATAAAAACTTAAGCAGTAACTTTTCCAATTTCCAATATTTATGTAATTCTCAAAACTTTTGGCCACGACTGTACATTGTGCCCTGCCGCCACTAGTTTTCCAGGTGAGCCACCCCTTACCTTCACAACCAAGTGGGGGACAAAATCAGGTGTGCACTGCACAATGCCATCTGTGGCAAGGTCCACCTAACTACAGATACGTAGACCAGTAAGCACGGTCAGGGACGTTATATCTCCCTAACAGCACACTGGGTAAATGCAGTGGCGGCTGGGCCTGAGGCAGATAGCAGTTTGGCGCATGTCCTTCCACCACCAAGGATTGTAGGGCGTTTTTCTTTGCCTCCTGTTGCTTCCTCCTCCTACTCCGCTTCCTCATCCTCTACCGCCTCCTCATCCGGTCAGTGTAACACCTTCACCACAGCCAGGGGTAAATGACAGCAGGCAGTTTTGAAACTTATCTGTTTGGGGACAAACCCCACACCGCGCAGGAGCTGTGGACGGGCATGGAACAACAGACCGACGAGTGAGCCTCAAACCCGGCCTGGTGGTGTGCGATAATGGGTGAAATCTCGTAGCAGCTCCGGGCCTAGCCGGTTTGGCGCACAGCCCTTGCCTGGCGCATGTGCTGAATTTAATTTAATAACTTGACACACCCTCTCCACCCAATCAGATTTCAGCCATTGACCTCCCTTGGATGTGGTATCCCTTTCTCAGCCTCCCCCTCCGGCATGGAACCCTCATTCCCCGTTACCCGTGATCACCATGGTAGGCGCATAAAAGAACATCGAAAGTTGACGTGCGACATGGTAGAGCAGTATGTGTGCACACGCCTACACATACTGACTGATGGGTCTGCCCCCTTCAATTTCTGGGTCTCCAAATTGGGCACATGGCCTTAGCTTGCCCTTTACGCCTTGGAGGTGATGGCCTGCCCTGCAGCCGGTGTATTGTCTGAACGTTTGTTTAGCACGGCAGGAAGGGGTTATCACAGACAAGCGCAGCCGCCTGTCCACAGCCAATGTGGACAAGCTCACATTCATTAAGATGAACCAGGCAGGAAACCCACAGGACTTGTCCGTACCTTGTGCAGAATAGACATGTATACCGACCTCACCCAGCCATTGTTATACTCCAACAAACTTTCTCTTTGTTTAATTTTTCATATTTTCCAATGTTTTGGGGTCTACCCAAATTTAAACAAAAAAAAAATTAAATACAAAACTAAACTAAAAACCAGTGTTGGCTACCTTCTCCTCCTAGATCAAGATTATCATTTTATATTTTTACGTATTTTATGTAATTTAAAGTGATTTCCCTATCCACATTTGTTTGCAGAGCACTTGCCATGCTCTTAACCACATTTTGCTGCCTTTTGCAGCCCTCTAGCCCTTTCCATGACTTTTTTTTTTTTTTTAGCCATTTTAGTGCTCCAAAGTTCGGGTCCCCATTGACTTCAATGGGGTTCGGGGTCAAGTTCGGGTCCTGAACTCGAACTTTTTTGCGAAGTTCGGCCGAACCTGAACTTAAAGGTGTCTGCTCGACTCTACATATTGGGAAACCGCCTTATTGGCCACCCCTTACATTGACTTTGTAATGCATTTTGTATAAACTGAGATTATAGAGGGCCAAAGTTCACCTGATTAAGCCTTATCCACACGTTCCTGTCCGTGCTTAAATCCGTGAAAAGGTGGTTAGTGATGCCTCTGTTATGATGGCCATGAATGATCTGTGTGTGGTCCATGTGTCATCCATGTTTCATGGACACTGTGCAGCTGAAAATGCATCTCTTACTAATGATCTGTGAAACACAGATGGCATCTGTGGTTTTCACAGACCCACAGACTATAGTGAGTGTGATGCATCCATGAACACTGACAAAAGAGTATGCTTCCATGCTAAAAAAACAGTGTAAAAAAAAAGAAGTGATGTGTGAACACACATTAAAAAGAATGGGTACATGTGCTGTCCGCAGAGAACACAAACAGCACACTGACGTGTGAACAAGGCTTTAGTCAATCTTTTTTAGTTATGCTATCTTCATTCTAATACTTTCTAACATTCTATTAGTATTACATAACCAATGACGGTCAATATATAGCTTAGAATCTGAATTTTTGTTGCAGTCTCTAATAGGTCTCATGAATACTGTAGGATCTACCACTCCCTCACCTCACCTCACCTCACCTCCTTCCGTCCTAGTACAATCCATCAAAGAAGTTGACTTTAATTGACTGTTTTACAGATTGTACTGTATATGAGCTATATTTTAACATTTTCAAATCAGCCTCATTAAGAGAGATTTTCTCAACAAAAAACTAATATCTGGAGTAATGAACTATTATTTCTAGATTTTTGAAGCACCCCTCTGCAGCATCCAGCAGTGTACTACTGCTAAGGCTACTTTCACATTTGCGTTCGGGGCTCCGCTTCAGAGTTCCGTTTAAAGGCTCTCACAAGCGGCCCCGAACGCATCCATCCAGCCCTAATGCATTCTGATTGGATGCAGATCCGCTCAGAATGCATCAGTCTGGCGGCGTTTGGGCTCCGCTCCGCTCAGCAGGCGGACACCTGAACCGTCTGGCCGTGCGGAGGCAAACGGATCCGTCCAGACTTACAATGTAAGTCAATGGGGACGGATCTGTTCGAAGGTGACACAATATGGTGCAATTTTCAAACGGATCTGTCACCCATTGACTTTCAATGTAAAGTCTGGACGGATCCGTCTGCGGCTACTTTCACACTTAGAATTTATTTTACAATATAAGGCCTCATGCACACGACCGTTGTGTGCATCCGTGGCCGTTGTGCCGTTTTCCTGTTTTTTTTCGCTGACCCATTGACTGGAAATCGGAAAATGCACCGTTTTGCAGCCGAGACCGTGATCCGTGTATCCTGTCCGTCAAAAAAATATGACCTGTCCTATTTTTTTGACGGACAACGGTTCACGGACCCACTCAAGTCAATGGGTCCGTGAAAGAACACGGATGCACACAAGATTGGCATCCGTGTCCGTGATCCGTGGCCGTAGGTTACTTTCATACAGACGGATCCGAAGATCCGTCTGCATAAAAGCTTTTTCAGAGCTTAGTTTTCACTTTGTGAAAACTCAGATCCGACAGTATATTCTAACACAAAGGCGTTCCCATGGTGATGGGGACGCTTCTAGTTAGAATATACAACGAACTGTGTACATGACTGCCCCCTGCTGCCTGGCAGCACCCGATCTCTTACAGGGGGCTGTGATCCGTACAATTAACCCCTCAGGTGCTGCACCTGAAGGGGTTAATTGTGCGTATCATAGCCCCCTGTAAGAGATCCGGGGCTGCCAGGCAGCAGGGGGCAGACCCCCCTCCCTCCCCAGTTTAAATTTCATTGGTGGCCAGTGCGGCTGCCCTCCCTCCCTCTATTGTAATAATAGCATTGGTGGCACAGTGTGCGGCCTCCCTCTATTGCATTAACATTGGTGGCAGTGTGCGCCGCCCCCCTCCTCCCTCTATTGTTTTAATACATTGGTGGCAGTGTGCGCCCCCCCTTCCTCCCTCTATTGTTTTAATACATTGGTGGCAGTGTGCGGGCCCCCCCCCCCTCTCCACCCCCCTCCCCGATCATTGGTGGCAGCGGAGTTCCAATAGTAGAAGCATCATACTTACCTGCTGGCTGCTGCGATGTCTGTGCCCGGCCGGGAGCTCCTCCTACTGGTAAGTGACAGGTCTGTGCGGCGCATTGCTGTCACTTACCAGTAGGAGGAGCTCCCGGCCGGACACAGACATCGCTGCAGCCAGCTGGTAAGTATGATGCTTCTACAATTGCTAAGTAACCATGGCAACCAGGACTGCAGTAGCGTGCTGGTTGCCATGGTTACCGATTGGAGCCCCAGCGATTAAACTGGGACTCCAATCGGAACTCTGCTGCCACCAATGATCGGGGGGGGGGGGGGGGGGGCTATGAGGGGAGGCCGCACACTGCCACCAATGTATTAAAACAATAGAGGGAGGAAGGTGGGGGCCGGGGGGGGGGTTTGCACACTGCCACCAATGTATTAAAACAATAGAGGGAGGAGGGGGGGGGGGGGTTTGCACACTGCCACCAATGTATTAAAACAATAGAGAGAGGAAGGGGGGGCACACACTGCCACCAATGTTAATGCAATAGAGGGAGGGGGTGCCGCACACTGTGCCACCAATGCTATTATTACAATAGAGGGAGGGAGGGGGGCGAGGCGCACTGGCCACCAATGATATTCAAACTGGGGAGGGAGGGGGGTCTGCTCCCTGCTGCCTGGCAGCCCTGATCTCTTACAGGGGGCTATGATACGCACAATTAACCCCTTCAGGAGCGGCACCTGAGGGGTTAATTGTGCTAATCACTGCCCCCTGTAAGAGATCGGGTGCTGCCAGGCAGCAGGGGACAGTCATGTACACAGTTTGTAGTATATTCGAACTAGAAGCGTCCCCATCACCATGGGAACGCCTCTGTGTTAGAATATACTGTCGGATATGAGTTTTCACGATGTAACTCATATCCGACAGTATATTCTAACATAGAGGCGTTCCCATGGTGATGGGGACGCTTCAGGTTAAAATATACCATTGGATTGGAGAAAACTCCGATCCGATGGTATAAAACTCCGATCCGATCGTATAAAAGGGACTCCAGACTTTACATTGAAAGTCAATGGGGACGGATCCGTTTGCAATTGCACCATATTGTGTCAACGTCAAACGAATCCGTCCCCGTTGACTTGCATTGTAATTCAGGACGGATCCGTTTGGCTCCGCATGGCCAGGCGGACACCAAAACGACTTTTTTTTTCATGTCCGTGGATCCTCCAAAAATCAAGGAAGACCCACGGACGAAAAAACGGTCACGGATCACGGACCAACGGAACCCCGTTTTGCTGACAGTCAAAAAATACTGTCGTGTGCATGAGGCCTAATGCAGACGGATCCACTCTGAACGCAAGTGTGAAAGTAGGCTTACCCTGCCGTTACAGTTGCCAAAGCTCTGTTCTCCTGTCTTCCTCCCCTGCACAGAAAACAGTTCCTCACACACAGCCCCAGCAAACGTACTAATAGCGCTATGGTATGTAATGCTACCATCAGTTTTCTTCTCCACTGTCTGGAGAGATATAGCTATATATTCTATGAATTTAGAAGTAGGAATGAATGAAAGGTGTCCGAGATGCTTCACTATGAGATCCCCATAATGGCACTCAAGCAAGGAGGCTACCGATTGTGTCAGTCCACCAATGTATGCAAAAGGTGGACCAGACTTTCTGCCACGGTACAGATAGCAGGGGGGCGCCAAATGCCCTATTTATAGTAATACCTGTCAAGGGATAAACCTTTTATAGAGAACTTGTCACCATGAAATGCAGTGCAATCTGCAGGCAAAATGTCAGAGCAGGAGGAGCTGAGCAGATTGATCTATAGTTTCGTGGAAACTGAACTTAAAGGGATTCTGTCACCTGCTTTTAGCATTTTAAGCTGGCACCATCGCTATGTTGACTAAAGTACCTTACTTCCAGGGCTCTTCTTTTTTACTTATTTTTGTTTGGTAGTTTTGTTATAAAAGCAATTTTTATGTTATGCTAATTAGGGTCCAAGGTGCCCAGAAGGGCGTTTTTTTCACTCTCCGGTGCCCAGTGCCGCCCCCCCCCCCCCCCCTGCAGTGCCCAAGAACGCCTCCTGATCATCAAAACACCTCCCACAGCCCTGCAAACTGTTCCGCCCCCTCCGCACGTCATAATCCATCTTATAGATATGCCCCATCCTCCTTCCTGTCTGCGGCCAGAAAACTTGCGCAGGCGCAGTACCGCTTGCGCGATCATCAACGTCCTGAGGGTAACAGCGCTCAGGTCACATCACTGGGCTCGGCGCATGCCCAGTGAGACTTTTGAGGCTGTTGCCCTCAGGTGGTTGATGATCGCGCAGGCCGCAGGCGGTACTATGCCTGCGAGAGTTTTCTTGCCGCAGACAGGAAGGACGGGGCATATCTATAAAGGTAGATTATAACGCGCGGAGGGGGCGGAACCGTTTGCAGGGCTGTGGGAGGTGTTTTGATGATCAGGAGGCTGTCTTGGGCACTGCAGGGGGGCGGCACTGGGCACCGGAGAGTGAAAAAAAACGCCCCTCTGGGCACCTTGGACCATAATTAGCATAACATAAAAATCGCTTTTATAACAAAACTACCAAACGAAAATAAGTAAAAAGAAGAGTCCTGGAAAGAAGGTACTTTAGTCAACATAGCGATGGTGCCAGCTTAAAATGCTAACAGCAGGCGACAGAATCCCTTTAAGACTACCCCCATGCACAACCATCACTGACTGACAGCTATCTATGTAAATACACAGAGAATGCTTGCTTATCAATCACAAGCCGCCCCCCTGTACAACCTGAGACCAGAATGATCAGAGACGTCTATTATATAAAGCTGAGTGTATGAATCCGCACCGTCGCATTTACAATCAGGAAATTTGGCACACAATTACATCACGTGTCCGAGAAGGCTTTAGTCTGGGTCTTAGGGTTCTAGCACTTACCGTTCCTGAGATATTCCCAAAAAACGCATTAGCTAATAGAAGCCTGCTCACATGACCCTCATCAGCCAATAGAAGCTCACAGGCCCTTTGTCTCCACATACAGAGTTTTAAATCAGGTTTCCATAACAACCCAGCCATTTTTCTTCACTGCTGCAGGGCGCTGTGGATGACACTGTTAAGAGAGCGGAGTGCTGTGGAGGTCACAGTCCAGAGGCAGGTAGGGTGGCCCCCCCCTAAGCAACACCCCTGGCCCAGTTAGACCACGCCCCCTCACACAGCAGCCAACAGGAATTGAAAAAATAAAAGGTAAAAATCAATTTCTGCCAACTGCAGGGGTGGGAGGGAGGGTGACTTTTTCCCTGCCGCTCACTCTCAGACAGAAGGTACTCCGTATTTCCATTCCAAGATAGAACAGTCCTATCCTTGTCAGTTATGCGGACAATAATAGGACATGTTCTATCAGGGGCCAGCTGTTCCTCAAAAAACTGAATGCACACGGACGTCATACGTTTTTTGCAGACCGTAAAATAATGAAAAAGCCACACTGTCATGTGCAAGAGGCCCTAAGGAGACTGGGTACTGTGGAGGTCACTAATAAAAGGGCGGCTGCTGTGGAGGTCACCGTTAAGGGGGCGGTGTGTTGTGGAGGTCACATTTTAAGAGAACGGAGCTTTGTGGAGGTCACTGTTAAAGGGGCAGGCTGCTGTGAAGGTCAAAGCTAAGGGGGTGGGCTGCTGTGGAGGTCCATTTTAAAGGAGACTGGCTACTGTAGGAGGGGGGGTCTAGAGTTAAGAGGTGGGGGCTGTGGAGGTCACTGTTAAGGGAGCAGGGTACTTTAATGTTTGTGTGTCGTTAAAAGATAAAAATCGACAGTATCCACTATAACAGTGACATCTAAACAAAATAGATTGAAATATACCCGTGCAAAGCTAGCAAATGTATAAATTACAAGTTTTACAGAATCTTTTACCACATAACTATATCTATATATCTGCTCAGCTCCTCCTGCTCTATAACATGCTGCCTGCAGATCATACTGCATTCCCTGGTGACAGGTTCTCTTTAACCTATTCTCAGGATAGGTCATGAATATCAGATCGCCGACGCCCAGCACCACCGCCGATCAGCTGGATGAAGAGACTGCAGCTCTTGTACAAGCGCTGCCTTCTCTTCACTGTTTGCCGTTGCAACTGCAGTTGAATAGAAAGGAGCCATTCCATTGAAGTGAAAGGGACGGCGTGGTTTTAATTACACCTGCTCACCACTGCAGTTGTGACAGTGAGCAGAAGGCAGCTGATCGTGGGGAAGTCGACACCCCGATGATCTGATATTGATAACAAACTCTTTAAATTGTTATTTAAGCATGTGGGATATTTTACTTTTGTGGCAATCTTAGCTGCCATATTTCATATATAATATTTTGAACACATTGATGAAAGCATTAGGGTGGCAGTTCTGGACATGATAGCTTAACCAGCCCTGCACAGACTCAGTCTTACATCTCTGTCTCATTAGCTCTTGCATGTACCCGCCACTCAAGCGATGTGTCATGTGATAGCTGGAATTATACATGTGTACATGGGGCTTATACCACTGTATATTGAGTGATTAGGAAGGCACGGACAGTAATAAACAGTCTCCGCTTCCTCTAGGGACCCCAGTTGTCACTGACGGTCAGCCCGGCCCTCCACTAGCTGCCTATATCCCATGCAACATGGCAACAATAGAGCAGATCTTGGGGAAACAACCAAAGAAGTCTGTGGTGTGGTGTGAGGAGCACATTGACAGAATGTTTTATGTGCAAGTCGTCAGTTATCGGCAAGACCACAGCTTTTATTCCAAATGTCGAGGCCGTCCCAGCGGCATGCAATTCAGCCAGTAAAATGGATGATAAATGTACAATAAAGCACAACACACACAATGATTTACGACCCATTGAGAAAACTATTGTTTATTTAGAAAAAAAGCTTACACTGGTAGAAGTTATCAGTTAAAAATTTCCTTAAAAAAGTCTTTGAAACTTTTCACACTATAGTTCGGCGGTACAAAGCTTCTGTACTTGTATATTTGAACCCTAACTCCTCGCGAGTGACAATTATTCTCCCTTGATTCAAAAAACATTATGACAAAACAGAATAGTGTTTGGGGACAGTCAAGTAAAAGGCGTGCTTCCCACGCTCTTCTTCAGACACGTTACGTTCTACACAATATACAAACAATTGCTCTCAATTCGCATGGAAACTGTGCGCCGCAAGCCTCACATACAAGGCCAGGTAATAAATAAAACTGAGGTTAAATGAGATAAATTCAAAAGCTGGTGAATAACTGTTTATTTCCGGTTGCAACAATTAAGAAGGATGCATTTCATATGGCAAATAATTGCAAAGTTTCAGGCAGTTTTTCTTCTCCGACAACCAAAAGAAACTCTGTACACACTAAATGGAACCCTATCTGCACGGCGGCAATCCTCGGTTTGTAGCACATTGTGCTTAAAATTATGGAATAGGTAAACACTTTCAGCCATGTACTGAAAATAAACGTAAAAGAAAACTAGCGACACATTAAAATACAGTAATGCACAACTTGAACATTTACTTGATGGTGAAAAAATAACTGAAAAATAATTTAAGAAGACGCAGTTGGGCCTCTTCATTGAGAGAAGTCTGTGCAAATCATATTGTGGTGAATAGACTCCTGGATACATCTTATCATCCAGCTGCAGGATCCCATGTACTACTTCAAAGCGTATTCTGCGGAGAGAAGGAAAAATGTATAACGCATTAAAACGTCATTTTGCAGCCCACAAACCACTGTGGGTCTGTGCTTCGCGTTTTGCAGCAAAGTATGGGACATATAGGGCTGAAAGGATTACTTGATTGTATCAAGCAACTCATCACAAAAAATCCTCGATGCACATTTTTGGCATCGAGGATTCGTTTGCGTCATGTGACCATGGAGTGCGAGTGAAGCGTTTGCTGTTACTCACGCTCCGTGGTCCCCCGCCGGCTGGCACCAAGCTGCACTGGATCCTGGCTTACACACTGTGATGTCAGGTCCTAGTGCAGCGCAGGCAGAAGAGGCGGATGGAAGATTTCTGGCATGTCGGCAGCGCCCCTACAGGAAAGGCAAGCATTTTATTTCACTGGCACTGGGGACATGTCTAGGATGGAGCACCTAATGGCCCTGGGAGGGGGGGGGGGGGGGGGGGGAGATGTGGGGTCTAGGGGTTAGCTGATGAGTTTTTATATAAAAAAATAAAATAAAATAAAAGTTCTTTTAAATTAGTTTTTTGTTATTAGAGAACTCGATTAATCGGTAGAATACTAGATTACAAAAATAGTCAATGGCTTCAACCCTAGGGACATATCCTATCTTTTGTGGTGTGGCCGCATGGATAAAGCCAGTGGGTCTGCACCAAGATACGGCGTGCACATCATCGCTACAGGCTGTAGCAGTGATACGTCAATATCACTTAGACCCGCGCACCAGTCACATGGTATGACATGAACAAAGAGTGGCAGGTGTCCCAGGGAACAGGGGCACAGGAGTGGCAGGGAACTGGTAAAGTATTACTCATTCCTATTTCATAGTATTTCTGTAAAAAAAAAAAAAAAAAAATTATATATATATATATATATATATATATATATATATATATATAGGTGCTGGACAACCAGTGTATATGATGTGATGACAGAGTGATCCCAAATGCATTGTCTGTATCAGTTTAGGTACACAGAAAGCAGTTAGTCATCCTGGGTAGGCAGGGGCAATCAGGACTCTGACAACCTCTCCTAGGAGTCCTGTCAGGATTTACCGTTTACTCAGAAATCTGCTCCAAATCATTGTTGCTTAAAAGGCACTGACTTTTGAATGAGCTAAAAAATTTGGGGTAAAATATCTATCTATCTATCTATCTATACACACACACACACACACACACACACACTTACATTAAAAATGTTCAACTGTTTGCCCTACGTAGCGTTTATTTTTTCACGTAAATTGCAGGCTGCTCTGTCCCCTTCATAGTGAAATCTGTCAGAGAAGCCGTCTGCCAACTCAGTCTTTAAGGCCAGACAGACGAGCCAATTGAATGCAAGAAACTTGCAGCGCGTGTCAGTGCGAGTACCCATTCTCTGACAGGATCATACAGCATTATAATGATTTATAATGCTGTGTGTCCTTGCAAGACCTGAAATCTACTGAATTACGCAGACATAATGCTGTCAGTGTAATTCTGTAGATTCCGAGACTCTCAGGGCCACACAGCCATAGGGCTCATTCAGACGGCCGTATGTTGCTTTCTGCATCCCCATTAAATTCTATGGGGCCCCAAAAGACAGTGTGCTGTCTGCATCTTTTCTTCCGTTCCACGGCCCAGCAAAACAAATAAAACATATCCTATACTTGTCAGTGAAAATCAGGACGTGGCCCCATTGAAGTCTATGGGTCCGCAAAAATGCAGAATGCAATCCGTTTCTTTGCGGACATGCTGAACTATGCACATAAAAAAATAATTAAAAAAAATAATGAAGGAGGATCTGCATTTTTGCGGACAGCAAAAGACACACGGCCATCTGAAGGAGTCCTTATAAAATCATTATAATGCTGTGCGATCCTGTCTGAGGAGCGGCGGTCAGAACTCCCACTGACACACGCTGGGATTTTCTGGCATTGAACTTGCTCGTCTGTGTTTAGCCCAACTCATCTCTGCATTCCTGACAACCCATGAACACGGATTTAAGCTGAATTTTTATCAATTATCAGCGTTTAGGAATGCAGAGATAAGGGCTAGAGACTGAGCTCTTTAAAGTGAAATCCATTAGGTCCCCTGACAGATTTCACTGGATGAACAGTTGAAACATTTCTAAGAAAGACCTACTGGAGAAATGTTTTTAGTCCCAAAAAAATGCAGTAATAATAAAGACTGCATCCCAGGATGTTCATAGCTTTTAAAAGGGATCCTGTCTGCTCCAGCAAGGCCTAATAAGTACAGTATTACATGGATAGACACCGGTCGCTGGCTCCGGATCACAGATTCCCTTTAAATCACTGGTGATGACACCACAGAAGCAAAACTTTAGTAGAGTAGTTGGGGGAAGGGAGACACAATCCAAAATTCTACTTGGATCAGATTTTCAAAATAAGAGGATCCTCAAAACAAGTGTAGCTGCTGCAAGAGCCAAATCTGAGCTTAGGCACCTCACCTGCACTGCTCCTCGGAGCAGGGGCCGGGGGGGCAGAATTCTGGCTAAAGAGATGAATCGATTTGTTAGAATTCATTCGCTCATCTCTAATTTACGCCTTTTTGCGGGTAACAACTGTTAATGCTGGGACCATCTCTTGATTTAGAATACGCCACAAATTCACAGTTCTTGTAGTAAAGATGCCTTGTCACCTCTGGAGACTGAATTCATTTTACTTGTCTTTTAATGGGTTTTACATGGACCAGCTTTTCATCATATTTTGTAAGGCCTCATGCACACGGCAGTGTTCCGCGGCCGAGAGCGGACCGTGGAAACCCGGCCGGGATTCCTGTTGACAGCATGAGTGCACGGCGTCATAGCAACCAGTGACGCTGTGCGCGCATGCTGTCAGCAGGAATCCCGGCCGAGTTTCCACGGTCCGCTCTCGGCCGCGGAACACTGCAGTGTGCATGAGGCCTAAGGGGCATTTAAATACTTAAATTATTCATGTCTTCCCTTAGACACCTCTTCTCCAGACCAAATAAATTCCATTCTTTTACTCTTCCCTCATAACCAAGACCCTCCATGCCCCATATCAGCTTAGTTGGCCTTCTCTGTACATTTTTTAGCTCCAGGGCATCCTTTCTATAGTCTAGTCTAGTGTCAAGAACTTAAATGCATTTTACAGAGTAGGCCACACCGCTCTGTAAAGTAAGATCATGCCTATTAATGCATGACAGTATACCACTGACCTTACAATCTACAAGTACACCCAAATCCTTCTCTACAAATAACTCTCCAGATTTCTCTCATTTCTCCTAGTGCATGCCTGTAGATTCTGCACTGATGAGGGGCAATCACCCCGAAACAGCTGTCTGCAGATGAGGTGCTGGCTTATTTAATATCCAAGTCATGTCTCAAGGCTTATTTTAAGAGCTGAACATTGACTTATAGGATAGCTGCCTCGCATCTGGTGGCATTAGAGGCAAAGCTTGTTAAGAGCTCATTTGCATTTCTTCCCTCCCAGAACTCCAGAGGAGCATGTATGGCCTACAAGTCTCCTCACACGGATTAAGGTGCTGTCTCCCTAAGGAGAGTTAGTTCCCCCTTGTAGATTATTAGTACACAGATACACAACTTTACATTTATCACTTTCATTCATACATTCACACTGAACTTTATTTACCAAAAGGATGCCCAAAGCTCCGTGTCCAAGTCACCTTGTAAATGGTGCATATCGGTAGGGTATCCTAGCGGTATGCCGCCAATGTAGAGATGAGGCAACCCTTTAATGTGTGTCTTCCATAGGCTGCACTACACTACATCACACACATAACCAAGAGCAGAAAACTTACCTTGCTGTACGTAGACATTATCTGTGTTTATCCGAAGATTTATGGGTAAACCATTAGTTAAGGAAACCAAGTCAGAGTTTCAATCAACAGTTTTCATGTAAAAGTCATGGTGCACCTTACATTTAGGCTACATGCACATGACTGTTGTGTGTTTTGCGGATCCGCAAAACACGGATGGCGTCCATGCGCGTTCCGCCATTTGCGGAACAGCACGGACAGCCTTTAAATATAACTGCCCCAAAGCACAGGCAAGAATAAAACAGGTTATATTTTTTTACGGTGCCACGTAACGGAGCAACGGATGCGGACAGCACACAGCCCCATTTGCGGCCTAAAACAGCCGCCGTGTGCATGAGGCCTTACTCTAATACAGAGGAAATAATTCCAGGTGTTTAACATGGATAATTACACTATTGAAAGGGGCTCAGGCTCCTGATATTGATGCCCTGTCATCAGGATAGGTAAGGCAGGGAGCAGGAATACAGGCATTTCTTTTGTGAGTGATGGACCGTGCAGAGCTTTGATGAAAATGCAGTTTGCTGCTCTAGGAGTCTTCTCCAAAAAGAAGAAAAAAAAAAAAAAAAAAAAAGGCATAATCCAACAAAATGCAAGCAATGCACCCAGGGCTTTTTTTCTGGCAGAACGCACCGGAACAGTGTTCCGCGACCTTTTGACATCGCAGCCTGCCATGCTCCAGCATGGCGGGCTGCGATGTATCAGCGGGGAGGGACTGGGAGGAGGAGCTGGGGGGCCGGTGCGTTCACTGTGTTCCGGCCCCGCAGCTCCAGTACAGTTATAAAATGTGTAATTCAATTAATAATGGTTCAAGATGCCCCCTCTGTAGTATAACATTCAATATATCCTACTCACAGGGCTACTGTTATATCGTAATGCAGGCCGGCCGGGCAGACGTCTGCCCAGCCTATTTTATGAATGAAGCAGGCGGCGCAGGCATGTGACGTCAGTCAGCCACGCTTCCGGTCGTCTGCATTACGATATAACAGTAGCCCTGTGAGTAGGATATATTAAATGTTATACTACAGAGGGGGCAGCATGAATTATTATTAATTGAATTACACATTTTATAACTGTACTGGAGCGGCAATGGGGGGTCTGGAGGACACCGTTACGGGGTGGGGGGGGGATTTCTGTGGATGGCACTGTTATAGGATGGGGGATCTGTGGATGCCATCCACCGATTCTCCACCCCATTACAGTGCCATCCACCGATTCTCCACCCCATTACAGTGCCATCCACCGATTCTCCACCCCATTACAGTGCCATCCCCCGATTCTCCACCCCATTACAGTGCCATCCCCAGATCCCAACAGTGCCATCCCCAGATCCCCCATTAACAGTGCCATCCCCAGATCCCCCATTAACAGTGCCATCCCCAGATCCCCCATTAACAGTGCCATCCCCAGATCCCCCATTAACAGTGCCATCCCCAGATCCCCCATTAACAGTGCCATCCCCAGATCCCCCATTAACAGTGCCATCCCCAGAACCCCCATTAACAGTGCCATCCCCATCTGGGGGTTGCTTTGCTGGGCTGGACTTGTATAGCCCCCCAGCCCCCCCCCCCCCCCCCCCCCCAATTTTACTTGCATCCCTGTTCTCTATAGGGGCGGTTTTAGGGGGGGGGGGTGAGTTCCACCTCCTTTTCTCTGAGGAAAAAAAAAAGCCCTGAATGCACCACTTACAGTTCACAAAACCAGCAAGTGCACTGTAACGTAAAAGGGTTTTCTGGGATTTTAATACCAATATTAGATGGGAGGGGATCTGACTTGGTATCTCTGACGACTAGCTATGTGCAGGGGCTGTTCCGCTCACTGTAGCATCATAGTCACCCTTGCAAACAGCTGATCAGCGAGGATGCAGAGAGAGGGAACCCCCTGCTGATCTTATATTAATAACCTATCCTAAGGAAAGGTCATCAATATTAAAATCCCAGAAAACTCCTTTAAAAGAGATTGTGTCATATGCCCTGTTATGGTATATAGATGTCTTACAGGGGATTTCCTACTCTTTCCCTCTATGGGTCACAGTGGAGAGCTACTAACAAAGTGTTAATTCATCCATTAATTTAAATGGGAAATACCACAAAATAGCCAGACCCAGTTTCTCCTGATCCATGAAATAAGCTAATCACCAGGCAAGTGTCAATTTAAATAGGTGACTTGTGGGCCCCGAAAATGAAGCTACTGTCCCCCATGCCATAGTCGTAACTAAGAAATTCACAATTATATTGAATAATGCAATCTCCAATGAGGACGTTTTCCAAATCCATCTTTAAAAGGTTACACGTTTACTGGTAACTAGAAGAACTGATAAGTTCTATGATCTATGTAATTGGCGCACATAATACGATGCCTGAGCAATGCTTTCTTAAAGGGAGTCTGTCAGCAGATTTACCCCTTTTTAACAGTTGCCATACCGCTGTAGCCGCAAAACAGATGATTAACACGGTACCTTTATATGCTTTGGTGGACTTTTAAATATGCCAAAAACGAACTTTGATGAGGGCTCGCAAGTGCCCAGGGCGGAGTCCACCGTGTTGGAGCCCAGGCAGCTCTGCCTCTTCGGCTCTTATCCCCACCCAGCCTCCTCCTCTGCTCGCCTATCTGTTGTCTCTCCCCCTCAGCGAGATCCCGCGCCGACGCGATGACTTGCTTGGTCGGAGCATGCGCATAAGCTACTGCGATGCTGTGTCAGCAATGGGCATGGCAGTGCGCATGCCCCGGCCAAGGAAGTTATCTCACCAGCGCGGGATCTCTTTGAGGGGGAGAGACAACAGATAGGCGAGCAGAGGAGGAGGCTGGGTGGGGATAAGAGCCGAAGAGGCAGAGCTGCCTGGGCTCCAACACGGTGGACTCCGCCCTGGGCACTTGCGAGCCCTCAAAGTTCGTTTTTGGCATATTTAAAAGTCCACCAAAGCATATAAAGGTACCGTGTTAATCATCTGTTTTGCGGCTACAGCGGTATGGCAACTGTTAAAAAGGGGTAAATCTGCTGACAGACTCCCTTTAAGGCTATTTTACTGAACCAAAAGGGTTGTAAAAAGGAGATTTTTGTGGACTCGCCTGTAAAATCTCTTTCTCGCTGAGTTCATTGAGGACACAGCTCCCACAGTTTTTTTCCATTGTTACCGCGAATGGCGGTGATTGGTTATTTGCTGGGTTTCAGTTTTAGTTCATACCTACTGATGTAGGTAATGTTCTGACTGTTATCAGTTCTTTTCTGCTACTCCTACTGCTTGGGCACAAAAACTGATATGCTCTCTCCTGACTGGGGAGGGTATAGCTGGCAGGGGAGGAGCTATCACTTTCTAGCCTAGTGCCGCCTCCTAGTGGCAGCAAGCAGCCATATCCACGGTCCTGTGTCCCCTAATGAACTCAGCGAGAAAGAGATTTTACAGGCGAGTTCACAAAAATCTCCTTTTAATGCTCGTATTATTGGGGGACACAGGACCGTGGGAAGTCCTAAAAGAGTCCACGGGGAGGGAACAAATAATACTCGCCCATGGAAAAAACTGCCCTCTCGGACATTCAGGTCACTGCTGCCCGCAAGACTTTACAGCCTACGAAAGCTTCTGCCAATGCCAGGGAGTGCAGCTGGTAGAATTTTGTGAACGTGTGTAAGGAAGACCACATTGCCGCCTTACACAACTGGACAGCTGATGCATTATGGAAGCGAGACCAGGAAGCGCCAACTGCTCTGGTTGAGTGGGCTGTGATTACAGGGGGCGGAGTCCTGCCCCAATAACGGTATGCCTCAGTGATTGCTAAGCGTATCCACCTGGCAATCGTTACCTTAGAAGCGGCACATCCCTTACGAGGACCGTCAGGAAGCCTGAATAACGAATCCGTGCGGCGGAAAGAGCTAGAGACGGCCAGATAGATTCTCAGAGGACGAAGTACGTCCAGTTTGTGAAGAGAATGCTCCCTGGGAGCTGGGCAAAAGGAAGGGAGGACAATGTCCTCGTTAACATGGAAGGCCGAGACTACCTTCGGTTGAAAAGAAGGTACGGGCCAGAGCACCGCCTTATCCTGATGAAGGACTAAAAAGGGTTCCCTACAGGAAAGGGCTGCCAACTGTGAGACGCCTGATGGATGTGATAACCACCAGGAATGCCACCTTCCAGGAAAGACGACGCAGGGACACCATCCAAAGCGGTTCAAATGGAGCCGATTGGAGTGAACCAAGAGCAAGGTTTTAAAATTGGGCCTTTCGAGGCCAGAAGGCGCCAAAGCAAAATAGACAGCGTCGACACATGAGCCTTTAAAGGAGCCAAGGGGTAGTCCCAATTCCAGACCGGATTGTAGGAAGGAGAGAATCTTGTAAAGAGAGAAGCATAGAGGAGGGAGATTACGTTTCTCACAAAAGCCGAGATAGGACTTCCAAGTCCTGTAGTAGATTTTGGATGAAGCTGGCTTCCTGGCTCTGATCATGGTGTGAATAACCATATCAATGAAACCTCACCGTTTTAGGCTACTTTCACACTAGCGTTCGGGCGGATCCGTTCTGAACGGATCCGCTCATAATAATGCAGACGGAGGCTCCGTTCAGAACGGATCCGTCTGCATTATTTTTAGCATAGAACAGCTAAGTGTGAAAATAGCCTAGTACGGATCCGTCCAGACTTTCAATGTAAAGTCAATGGGGGACGGATCCGCTTGAAGATTGAGCCACATTGTGGCATCTTCAAACGGATCCGTCCCCATTGACTTACATTGAAAGTCTGGACGGATCCGCACGCCTCCGCACGGCCAGGCGGACACCCGAACGCTGCAAGCAGCGTTCAGCTGTCCGCCTGTCCGTGCGGAGGAGAGCGGAGCGGAGGCTGAACGCCGCCAGACTGATGCAGTCTGAGCGGATCCGCCTCCATTCAGACTGCATCAGGGCTGGACGGCTGCGTTCGGGTCCGCTCGTGAGCTCCTTCAAACGGAGCTCACGAGCGGAAACCCGAACGCTAGTGTGAAAGTAGCCTTAAAAGGGTGGTTTCAACAGCCATGCCATCAAACAAAGCGAATCTAAATGCTAATGGAAGGCATGGCCCTGAGAGGAAGGGGCCATGGTGCGTTTACTAGGATGAGGTCGACGTCGGAGTACCACACCCGGCAGGGCCAGTCCAGTGCGATGAGAATTGCCTGAACGCCCTCAGGCTTGATCCTGCGCAGGACACGCGGCAGGAGAGGAAGAGGCGGGAACACATACACTAGGGAGAACTCGTTCCATGGTGCTACCAGAGCGTCTGCAGTGCGTGCCTTTGGATCTCTTGTGCGAGAGAAGAAGGTGGGAAGTTTGTGGTTGAACCTGGACGCCATCAAATCCACCTCAGGACGACCCCACCGAAGACAGATCTGTTTGAACACCTACGGGTGCAGGGACAATTCTCCGGGGTCCAGAATCGTCCGGCTGAGAAAATCTGCCGCCCACCACAGGATTTTTGCCAACTCTCTCATCAACACAGGTCCTTGGGTACCAATGCTACCACACAGAGTACGCGGAGCACACAGGGTCCAACTGACCGCGAGGGAACTTTAGACTGCATACAGTACATGCAAAGTGTGTAACAATAGGCAGGCGGGGGTCATTAGTGGGAACAGACATGCCTGACTAGGGCTGAATGACCGACTCAGGGCTGGGGAGGGTGTAAGGGTATGTCCTACCAGCAACCGAGGCTACAATGGTCCTGTGCTTTCTTAGATACGCGGCTGCAGTGAGAGAAGCGCGCGAATGAGAAGAAACCGTCCACTGCAGCAGCGGGAAACCAAACCCCGCCTCCTGAGGGATTAGCCGCCTGCGGCCTATGCGCCGAAGAAGCCGGGGCCTAGCCACGGCCAACCGAGAATGTTCGGTCAGCCGCTACTTAAAAGGGACTGGGGCTGAATATACTGCTGCTTGCGGCAGCTGCTAAAAAACGCGCAGCGGAGCGGCTGCCCGTCGGACAATATGCAGGGAGGTCTGCCTCCTATGACACTAAGCTAAAAACTGATATGCTCTCTCCTGACTGGGAAGGGTATAGCTGGCAGGGCAGGAGCCATCACTTTCTAGCCTAGTGTCGCCTCCTAGTGGCAGCAAGCAGCTATACCCACGGTCCTGTGTCCCCCAATTATACGAGCGCGAAATGATAAAAACCTAAGTGAGGAAAGACACGTATACACTGAGGTGGAGAACTGACATATTGAGAATAATGCACTTGTAGATTTCTAGTCTATGAAATCCACTTAAAACTACTAAACAAAAGCGGACATGAGAAGGTATCGGACACACTGTGCATTTCATATCGAGGGGTATCAGCTAAACCTGCAATATACAAAAATCAATGGAACGTACAAGGGCCCAGTTAGGGTCTAGTATCATAAAAAGGATATTGTTTCTTCTCCTCTTTTCCTCCAGCGCTATCGCGTTTCTCTTTCTTCTCAGATTTCTCCTTGTCGTGTCTAGATTCCTTTAAGAAAAATACAAAAGCAGAAGTGTTCTTACCCTGCTCCAGAAACAGAATTAACTTTACGCTGATAAAAGAAACCCCTAAGGTTATGGATTTCGCTCTTTGCTTATTGGAATTCATTAGCTCCATCTGTTCTGGATGACTTTATACAATAAGCGTGACATTACATTAACATGATGCTAATATCTGACCGGAAAATAGCCAGAAATAGGACAACCAGGAGGACAATAGTGCAGACGCTCAGAGAAAAGTGTGTGTATAGATTAGTCTCTCTGTGCATATTTTTTGCCTTGGGAATGTGGAGGGAGGGGATGTGCTGATGATTACTTATTACACCCCCGCAGTACGGGCAGGAGAAATTACATGGTTATATAGAAATATATGCAGCACAACTGCCAAACTAGTGCTCCTGGTCTTTGGAAGTTTATGTTTGGATGACATCATGTGTAGGGACAGCCTTGGGACTAGTCGTCCTGTGTGTGGTTTCTGAAGAGCACCCCAAACATCCAGAAAAGCAGCCGCACAGGACAAAGCTTGTATTATTGTACACTATGGAAGGAGAGGTGGTCAATAAATGGCATTGCAAAGGGGATCCTGCCATATAATGCCAACCTTAATCAAGTACAGATAATGTATTAATTACAGATCACAAGGAGTAAAACCATGTAGGAGAGGCCTTGGCATTCTGACATTAACTGTCTCTGAGCTTGTTTCATGTACTGCCACACTTCAGAAACATACGGATTTGCACATTTCTCATGTAATTGGCAACAGATCATAATTAAATGGGAGACGACATAAATTTACATAATATACATCCCAAAATAAAAAGAACTGTCTTTCTTGTACATTTAACTAGTTATCCACAGCTCACAGATCTTGTTTTCTGCAGATAATTCACAAATAACTGATTTATTGTCAAAGCAAAAGCAAAGTCATTTTGCGTTTTATTAGAACCATTCGATCTTCATATTGTTAGTGCTGATGTCCATTACAGGCATATGATAACACTGTCTCCTCTATGGAGCGGGCAGGTGCTGGTGAAGTCTGTCACAAGCATCTGCCCAGTGCAAGGTCAGAGATCCAGCACTTCCATGGGCAATCAAAGTCTTCCTATTTCTGACAAATTCACCTGATTTTTAGCAAGATCCGATTATTAAAGTGTGACCACTTTTTAAAGTGTAGGTCAAGTGATTAGGATTATTTTTGCAATAAACTTTATTAGGAACTTTGTACTAAATAAACTGGTTCTGAAGCTCAAATCCGTGCTGCTGCTCCCCTACACAACTATAATTGACCTTTACTTCTGCCCGATCTCCCTGACATCTGTACACTATTAGTGATGAGGGCTGACCGCGTATGTGCGCTCTATCACCAGCACGCTCACTAACTAATGAGCAGCCAGGAGAGCGGCCAGTTAGCGCACCATGCAGAAGGCAAGGAGAAGCGGTTCTACAATATGCAAGGATAGCTATAAGGGACAGTATTAGATACGGTAAGTATTGTACTGTATAGAAATATTCTACAGCATAAAAATAAATACATCCGTTATAGCAATACATAGAAGGGAGGGTAGCAGGACGGCTCTGCGTGTAGGAGTGAGCCAAGAGGGTCTTCAGCCTTCAGTATTGTGGTGAAGCCAGATTTGGGACTTCAGAGCCAGCTTTTTACTAAAAAGTTACAAAATCCCTTAATAAAGTAAAGTAAAGTATATTGCAAAAAATTTATAAAAATAACTCCTAATCACTTCTACACATTAAAAAGTGCCGTTACTCTTTATACAAAATATATACCTTCTTGCTGCTGGAGGAACTTTTCTCCATCTTGTCTGATTTCATTATTTCTGCCTTCTCTTTGTTTGAGGATTTTGATTTGCTTCGGTCTTTCTCATTAGAGCGAGGGGAATCAGATGGGCTCTCGCTTTTACTGTGTTTGGCAGAACCACCTAAAACAATTGTGTAAAGAAAAGGTTATATTAATTTAATATAGAATAGCTTAGGTAAGGGCTCTTTCACACTTGCGTTGTCCGGATCCGTCGTGTACTCCATTTGCCGGAAGTGCCCGCCGGATCCGTAACACCGCAAGTGAACTGAAAGCATTTGAAGACTTCAAAATGCGTTCAGTGTTACTATGGCAGCCAGGACGCAATTAAAGTCCTGGTTGCCATAGTAGTAGTGGGGAGCAGTATACTTACCGTCCATGCGGCTCCCGGGGCGCTCCAGAATGACGTCAGAGCGCCCCATGCGCATGGATGACGTGATCCATGCGCTCACGTCATCCATGCGCGTGGGACGCCCTGACATCACTCTGAAGCGCCCCGGGAGCCGCACGGACGGTAAGTATACTGCTCCCCCGCTCCCCACTACACTTTACCATGGCAAACAGAACTTTAGCGTCCCGGCAGCCATGGTAATCATTCAGAAAAAGCTAAACGTCGGATCCGGTAATGCGCCGAAACGACGTTTAGCTTAAGGCCGGATCCTGATCAATGCCTTTCAATGGGCATTAATTCCGGATCCGGCCTTGCGGCAAGTGTTCAGGATTTTTGGCCGGAGCAAAAAGCGCTGCATGCTGCGGTATTTTCTCCGGCCAAAAAACGTTCCGGTCCTGAACTAAAGTCATCCTGATGCATGCTGAACGGATTTTCCTCCATTCAGAATGCATGGGGATAATCCTGATCAGGATTCTTCCGGCATAGAGCCCCGACGACAGAACTCTATGCCGGAAAAGAACAACGCAAGTGTGAAAGAGCCCTAAGAAAAAAAAAGCTACACGTGTCCAATATGTTTTACATAACCATGAGCAAGTCGTATATGGAATTATACAGTAAGGTTACTGGTAACTACCAGTATATACACCGTCCACTACAATCACTCTGAAAGCTATATAACATTGAAAAGCATTATCTAATGGCAGATGGATACAAGCCTTCTCCATCAGACACGCACACTGGGCCTGCAACTAGCTGATAAGAATTAGGCTTCTCTTCACATACAATGTATCTGCTGGGACACTCCCAACGTACGTGTGGCTGTGGCTGTGGCTGGTACTGCAGCTTAGCTGGGAAACCGTGCTAGACGTGTCTGCACTGTAGTGAATGGGCTGCAATGCTGGGTATAGTTGGGGTAACTTACAAATAGGGCATTCAAAGAAATAATACATAGGCACACTTAACTTTAAAGGGGTTGTCCGGGTTCAGAGCTGAACCCGGATATACCCTTATTTTCACCCAGGCAGCACCCCTCAGGATAGCATAGCGCTCCCTTGCCCTGAGCTAGATCGTGCAGGACACATGCTCTTTTGTTTATCATAACACACTGCCAGGCAGAGGCTCCCGCCCAGCAGTGTGTTTGGTGACGTCACCAGCTCTGATGGGCGGGCTTTAGCGCTGCCCTAGCAGTTTAACTGGCTAGGGCAGCGCTGAAGTACGCCTAACAGTGACGGTGACGTCACCGGGTTTCCTGGCAGCTCCATGGAGAGCCTGGTTTGTCACCGGAACTCCTAAAAAATGCCTTTGCCCTGCGCGATTTAGCGCAGGGCAAAGGAGAGCATCGGAACATGAATGGCTCCGATGATCAAGTCAGGGGGGCTGCCGGCGTGAAAATGGGGATATGTCCAGGTTCAGCTCTGAACCCGGACAACCTCTTTAACAGGTTATCATTTATGCAAGGAAACCATTAAAAAAAAAAAAAAAAATTCTTGCAACTCCATATTCTGACATATTCTAAAGGTTTTGTATTTTGTGGGGCGAGCTGAAGATTGTTATTGGTACCACTTTGGGGAACATATTTTAATCATCTTTTATTTTAAAAAAATTGGCGGGGTGATGAACAGCAAACTGGCATCTTCTATTTATTTGCACTCACAGAGCATAATAAATATTTTAAAATTTTAATAGTAAAGACATTTTAACATGTCACAGGTGTGCCCTGTCAGGTTTAATAAGTGGGATTTCTTGGCTTATAAATGGGGTTGGGACCTTCAGTTGCGTTGTGGAGAAGTCAGGTGGATACACAGCTGATAGTCCTACTGAATAGACTGTTAGAATTTGTATTATGGCAAGAAAAAAGCAGCTAAGTAAAGAAAAACGAGTGGCCATCATTACTTTAAGAAATGAAGGTCAGTCAGTCCGAAAAATTGGGAAAACTTTGAAAGTGTCCCCAAGTGCAGTCACAAAAGCCCTCAAGCGCTACAAGCCAGAAACTGGCTCACATGCGGACCGCCCCAGGAAAGGAAGACCAAGAGTCACCTCTGCTGCGGAGGATAAGTTCATGCGAGTCACCAGCCTCAGAAATCGCAGGTTAACAGCAGCTCGGATTAGAGATCAGGTCAATGCCACACAGAGTTCTAGCAGCAGACACATCTCTAGAACAACTGTTAAGAGGAGACTGTGTGAATCAGGCCTTCATGGTAGAATATCTGCTAGGAAACCACTGCTAAGGACAGGCAACAAGCAGAAGAGACTTGTTTGGGCTAAAGAACACAAGGAATGGACATTAGATCAGTGGAAATCTGTGCTTCGGTCTGAGGAGTCCAAATTTGAGATCTTTGGTTCCAACCACCGTGTCTTTGTGTGACGCAGAAAAGGTGAACGGATGGACTCTACATGCCTGGTTCCCACCGTGAAGCATGGAGGAGGAGGTGTGATGGCGTGGGGGTGCTTTGCTGGTGACACTGTTGGGGATTTATTCAAAATTGAAGGCATCATGAATCAGCATGGCTACCACTGCATCTTGCAGCAGCATGCTATTCCATCCGGTTTGCGTTTAGTTGGACCATCATTTATTTTTCAACAGGACAATGACCCCAAACACACCTCCAGGCTGTGTAAGGGCTATTTGACCATGAAGGAGAGTGATGGGGTGCTGCGCCAGATGACCTGGCCTCCACAGTCACCGGACCTGAACCCAATCGAGATGGTTTGGGGTAAGCTGGACCGCAGAGTGAAGGCAAAAGGGCCAACAAGTGCTAAGCATCTCTGGTAACTCCTTCAAGAATGTTGGAAGACCATTTCAGGTGACTACCTCTTGAAGCTCATCAAGAGAATGCCAAGAGTGTGCAAAGCAGTAATCAAAGCAAAAGGTGGCTACTTTGAAGAACCTAGAATATGACATATTTTCAGTTGTTTCACACGTTTTTGTTATGTATATAATTCCACGTGTTAATTCATAGTTTTGATGCCTTCAGTGTGAATCTACAATTTTCATAGTCATGAAAATAAAGAAAACTCTTTAAATGAGAAGGTATGTCCAAACTTTTGGTCTGTACTCTGTGAGAGAGAGATAGAGATCCACACACACTTTTTTATTATGTAAAATTTGGAATATATAAAAAAAAAAAATTCACGTTAATTTTCAGTCCCCTTAATTGACTTGAACATGTGATCCTTTAATCGCTTGTATCATACGCCATACTCATACTACACTGTTGCAATCCATGGAATGTTTATAGGATTCCTATTAAGCCCTATGCAGGCAGGGCTTAAGGGGCAGTTTGCTATGGCAGGCCTGATTTACTTCACAAGGTTCCAGGCTGTCATAGCAACCGACCAGAACCCTACAATTTTGATGCAGTGTGTCCAGAGGAACCCTGCTCTCTGTCTAACTTTTCCACGGTTACTGAGGGGTTTTAGTAACAAGCTCCATACTTTCCACCTACCATTGCCTGCGACTAAGGAGCTTTATAATTGGTTGTTGTCAGGCACAGACGGTGAGCTGCTAAGTGTGGAAAAGGCCTCATACATAGACATACGCGTGAGACTAATTTGTAAGTGTAAAATTGCTTGTTCAGGCGTCTATTACGCATGTACAAATGTTTCTGCAACCACTGTCAAGAAGATTTACTTTAAAGTGGTTGTCTCATCTGAGACATCCCCTGTCAGATTACAGCCATCATAATGTTCAGCTGATGACCCCTGGTATGCATCCCCAAACCCTCATTCAGTTAATTGGCCCTAGTCCTGCTCCCTGCAGCAAGACATTAGTATTACGTGGATGGATACAGGTCCGTCAGAGTGGGAGCCATTTCTAAAGAACAACCCTTTGCTCTGGCTCATATAGAGGGGTCTTAAGTATACAGACCGGGGTTGTCTTCACGAGACAAACCTTTTAAAGTCAACCTCCATCCAAAAATCAGGTTTCCAATTATTTGGAAAATAATTTACCTATATATAATGAAAAAATATAGTAAAATAGGTTTAGGACCATCATCACTATTAAAAGTGATTAAATATTGGGACACTCACTAGTTCCATTCTCTTCTTTGCGTCTTTTTGACTCCAGGTTCACCTCGCGGTCGCTGTTTGAGTGATCCTGTCGTGCAAGAATCAGAATAGCGTTAGTAAAATGAAGATTTCCAAAGCATGATATACAGTAATCGCATTTGTGTGACATGTATTGTGTACTAGCCTTGTTATATAGTACAGAACTGCCTTTTTCCCCCCATCATACCAAGCTGAAAAACCAGTGTGACCTGCAGCGTCGACAGTTCCACTATATCTATTTTAAAGATAATCTGTCACCTGGTTTAAGCATAGTAAAGTGTTACTACTGCCGTGTACAATAAAATACCTTACTTCTTGCTGTAGTCTTCATTTTTTGTTTCATGGTTTCATTAGCGATAAAATGCACCTTTTGAGTAATGCAATTGAGTGTCCAAGATGCTCAGAGGGGCGCGGACTGCCTGTGCGATGTAGAAGCTCCTGAGGGCAATAGCTTTAAATTTGTCACTGGGCTCGGCGCATGCGCAATGACACATTTGAAGCTGTTGCCCTCAGGAGCTTCTACATCGCGCAGGCAGTCTGCTTGAGATTTCACATAGTGGAGGGGGCGGTGGCAAAGAGTTCAGGTGCGGGCAGCTACTTATTCTGGAAGAGGCGTGCTTGGGCTCTAAAGGAAGGCGGGCTGGGCACTGTACGGGGGAGTTACTGGGCCCCAGAGGATAATAACGCCCCTCTGGGCACCTTGGACACTCATTTACATAACATCAAAAGTGGATTTTATCGCTAATGGAACCATGAAACACAAAATGAAGACTAAGGCAAGAAATAAGGTATTTTATTGTACATGGCAGTAGTAACACCTTAATATGCTCAAACCAGGTGACTGATTCCCTTTAAATTCAGGTGCTACTAAATCAATTATAGGCTCCATGAGAAGAGACTAACATTACATGAGTTGCGGGTTCAGTTAAGGACTATTAATATTATACTGTTCTTTAACAGTCTTCAGCTTCAAGCACAAAGCCATATCCGTTTTTGCCATCTGCAAAACAGAGATACTGACAGTGTGCTTTCCGCATTTGGCAGCCCCTTTGAAGGTCATGGACGCCTTTGCAGACATTTTCTTTATTGCATGAGTTTACGACAAAACATATTTACAAATGGTTGTGATTACAAATGGTCCACTGTGTCTTCTGCAGTGTGTTTTACCATGCACAGCAAGCCGCTGTATGCTGGTCAGTGCTCATTTCATCAGGTCAGCCTTTATCTGGTCTCCTGAACACAAATCAAAGTTGAAAGCCAGCCTCCAAAAATTTAATTCAAGCAACCTTCTAATCCAGATGGAAAATCTGGCCATTCCGTTCTCCCACTGGCTCCATCACAAAATGGCCACCACAGCGCTGAGGTCCATTCAAGGGCAGCCGAGGATGGCAGATCTCAGAATAACACTGCACACAGTGCACAGTGCAGTCTGACACAGTGGCAGTCATTCTGGGATGAAAGCAATGGAAATGCAGAAAGGAGGCACAACGGATCACATGGAGGGCACCAGGTCTGTGGTCTACACATTAGCGATGTACTGTGACAATTTCAGGATGAACTGGAGGGTCGCTTGAAAGGCCTATCAGCTTTAAGAGTTCTCATAATGGAAAATAAAATATAAAATCTTGATTAATAATAAAAAAGTCACTTGAGTAACAACTTGCAGCGTAGTAAAAAAGACCCAAGAGAGAGACGACAAACTACTTTAAAAAGGTCACTTGGGGTCAATCTGGGCTTGTGTGAACTGATCATTCACGCTCTGTGATACCTAAACCCGCAAATACAGCCAGACAAGACTTAAGAGGAACTGTGCCTAATGCCGCCAAAAAGCAAGCTAAAAGATGGCCGCTTTCTTCCAAAAAGAGCCCCACACCTGTCCATGGGTTGTGCCTGGTATTGCAAACAGGTGTAGTTTTGTCTTCAGAAGAAAGCAGCCCTGGACAATCCCTTTAATCACTGCATGAGTGACTTCCGGGAAAGAGCAGGAAGCTGGGCAGAAGTCCAAGGCTATGTACTCCATTTCTCACAATCGGACTTGGGCTAATACCCTGTTTGTTCATCTTCCACTGAGGAGTCAAAGTGCAAACAGATGAAACTTGTTAGGGTGCTTATGAGGGTTTATAAAGGCTATCGGACAACGGGGAGGTTCCCGACACGGTCATCCTGTTTGTGCGCGGTCTCCAGGATCACAGCTAGGGTTACCAGGATGGAATAGCGAAGGCATCTATCTGGCCATCTTGCCCAGTGCTCCATCAACACCTGAAGATAGAGCAATGCTTCTCAGGAAACAGCAAGACTTTTCCTATTCTTGTACCACTTATAACAAAGCTGATGGTAAAAGACCATAAAATGTTAATTCTGTAGATCGTTACGATAGACCGTATTCTGCTTTGTGAATTGGAGCTCCTGTATTTTTTCTCGTATGTTTCTTGTACTGCATTATTGGTTCTATGTGACACGTTAACTGGAGATGTTAAAAAGTATAGATATTCAAAAAGATAAAGATATTCCCCTATACTGTGATTAAACTTCCCTTACTGCACCACCTAAATAATAAGCAGAAATGTATCCGGGCCCACTGTAATGCCCATGAACCCCACCACCTGTCCCTTGGCGGATTACAGTCACTCTTGGGCATCCATTTACTTAGCCGTGCAACACTAGGAAAATCACAAGAGATGCGACACAAACCCTTTTTCTCTCTTTTCTTTCTTTTTCCTCCTTTTTCTCTCTTTCGCGGGAACGTTCCCTTGTTTTATCGACCTCTTTCTTCTCTACCTCTCGCTCTTTGCTCTTGGATGCTGGTGGGGTACTGTGGTTTACGTAGTGCTGTTGAATGAACAAGACGTTACAGCTTCTCATTAACGCGTCCTATAGGTAAGCATCAATCTGCAAGCCCTCATGTAGGCTATCCCACTAGAATCTTTTGGAGATTAGTTCATATGTACCAGAATGAGCCACACGCTCTGTTTTAAAGGCTAGCAAAAGCCAAACTGCGCACTATCCATAATAAATATAGGTCCATCAATCTGTAAAATCATAAAATTACAATAACCATAAAATACAAGATACACTGCTACAGCAGCATAACAGCCAGGTCATAAAGGTGGCTTAGGCGGTGTTCACACCTAGTCTCATTCCTAAGTATAGATGTATGCAGCTGTTTGCATTACCTATTAACTCCTTTGTAAGGGAAAGAAATGTATAAAACGCAACATACTTTTGCAATAACCTCTTGTATTTAAAAAAAAAAGTTGACTATGCATTTAAATTAAAAAGAAAGAACTACAAAGTATGCCAAAATATCACTCTTAGCAAATGTTGAGGCCATTTACAGCTATAATCTTGGGCATATGTACACATTTACAGGGTGGTCCAAAAGTAAGGAGACCCCTTGAATAAATGGAAACCAGTGGTTGGTAACGCCATCCTGTGTGGGGCATGTCACTAATAGGAAGGGGGCAAATCAGTGAGGTGCGGTGTCTAACATGGCAGTCATTTAAAAGCTACAACCTTGGAACCAAGTCGATATTTTCAAATGGGAAGGGGTACATGTGACATATTTATCCGATAGAGAATTTCCAGAGGAACACAATTCTGTGCTTAAATGTGGTGTGCCTTTATTCCAGCCAAAGTTATTAACAATTTTCTCTTTGTTACAGACCGATCTGGCTGCGAGGATGGGACAGAGATTGTACCAATCTCTGGGGAGTGCAGTACCCGAGTCATTACAGTGGATTCCAACGCTCGGCACCATAACAGACAACCCATCTACCAAATAGGTTTTGTGTTAGACCTGCCAATTGTGGGTCCTGTTGCAACTGCTGTGACACCCATTGTAACAATTCAAGGGAACCCACATTCGGCAGGTCCAACACAGAACCTGTTTGACGAAATTTGACAAGCAATTTGCCAACTGTGCCATGGTCTGTTAGGGTGGCAAGCGTTAAAATCTGCAACGACTCGGGTACTGAGCGCCCCAGTGATCAGTACAATCGCTGTCCTCTCCTCACTAATCTTGCAGCCATATCTGTCTGTAACAAAAAGAAAATGGTTAATGACTTTGGCAGGAATCAAGATACATCACAATTAAGCACAGCTGTATATTCTTCATCAAATTCCCTATCCAAAAATATATGTCACACGCACCCCTTCCCGTCTGAAAATGTCAACGTGGTTCCAAGATGACGGCTTTCAAAATGACTGCCATGTTGGACACCGCACCTCACAGATTTGCCCCCTTCTCCTTAGCGACATCCCACACACAGGATGGCGTTCCAACCACCGGTTTCCATTTATTCAGGAGTCTCTATAACTTTGGACCGGCCTGTAGTATAAATGAGATGCACAGAGGCCCAGGACCACATACTGTGCACCCTGGCAACTGCTGTTCGGGTGGAGGTTTTGTTTCCATCAGTCATTTTGCTACAATATGAAATAAAGTGCATTGAAGATTTTAAAGTGCTAGATTTTCCATCTTTTGCACCCTGGCATGTATGGAAATGCAAAGGAGACATCGCTTTTCCTACAATAATATTTTTTTTAAATTAAATAAGGACAGATAGATATAGAGCATAAAAAAGAAACACAAATGAAAGCAGTCAATAGTATAATGAGAAGAGCGGCAATACAGTATGCCAACCATCTGGTGGGCATAGAGAAGACCCAGGAGAGACGCTGACGTGAGCTGAATGTAACACAAGGGTGATGAGGCTCGAGGGGGATGGTGAAGAAATGACGGGCTCACAGACACTGGGGGCTCTGTTAGACAATCCATCATATTTAACAGGAAGAGCGCAGCTCTATTCTGCCATTAAAACACAGGACCTGATGGACCCAATTATAACTCATTGGAGTCCGTCAGGCACGGCTGGTGTCAGTCAATTTGCCAACGTGTTATATTTAGTTTTTTACTGCTCTTATGAGAGAAAAAAAGTGAACAGCCTCAGCCTGACTTCACGGCCTTCCACAAGGAAGGAAGTCAAACACCCCAGGAAGTCAAACACCCCAGGAAGTCAAACACCCCAGGAAGTCAAACACCCCAGGAAGTCAAACACCCCAGGAAGTCAAACACCCCAGGAAGTCAAACACCCCAGGAAGTCAAACACCCCAGGAAGTCAAACAAACACCCCAGGAAGTCAAACACGTGATGAGCGCAGTGATGTCATCAAAAGGTCCTTTACCCAGGTCCTAAAGAAAGAAGAGGAGGGCAGCTACGTGACCAAGTGGATGGGGCGAGTTAAATTTGTTCAATTTTTTTTTTTACCCCTCCATCCATAATTTACTAAGCATTCTATATTAAGAATGCTATTATTTTCCCTTATAACCATGTTATAAGGGGAAAAAATGAAATCTACAGAATACCTAACCCGAACTTCTGTGAAGAAGTCAGGGTTCTGGTCTGGGTACCAAACATGCAGATTTTTCTCACGTGCGTGCAAAACACATTAAAACGCTTTGCACTCGCGCATTTTCCTGCATCCTATCCTGCCCTCACACGCGACGCCCCTGTGAAAGAGGCCTAAGGGCTTGTTTTTTGTGGGACAAGTTGTACTTTCTAATGCCACCATTTAATAATGCATTCAATGTAGTGGTAAGCGGGGAAAATCCAAATGGGGTGGAATTGGGAAGAAAACGCAATTCCTCCAGTTTTATGTTTTTTTTTCTTAACAGCGTTCACTTTGTGGCAAAACTGACCTATGCCATTCATTCTCTGGGTCAGTACAATTACAACAATACTATATATATATATATATATATATATATATATATATATTTTATGTCTAAATACTGTAAAAATAAATTAGAACTTAAAAAAAAAAGTTTTTCAGAGTTATGTCTACTGAGCTGCGTGGAGGCTCAGTTTCTGCAGGATTTTTTTTTATTGATACCATTTTGGTGTGCGACTTCTTGATCACATTTTTTGGGGGAATAAAAGCCATGAAAAAACTGCTAATCTGCCATTTTGAAACTTTTTCGGTTACGCCATTTGCCGTATTAGAAAAATAAATTTTAATAGTATGGGCGTTTTCAGGCGCGGTGATGCCCATGTTGTTTATATTTTTTGTTATTTATGTATTTAATTTTTTTTTATTCTAAGGAAAGGGTTGTGATTTACATTTTTACTTAAAAATAAATAAATAAAGATTTTGTAGCCAGTATAGGATACCACATTTTTTAGCCAGTATAGCTACCACATTCACAATTTTTTATCCAATATTACTGCACTCCATACAGGAGCATGGTAATATGTGAATTGCTGATTTCTTATGTTGGTCTGGCCAACATAAAAATTGCAGCTCTAATACGCTGGGTCTCTTCAGAGAGACCCAGTGTATTAAAGTGAATTGCCGGCATCCCCATGGGCTGCACGAGGATGCCGTTTTTCACCGTTTACATGCAGTGATCACACTTGATCACGTCATCTAAAGTCTTTAACGGTCTTAAGGGTTTGAAACAGCAGAGACCCGCCGACACCCGCAAATGGGCGCTATGTTAACACATCGCTGGCAGCAAAAGATTTAAAGGTAAGCCAAGTCTAGAAATTAATGATAAACAGATTTTCTCTTATTAAAATTATGTAAATCTGCATGATTTTGCCTATTCCCAGGTTTTTTTGCAGAAAACGCCGGTTAGGCCTCAGGCACACGACCATTGTGTGTTTTGCGGTCTGCAAATTGCGGATCCGCAAGATATGGATGGCGTCCGTGTGCGTTCCGCAATTTGCAGAACGGCACGGACAGCCATTGATATAACTGCCTATTCTTGTTCCCAAAACGGACAAGAATAGGACAGGTTATAATTATTTTTTTTTATGGACCACGGATCAGAGCAACGGATGGACAGCATACGGAGTGCTGTCCGCATCTTTTGCGGCCCCATTGAAGTGAATGGGTCCGCATACAAGTCGCAAAAATTGTGGCTTGGATGCAGACCAAAACATTGGTCGTGTGCATGAGGCCTTAAAGGTGGGGTCCCATTACAAACCTGTATCCTTTATCCAGAGCATAGTGATTTGCAGGTGTCTGACTGCTGGAGCCAATCATGAGAATCGGGTCCTGTGTTCAGTACTCGAATGGTGCGGTGATGGACCTGTACTCTATCCCTGAAAGTCCCGTAGAGTTGAATGGAACAGCATTGGTCTTGTGTGACTGCCAGTCCATTCAAACTGAAGGCCTCAATTCTTGAGATTGGCAGGGAACCCAGCAATCTGACACTTATCCCCTGTCCTGTGGCATAACGACTTTAATCGCCTGCTGATTTGTTCCATTTTCAGCTGGGAAAAAGCTAAAAGAGTTGGGCTTAATAAAGGCAGGACTTAATCCTTTTGTGCCAGTGCAGAAATACCACAGGAGGAACGATCCTGCTCCAGCTACTTGTCAGACAAAGGACAGTGAGGATGAGCGGCATTTTTTAATATTTTAGTTTTTTTTTGCAAATGAGACAACATAGGATCAAATGAGATGAGCAGATTAAGGGAGAAAATGCTGGGATATAATGTACTTTTATTGTGCACATCTCATGTTACTATTCCTCTGAAGGGGTTGTCCGGGTTCAGAGCTCATTTTCCCCCCGGCAGCATCCCTGAGGATAGCATCGGAGCATCTCATGCTCCGATGCGCTCCCTTGCCCTGCGCTAGATCGCGCAGGGCACTGGCTCTTTTGTTTCTCATAACACACTGCCGGGCGGAAACTTCCGGCCGGCAGTGTGTTCGGTGACATCACCGGCTCTGATGGGCGGGCTTTAGCCATTTTACATGGAGAGCCCCGGTATGTCACCGGAACTCCTAAAAAATGCCTTTGCCCTGCGCGATTTAGCACAAGGCAAAGGAAAGCATCGGCGCATGAACTGCTCCAATGCTTGAGTCAGGGAGGCTGCCTGGGTGAAAATGGAGGCATGTCCGGGTTCAGCTCTGAACCCGGACAACCCCTTTAAGAACTTTCAAAAGCAATTTACTTGTTTTATCTGTTCTTCATACCGGGCAACAGGAAACATCATTATAGCTTCCAGGGGGCTGTCATCAGTCTTGCCCAAACCCATCTGACAATTCTTCCTAATTATACAGTAATAAGCCATCACCAGGCAGATAAGACGGCTGAATCCAAAATGACCATCCATTACTGCAGTAATTAATATGCTACAGTGGGCCAGGGGCAGGTTTCTACTGGAATTTGTCCAGAGATCATTAACCCCTTCACGCAACATCACGTACATGTACGTGGGGGAATGTGGTGCCTCACCGCATCCCCACGTGCATGTACGTGATCGGCTTCACTGTCAGCGCAGGGACCTGAGCGCTGAAGATTCAGTGAAGCCGGCGTGCTGGGGTTGCTAGGCAACCCTAGAAGCCGGAAGGAGTTGTATTAGACCCCTGACCCGCCCACGATCGCTGTGATTGGTCCAATACTGCAGAGGGACCAATCGCAGCGCATCGGGGCAGGTAAGGGGGGTTAGGGAGGGACTGTGTGCCTCTCCTTCTCTGATCGTCCCCATTCCTGTCAGGGAAGCGATCAGAGAAGGAGAGTGTGACAATCTACTGTACCTATCACATGTATACTAGTCATGGAGCACTGCTACTTAGCGCTCCATGACTAGTATACTCGTCATGGCATAAAACTGTCACCATGTCTGCAGACATGGTGACAGCGCTGAGTGCCGGCTGTTACACACAGCCAGGCACTCAGGCTCAATGCCGAGGGGGGTCCTGTGACCCCCGTATCGGCGATCGGGTAGTTTCGGCACCCCCCCCCCATCGGCGATCGCTTTATGTCGTTTCTGATCCCTGCGGTCCCTGACCGCAGGGATCAGAAACCTAAAAATTGCCCCAAATCGATTTTTTTTACCCCCCCTGCACCCCTGAATTCCATTTATGTGGCGGGGTGCAGGGCCGGTGCGGGGCGGTGTGGCAGTTGCGGGAGGCGGGCGGTGCGGCAGGCGGGATCGCGATCCCCCGCCCGCCTCCCATTATAATCATCGTTGGTGTCTAGTGGGTATACCAGGGTGCCAGCACATTGCTGGCACCCTGGTATAAACGGCTGACATCGGTGATGCGATGTCAGCCGTTTAACCCTTTCCATACCGCGGTCCGTACGGACCGCGGTATGGAAAAGGTTAACAGCTCAGGGAGCTCCCTCCCTCTCCCATCGGAGGGCTGCTGTACCTTTGCAGCCCCCCGATGGAGAGGGAGAGAGCTCCCAGACAGCCCCCCCACAGCCCCGTCCTTACCCTTCCCCGTCTGCGCAGTTCTGAACATAACTGAGCAGACGGGGAAGGTTCCCATGGCAACAGGACGCCTCTCAGGCGTCCTGCTGTCCATGGTGCTGAACAGATCTATGCTGAAAGCATAGATCTGTTCAGTGTAAGTAAAATATAGTACAGTGCAATATATATTGTACTGTACTGTATTATACAGACATCAGACCCACTGGATCTTCAAGAACCAAGTGGGTCTGGGTCAAAAAAAAAAGTGAAAAAAGTAAAAAAAAAAGTAAAAATCAAAAAACACATTTATCACTGATTAAACATGACAAAAATAAAATTCCCTACACATGTTTGGTATCGCCGCGTCCGTAACGACCTGATCTATAAAACGGTCATGTTACTTTTCCCGAACGGTGAACGCCATAAAAATAAAAAATAAAAAACTATGATGAAATTGAAATTTTGCCCACCTTACTTCCCCAAAAAAGATAATAAAAGTGATCAAAAAAGTCGCATGTACTCCAAAATTGTAACAATCAAACAGTCATCTCATCCCGCAAAAAATGAGACCCTACTTAAGATAATCGCCCAAAAACTGAAAAAACTATGGCTCTTAGACTATGGAAACACTAAAACATCATTTTTTTTGTTTCAAAAATGAAATCATTGTGTAAAACTTCTATAAATAAAAAAAGTATACATATTAGGTATCGCCGCGTCCGTATCGACCGGCTCTATAAAAATATCACATGACCTAACCCCTCAGGTGACCACCGTAAAAAAAATAAAAATAAAAACGGTGTAGAAAAAGCTATTTTTTGTCATCTTACGTCACAAAAAGTGTAATAGCAAGCGATCAAAAAGTCATATGCACCCCAACATAGTGCCAATCAAACCGTCATCTCATCTCGCAAAAAATGAGACCCTTCTTAATATAATCGCCCCAAAACTGTAAGAACTATGGCTCTTAGACTATGGAGAAACGAAAAAAAAAATTGTTTTAAAAATGAAATCATTGTATAAAACTTACATAAATAAAAAAAAGTATACATATTAGGTATCGCCGCGTCCATGACAACCTGCTCTATAAAATTACCACATGATCTAACCTGTCAGATGAATGTTGTAAATAACAATAAAAAAAACGATGCCAAAAAAGCTATTTCTTGTTACCTTGCCGCACAAAAAGTGTAATATAGAGCAACCAAAAATCATATGTACCCTAAACTAGTACCAACAAAACTGCCACCCTATCCCGTAGTTTCTAAAATGGGGTCACTTTTATGGAGTTTCTACTCTAGGGGTGCATCAGGGGGGCTTCAAATGGGACATGGTGTCAAAAAAACTGTCCAGCAAAATCTGGCTTCCAAAAACCACACGGCGCACCTTTCACTCTACGCCCCGCTGTGTGCCCGTACAGTAGTTTACGGCCACATATGGGGCGTTTCTGTAAACAGCAGAGTCAGGGCAATAAAGATACAGTCTTGTTTGGCTGTTAACCCTTGCTTTGTTAGTGGAAAAAATGGGTTAAAATTGAAAATTAGGCAAAAAAATGAAATTCTCAAATTTCATCCCCATTTGCCAATAACTCTTGTGCAACACCTAAAGGGTTAACGAAGTTTGTAAAATCAGTTTTGAATACCTTGAGGGGTGTACTTTCTTAGATGGGGTCACTTTTAGGGAGTTTCTGCTCTAGGGGTGCATCAGGGGGCTTCAAATGGCACATGGTGTAAATAAACCAGTCCAGCAAAACCTGCCTTCCAAAAACCATACGGCGCACCTTTCACTCTACGCCCCGCTGTGTGCCCGTACAGTAGTTTACGGCCACATATGGGGTGTTTCTGTAAACGGCAGAGTCAGGGCAATAAAGATACAGTCTTGTTTGGATGTTAACCCTTGCTTTGTTAGTGGAAAAAATGGGTTAAAATTGAAAATTAGGCAAAAAAATGAAATTCTCAAATTTCATCCCCATTTGCCAATAACTCCTGTGCAACACCTAAAGGGTTAACAAAGTTTGTAAAATCAGTTTTGAATACCTTGAGGGGTGTAGTTTATAGAATAGGGTCATTTTTGGGTGGTTTCTATTATGTAAGCCTCGCAAAGTGACTTCAGACCTGTAGTGGTCCCTAAAAATTGGATTTCTGAAAAATTTCAAGATTTGCTTCTAAACTTCTAAGCCTTGTAACATCCCCAAAAAATAAAATATCATTCCCAAAATAATTCAAACATGAAGTACACATATGGGGAATGTAAAGTCATCACAATTTTTGGGGGTATTACTATGTATTACAGAAGTAGAGAAACTGAAACTTTGAAATTTGCTAATTTTTCCAAATTTGGGGTAAATTTGGTATTTTTTTATGCAAAAAAAATTAATTTTGGGACTTAATTTTTCCAGTGTCATGAAGTACAATATGTGACGAAAAAACAATCTCAGAACGGCCTGGATAAGTCAAAGTGTTTTAACGTTATCAGCACTTAAAGTGACACTGGTCAGATTTGCAAAAAATGACCTGGTCCTTAAGGTGAAATAAGGCTGTGTCTTGAAGGGGTTAATAAGATCCAAGTAAATTCAGTTTATCCAACCTAAAAATTATCTTAATGTCCAGGGGGTTGGGTGGGAGTTTAGGGCCACAGCTGCTCGATATGTATGCCTTTTTGTTTATCGATACAGTAGTATTTGGGGATGCTGCTGTCCCTATTGTTTGTACACACTTGAAAAATACTCAATAAAAGAAAAATCTGTTACAAAAAAAGTTGTCCAGATTACACTGTTCATTTACTGAATAATAAACCATATCGTTTTATTGTTCATTTACTGAATATAAAAGGCTGTACCATGAAAACAACTTATCCCCTATTCACAGACATGCATACGTGTCTGCCACTCCATTCAAAAGGGGGAACGCGGGCTCCTGTTCTAATGTCTGTCAGGCTCCCCGCCGTTCAGACCCCTGACAATTAGACACTAGCCCCCTCTGGATAGGGGATAATTTGGTGTCATGGGACAAACACCTTTAAATTCTGCTCACATACCTTTCTTATACCGCTGCTGTGACCCCCCTGTGTGTACAGTAGAATAATAACTGCCCATGGACTAGTCCTGCGGAATCTATAGGCTAACGGAACAGGAGTAAACATGGTGCCAGTCGTGTGACCGCTGGCATTCAGTTATCAACAGGGTGACATGATATCCATGAAGTAACTGAACAGAAATAATAATGGAATAATAATTAGGACTATTACTTAACTTCTTCACTGTGTGTGCATGGCTGTCTGTCATGTAGTCAGTAACACCACTGACCTGACTGATGCCACGTTTAGTCCAATGACCTCTGCACAGGTCACAGAGCATGCCCAGAAAACTGTCCAATAGAACTCACTGAGGTCCCCTCCTGACCATTGTGTCTATGGCCCAAGGGGCTGCTGTAAAGTAGGGATCGACCGATTATCGGTTTTAACGATATTATCGGCCAATATTCAGGATTTTGAAAGTTATTGGTATCAGCATCTAACCTTGCCAATAATAGATCGCGCTGACAGCAGCGCGATCCATGTTCCCTCAGCAGCACAGGGGAGAAGGAAGCAGTGTCTCCCTCCCCCTGTGCCGCTACCAGCTATGAGAGGAGAAGAGGGGCTGCGGCCACTGCGCCACCAATGATGTTAATTCATTCACTCATAGTCAACAGGAGGCGGGTGCTGACTGCAGAATCATATAGCCGCCCCCAACCTCTATGACAAGTAGATGCAATCCGCGGCAGATAACCCCTCAGGTGCGGCAGGGGTTATCTGCCACAGATCGCAGCTACCGCTCATAGAGGTCGGGTGCGGCTAAATGATTCTGCAGCCAGCACCCACCTCCTGTATATGAATTAATGGGCCAGATATCTTCATTGATGGTGAAGTGCCCACCCCACCCAAGCCCCCCAGTATTAGTCATTGGTGGCAGTGGCCACAGGGTCCCCTCTCCCCGCCTCATTAGTGGTGCAGTGGCAGCTTCTGATGGGAGCCCCAGCAGTGTAATCCTGGGGCTCTGATCGGTTACCATGGCAGCCAGGACGCTACTGAAGCCCTGGCTGCCATAGTCGGCTCCCTGCTGCTGTGTGCACAAAGCAGCAGGGACAGTGTAAAGTTCTATTCACCCTAAAATAGCTCTATTAGGGTGAATAGGACAAGGGTTCTAATAGTTAGTAAAAAAAAATTAAAAAAAAATAAAAAAAAATAATTGTAGTTTAAAAAGCACAAACACCAAAATATTAAAGGGCTTTTGTCACCCCCCCCCCCCCCCCATTGTGCAATTTTCATTAGCTATCTGCTAATGTCAGCTGAGTGCAATCATACATGTCCTACCTTTTTGTCTGTGGCTTATTTCTTGTAAAAATCATACTTTTATCAGATGCAAATTTCTTCACCATCAGCAAGTTGGGCATATACTTGCTGGTCGTTGCCGCTTCTAGACACGCCCCATCTCCTCTTGATAGACAGGGCCAGCGAGCGCTCTCCTTCTCTCACTGGCCCCGTCTGCGGCTGAAGTACCACGCCTGCGCAGTTACGTTCCTCGATCGGCGCAGGAGTACCGAGTTAAGGACGCACGCTTGCCAGCTCCTTCCCCAGTGCGCCTGCGCCGATTGCGTCACACTATTATCGCTGAGGCCGGCAGTCTTCTCTTCCGGGTGTAGTGTGACGTAAAGACTGCCGGCCTCAGCGATAATAGTGTGACGCAATCGGCGCAGGCGCACTGAGGAAGGAGCTGGCAAGCGTGTGACCTTCTTCTGTACCAGCGCAGCCTGAACACTAGCATTTTAGTTTTCCAGTATTGAGATCCATCATAGTGGCTCAATACCAGAAAAATCACCTCATAACAGCAGACAGAACCCTTGGGTAGAAAGAGATCCTAGGCAGGTCCACAATGACCATCAGCGCCTATGCGCAATATAGACTGCTCACCTTCTGCTGTTGCGCTGAGAGCACAACAACCTAGGATGGTCTGCTGCTGCACGCTTCCTTCTGGTACAGGTAAGTCCACAATAGTAGAAGAACGTTTTTATTTGAGGAATGGACAACGTATTTCTGGTTCAAACAGATCTTCGTATGACCTGACTATCACAAAATGTGTTGTCCGTTCACCAAATAAAAGTGTTCTTCTTGCAACTATGTTATCTGGAGGATAAGGCTACTTTCACATCTGCGTTTTTGATGGATCCGACATGTGATGAGCAAAAACGCATCCGATTGTATTATCTCTAAAATGAACTAGACAGATCGAGCACTAAAATCATTGTAAGTCAATAGGTGTTGGAAAGTTTTTTTGTTTTGTTTTTTGGTCTGAAAAAACGGATCTGGCACCATTGACTTACATTTTGTTTCATGCCGGATCCGTCTTGATCAGTATCCAATGATGCACACGCTGCTTGCAATTTGTTCAGTGTTGCCCCCATTGACAATGAATGGGGACAAAACTGAAGAGTTTTCCTCCAGTTTTAAGATCCTCTGACAGATCACAATACCGGAAAGAAAAACGCAGATGTGAAAGTAGCCTTATATTGCAGGGCAACTGCCTATACCATTTCCTCCTTGCTCCTCCTACTTTTTCATTAATAAGATATACTACAAACTTTCTTATATTCAACTGCACTATTCATTTCAGAAAAGTTGTTTTAAAATTGGAGGTATCTGCTAAAGCAATTCCCAGAAGCAGTGCAATCCCTGTCCACATATTTAGAAGCTCAGCTCAGCTCCACTGAGGTAAATTGGGCTCAGCTGCTAAAACAGTTTTCCTGAGCTATTGGGTGAAGACTAGATGTCATGTGCTCCCATAGACGGCACATGGAGAAAACAGAAGATTCTGCTGCAGATCTCTGTACCAAACCTTCGTGAGTAGCAGTAATGGTGGACCTAAGACAGAACTAAGCAGTTTGGAAGTGAACCTAGCTGTGGCCACTTACTAGCCAGCACCAGTATTCCTAACAGCTGTAATCTGTGATCTGCTGGCTAGTCCTCGCTTGAGACAGGTTTAAGAGTTAAAGAAGCAAGATAAACTGATAAGCAGAGAAAGGGGCATTTTTTGGAAGTAAGATATTACATTTCTTAGTTTGAACTGATTCTGATACAGTTCCATTTCAAAGTCAAGATGTTCTATTTCCAAATGTGAACGTGTATATAGAAGGTCACATAGGGTACAAAGCAGTACGGAGATGTGCAATATATATTTATGTGATATAAGCGTGATGCTAGGAAGGTTACTCACCGTTAGATAACCCCTTTAATATTGATGACCTAACCTTGGGATAGGTCATCAATATCAGATCGGCAGGGGTTTAAATGGCTTCTGTCACCCCACTAAAGTGATTTTTTTTTTTTGGGCTAGTGAAATTAGTTATATTGCGATATATGACAATATAATTGTGTTACTTACTTTGATCCAGCAGTTTCTGCAAAAAACGAAGTTTTAATATATGTAAATTCGGTCTCTACCAGCAAGTAGGGCGACGGCTACTTGCTGGTAGCTGCTGCAGAAATCCGCCCCCTCGTCGTGTTGATTGACAGGGCCAGCCGGGATCTCCTCCTCTGGCCAGCCCTGTCGACATTTCAAAAATCGCGCGCCTGTGTGGATTCGGCGCAGGCGCTCTGAGATGGAGGCTCGTCTCCTCAGAACTCCCTCAGTGCGCCTGCGCCGATGACATCACCGAAATAGAAGACGTCATCGGCTGGCCCTGTCAATCAACACGACGAGGGGGCGGATTTCTGCAGCAGCTACCAGCAAGTAGCCGCCCTACTTGCTGGTAGAGACCAAATTTACATATTATAAAACTTAGTTTTTTGCAGAAACTGCTGGATCAAAGTAAGTAACACAATTATGTTGTCATATATCACAATATAACTAATTTTACTAGCCCAAAAAAATAAAAAAAAAAAAAAAAAAATCACTTTAGTGGGGTGACAGAAGCCCTTTAACTCCTGGGACCCTGCCCATCAGCTGTTAGTTGCAGTTCAGCTGCTATACAATGTAAGGCGCTGTCCTTGGTAAGCTGCTGGAAGCCCGCCACACTCACCAGAGCTCCCGGAAACAGTTCATGTGATAGGTCCTTTAACTCTACAATATTGTATGTATGCGTATAGGACAAATCCTAAGACAATCAAATACTTGAAATGTTAGAGAAGCCTGCAGAAGTGAAGAACTGGCAGTACAGAAAAGCTCATCTGTCCCAGCCAACAGGCAATCCGTGACTACTTTTACTTAAAAAAATAAAATTGGATATATGAAAGCAATTCTAGACTTAGTTTTGCAACATATGTTTTCCCAATGGCAATCACTTGACTAGTGAACACCACTTTTTGTAGGTGTCCATACAAAGGAACCATAAAGGCTGGTGAACATCAGACCTGATGAACCGCCTGCCACGTCCGTGGAAAGATAAGAGTGAAGAATGCGGAAGATAAGAACATGCCACTAGGGCTTTCCTGACAGCACACACCCAGGGCTAAGATCAGGCATTCACTTCCCCACACGATGGACATCGGCATCAGCAGGAAATGTCCCACTAGAGATGGCAGTAAGCCTACAATCACAGGTGGCATCTAACCGTACGTCGTCACTTCTGAACAGGACCTGATGATTTACCACTTTGCTCACCTAGCAGAAGCTGATTGAACAATTAGGGCTCAAGTGGAGTTGAAATAGTAGGAACTTTCTATATATTTTTTTTTTTTTTTTTTTTTTAAAGATGACCTGTCATTCTCTAGAAACTGTGGCCGCAATTATTTGGCCACAGCCATCACTCCACGGATTCCCTTGTTGTGTTTTTTTTTCTTCATCCAGTAAATCAAATCAGTGACTGGCTAGCCGATGGGAGGCCAATAACAATCAGTCCTGACAGCATCACAGCTCTGGATCACCTTACGTTGAGGATTACCACCCCCTAGGATGACAGTGTGTACGCAGAAAATATCGGCACATATCATATATTACCAAATTGCATTTTGTCTAAAGCTACTTCATACTTGCATTGCTAATTCCGGTATTGAGATCTGGAAGAGGATCTCAACACCAGAATAAGACAGAAACGGATCTGTCACTAAATACATTAAAAGTCAATGGGTGACTTTTGGGGGAACTTTTTTTTATCTTTGGCTTTTATGCCATATGCTTCCAGTCTTCGTTTTACTCTAATAAGAGGAGACATTGGTTGTGGTGTAATGAAACAGCAAATAAAGCAGACCAGCACATTTCCAAACACTAGAATACCACCCCACTTCTAGTATTACATGAACGGCAAACCATGTAATGTATGGACAACTAGGTGTGCTCTATGAAATCAAAAATAGGCTCCATTCACACGTTCTGCATTTTGCGGAACGGAATTGCAGACCCATTCACTTCTATGGGGTCGCACGATGTGCTTCCCATATCCGGAAATGCAGACCCGCAGTTCCGATCCCGAAAAAAATGTAAAATGTGAGGCACATGGTGTTATTAATTTTGGACCTCCACGTGCCTCATATCAATAGTAAGTGACACCAACATGTACCTCACACTAACCCCATGTTGCTCATTATATGAGGTACACGATGGGGTCATTATTACTATTATTTGAGGCACTAAAGTACGAAAAAAATGTTGTAGGATAAAAGACCTGTGATGATGTCATCGTTATGTGACCAATAACAAGTGAATATTACTGGTCACATGGTAATGGCATCATCACAGGTCCTTTATCCTATGAGCACCGCAAGGAGTATGCATGCCCGCCAACCCCCCCCCCCCCCCCTTGACACTCCCCCATGGGCCACCCAGTTTTTTTCGTTTGTGGCAGTAGCCGGCCGCATCTTATTGAGGAAGGAGGGACGCCCTAACTGAAGTAGGTACTGTACTAAAGTATCGAGACCTCGATACCTGGTGCAACCCTAATATGGATGAAGGTTTTTGTAAGCCCTCAGACTTTGCTTAGGAATCCGCAGTACAGTGCGCTAAGTGCCGTTATTGCTTAGCGTTCCTCCTAATCATTTTTCAGTGTTGCAAGGCCAAGTAATCTCTACTCAAGTCAGTCATCTGGAAGAGGAGTTTCAGTACCTCACACGACCAGTGAAAATGTGTGACACTGTTTTTGCACGATACAGCCATGTTTTATAATCCTGTACAACTCACATTGATGAGGACACCCCCTTCTTATAGGAAGCTGTCATACTGAACACTGCAGCGGTTCTGCAGGCAGCATGGTATAAAAGAGATTACATGATCCAGTATAATTTAATCTTCTCCACTTGTAGCCATGCTCTTCTTATGCTTAGGAGTCATGAGGGCGGTCCTACTAAGTGACTGACGGCCTTCCCTGCATCACTGTACACAGAGAGCTGACAATCACTTTGTAAGGCCTCCCCCACAACTCCTAAAGGCACAACCAAAAAGTGGCTACTACCTTTATAAATACAGCATACAATCGCATAAGGCCACTTTCACACTAGCGTTAAATTTTTCCGGTATTGAGTTCCGTCATAGGGGCTCAATACCGGAAAAAAACGCTTCAGTTTTGTCCCCATTCATTGTCAATGGGGACAAAACTGAACAGCACGGATGCTCCAAAATGCACTCCGTTCTGTTTAGCTGTGTTCCCAGACCGGAGAGCGAACTGCAACATGTTGCATTTTGCTTTCCATCCTGGGAAAAACTTAAAAACTGATCTGTCATGATCCCCAATGCAAGAAAATGGATCCGTCCTCCATTGACTTTCAATGGAATTCAAAACGGATCCGTTTTGGCAATGTTAAAGGAATGTTAACCCTTTCATGAGCAAGGGTCATTGATGCCCTAATGTCCAGGTCAAAATTTACATATCTGACATGCGTCACTTTATGTGGTAATAGCTTTGGAACACTTTTACTTATCCAAGCCATTCTGAGATTGTTTTCTCGTGACACATTGTACTTCATGTTAGCCACCTCCCGACCGCTGTACGCGTATAAGCGTCCGGGAGGTGGTTGATTTACTCCTCCTGGACGCATATACGTGTCTTCTCACGAGACGCGAGATTTCCTGTGAACGCGCGCGCACAGGCGCTAGCGCTCACAGGAACGAAAGGTAAGCGAGTGGATCTCCAGCCTGCCAGCGGCGATCGCTCGCTGGCAGGCTGGAGATCCGAATTTTTTAACCCCTAACAGGTATATTAGACGCTGTTTTCATAACAGCGTCTAATATACCTCCTACCTGGTCCTCTGGTGGTCCCTTTTGTTAGGATCGACCACCAGAGGACTCAGGTAGGTCAGTACAGTCCCACCAAACACCACACTACACTACACTACACCCCCCCCCCCCGTCACTTATTAACCCCTTATAAACCCCTGATCACCCCCCTGTCATTGATCACCCCCCTGTCATTGATCACCCCCCTGTCATTGATCACCCCCCTGTCATTGATCACCCCCCTGTCATTGATCACCCCCCTGTCATTGATCACCCCCCTGTCATTGATCACCCCCCTGTCATTGATCACCCCCCTGTCATTGATCACCCCCCTGTCATTGATCACCCCCCTGTCATTGATCACCCCCCTGTCATTGATCACCCCCCTGTCATTGATCACCCCCCTGTCATTGATCACCCCCCTGTCATTGATCACCCCCCTGTCATTGATCACCCCCCTGTCATTGATCACCCCCCTGTCATTGATCACCCCCCTGTCATTGATCACCCCCCTGTCATTGATCACCCCCCTGTCATTGATCACCCCCCTGTCATTGATCACCCCCCTGTCATTGATCACCCCCCTGTCATTGATCACCCCCCTGTCATTGATCACCCCCCTGTCAGGCTCCGTTCAGACGTCCGTATGATTTTTACGGATCCACGGATACATGGATCGGATCCGCAAAAAGCATACGGACGTCTGAATGGAGCCTTACAGGGGGGTGATCAATGACAGGCGGGTGATCACCCATATACACTCCCTGATCACCCCCTGTCATTGATCACCCCACTGTAAGGCTCCATTCAGACGTCCGCATGATTTTTACGGATCCGATCCATGTATCCATGGATCCGTAAAAAATCATGCGGATGTCTGAATGGAGCCTTACATGGGGGGTGATCAGTGACAGGGGGGTGATCACCCTGATTACCCTGATCACCCCCTGTCATTGATAACCCCCCTGTAAGGCTCCATTCAGACGTCCGCATGCGTTCTGTGGATCCGATCCATGTATCCATGGATCCGTAAAAATCATGCGGACGTCTGAATGGAGCCTTACAGGGGGGGGTGATCAGTGACAGGGGGGTGATCACCCTGATCACCCCCTGTCATTGATAACCCCCCTGTAAGGCTCCATTCAGACGTCCGCATGCGTTCTGTGGATCCGATCCATGGATCCGTAAAAAATCATGCGGATGTCTGAATGGAGCCTTACAGGGGGGGTGATCAGTGACAGGGGGGTGATCACCCTGATCACCGATAACCCCCCTGTAAGGCTCCATTCAGACGTCCGCATGCGTTCTGTGGATCCGATCCATGTATCCATGGATCCGTAAAAATCATGCGGATGTCTGAATGGAGCCTTACTGGGGGGGTGATCAGTGACAGGGGGGTGATCAGGGAGTCTATATGGGTGATCACCCCCCCCCCCCCCCTGGTAAGGCTCCATTCAGACATTTTTTTGGCACAAGTTAGCGGAAATTTTTTGTTTGTTTTTGTTTTTTCTTACAAAGTCTCATATTCCACTAACTTGTGTCAAAAAATAAAATCTCACATGGACGCACCATACCCCTCACGGAATCCAAATGCGTAAACATTTTTAGACATTTATATTCCAGACTTCTTCTCACGCTTTAGGGCCCCTAAAAAGCCAGGGCAGTATAAATACCCCACATGTGACCCCATTTCGGAAAGAAGACACCCCAAGGTATTCCGTGAGGGGCATATTGAGTCCATGAAAGATTGAAATTTTTGTCCTAAGTTAGCGGAAAGTGAGACTTTGTGAGAAAAGAAAAAAAAAAGAAAAAATCAATATCCGCTAACTTATGCAAAAAAATAAAAATTTCTAGGAACTCGCCAGGCCCCTCATTGAATACCTTGGGGTGTCTTCTTTCCAAAGTGGGGTCACATGTGGGGTATTTATACTGCCCTGGCTTTTTAGGGGCCCGAAAGTGTGAGAAGAAGTCTGGGATCCAAATGTCTAAAAATGCCCTCCTAAAAGGAATTTGGGCCCCTTTGCCCACCTTGGCTACAAAAAAGTGTGACACATCTGGTATCGCCGTACTCAGGAGAAGTTGGGGAATGTGTTTTGGGGTGTCATTTTACATATACCCATGCTGGATGAGAGAAATATCTTGGCAAAGACAACTTTTCCCATTTTTTTATACAAAGTTGGCATTTGACCAAGTTATTTTTCTCACCCAGCATGGGTATATGTAAAATGACACCCCAAAACACATTGCCCAACTTCTCCTGAGTACGGCGATACCAGATGTGTCACACTTTTTTGCTGCCAAGGTGGGCAAAGGGGCGCATATTCCAAAGTGCACCTTTTGGATTTCACCGGTCATTTTTTACACATTTTGATTGCAAAGTTCTTCTCACACATTTGGGCCCCTAAATTGCCAGGGCAGTATAACTACCCCACAAGTGACCCCATTTTGGAAAGAAGACACCCCAAGGTATTCTGTGAGGGGCATGGTGAGTTCCTAGAATTTTTTATTTTTTGTCGCAAGTTAGTGGAATATGAGACTTTGTAAGAAAAAATAAAAAAAATAAAATCATCATCATTTTCCGCTAACTTGTGACAAAAAATAAAAAGTTCTATGAACTCACTATGCCCATCAGCGAATACCTTAGGGTGTCTACTTTCCGAAATGGGGTCATTTGTGGGGTTTTTCTACTGTTTGGGCATTGTAGAACCTCAGGAATCATGACAGGTGCTCAGAAAGTCAGAGCTGTTTCAAAAAGCGGAAATTCACATTTTTGTACCATAGTGTGTAAACGCTATAACTTTTACCCAAACCATTTTTTTTTTTGCCCAAACTTTTTTTTTATCAAAGACATGTAGAACAATAAATTTGGCGAAAAATGTATATATGGATGTTGTTGTTTTTGCAAAATTTTACAGCTGAAAGTGAAAAATGACATTTTTTTGCAAAAAAATCGTTACATTTTGATTAACAACAAAAAAAGTTAAAATGTCAGCAGCAATAAAATACCACCAAATGAAAGCTCTATTAGTGAGAAGAAAAGGAGGTAAAATTCATTTGGGTGGTAAGTTGCATGACCGAGCGATAAACGGTGAAAGGAGTGTAGTGCCGAAGTGTAAAAAACGAGATTTTTGTATTACTTACCAGTAAAATCTCTTTCTCGCTCTTTCCTTGGGGGACACAGAAGACCTTGGGTATAGCTCATCTCCATAGGAGGCGTGACACTAAGTGAAGACTGTTAAGCCCCTCCTCCACAGCTATACCCTCAGCCTGGAGAGAGAGGCTGCCAGTTGCGTGTCCAAGCAGTGAGAAAAGGCAAAGTCCAACAAGGAACCAACAAGCCAACAACCCGACGGGTAACAAAAAACTCGGAAACCGTACAGAGAAAAAACAATGAATGGGTGGGTGCTGTGTCCCCCAAGGAAAGAGCGAGAAAGAGATTTTACTGGTAAGTAATACAAAAATCTCGTTTTCTCGCCCAGTTTCCTTGGGGGACACAGAAGACCTTGGGACGTTCAAAAGCAGTCCAAAAGGGGGAGGGACCACAGCCCAAGGTGAAGCACCCGAAAGGCATCAATGAACCGCCGCCCGCAACCCCAGGCGGGGCAAGGCAGCATCCTGCCAAAGTCAGAGTATGCACCCTGTAGAACACGGCAAGGCGCAAGGTAGACCCGTGGCCGCCTTGCCCAAATGCATGGCCGAAGCCCAATGCCTCCGGCCCAGGAGGCACCAACCGCTCTGGCGAAATGAACGGTGACACCAAAGACAGAAACCTGCCCTCGGTGCGGTAACCTCAGCAATAGCCAAACTGATCAAGCGGAGGAAAACCACCCTGGAGTCAGTCAACCCTATGCACAGACCTCCTGGAAACCCAAGAGGCCGAACGGCTACAAGAGTCGGAGATCCCCAAATAAAAGCGGCAAGGCCCAAACAGGTGAGGTGTTGAAGCGAAAGGCAAACACCACCTTCAGAAGGAAGGAAGGAAGGAAGAAACTGAACGTAGAACAGCCCTGTCCTGGAAAGGACAGAAGGCTTGGAACAAAAAAAGGACCATTCCGGCACCCGTCAGAGACACGACTGATACGGAACACAACCGTACAGGACAGAAGGGGTAGAGAGAACTTCTGTAACGGCTCCAAGGACAAGATTGGAGCACCGAGAGCTCAGTATAAAGTCCCCAGGGCGGATACCGAAGGACAGCACAGAGGAACCAAAGAGCCACTCCGAGGAAGAAGGTCTTGGCAGGCCCAGGGGGCCGAGAACGCTGGAAGAGGAAGACAGCGCCGACACTTGACACCTCAAGTAAAAGACCGAACCATGGGGAGAGAAATTCAGAGTGGGGAATGCACAGCTTCCCACAGAACCCCAGACAAAAAAAACCTAAGCCCTACGACAGATCCTGGACGAAACACTGCCAGGAGTGGACAGTAGCGAACCCGCTAGAGTCGCCTGGCAAGCGGGCGAAAACCCAATGTGATCAGGCGCAGACCAGCAGCACAGGCAGAAGGGTCGACAAAAATAGCCCCATCGGCCCTCGAACAACGTTATCCCGTATCCACCCGAATGGGGAAGCAGAAGGACAGATGGAAAGAACCCAAACGATCCGCCAGATGCCAGGAGAAGACAGGCTAAAATCCATGCTGACGTAACCACGTCGGACCGTCCCGGTGTGGGAGATCAGGAGAATCTGGAATGAAAAGGTAGTCCCCCCAAGTTATCGAGAAGGTAAGTCTACAGCAGGACCATCGTCTTAGAATGGGCCACGCAATCTGCACTCAGCGGGAGAACAGAACGCGGTAGACTCGGTAAATAGGCACACAGCTAATACAGCCAGTGTGAACAAGGGAGACAGTACGAGGCCAAAAGGAACACCGGAACCACCCACATGAACAACCATGCTCTCCCCAGAAGGGAGGACAACGAAGAACAGCCTCTGAAGTCAGGCGGGAAGCCACATTGGAGCGATCTGTACCGAGCGGGAGCCAAACAAGGCCGGCGAGATAAGGCAGTCGAGACAGAGGCCGGCATAACACCCTCCCACCGAAAGGAGGAGGAGTGGGCAACAGGGAAGCCATAGGACAGCTCAAGCAGAACCCACTATACTGTGAGACGCCCGGTCCACCGCCTCGCAGAAGGCGAATACCGTGAAGAACCCAAGGCGAAGGTCCTCCGGACCCGGGTAATCGAGCACCCAAGAGAAGTCGGGTGACCTTCCCGAGAAGAGCAGCCCGAACCTGGTAGCAGATCAGACAGAAGCGTAGAGGCGCCAAGAGGAAGGACTCATACCACACTGCATCCGAAGAGGAGGGAATTGCAGCAGGCAAGGGAACCGCAGTCCTGCCAGAGCCAACGAAGAATTCGAGAGGCGCTGCAGACAACAGCACTCTCGACCATGTGACCACCAGCGCAGGGAAGCAATGCCGCAGAAGGACGAATGGGCATGCATCTAGGACCCACGAACACTCCCTGGAATGAAAAGCCCACGAAATGAATGAGCACCACCCAGCTCGGTGCAGCAGAGAGCAATAGAACCTGTTCGGTCAGGAGGACAGAATGAACTCCTTAGGGACGAGTGCAAGGCTTGCGGCAAGCAACGCATCCAAGAAACAAAGATATGCCGCAGGAAGCAGGTGAGGCATACGTACGAGCAGCCCCGTAAGCAGCGGGAAGGCCAACCCACCTAGAAAAAGGGGGCCCGCCCCAGAGTGCCACAGCATGTACGGAATTGCAAGTGCAACCTGAAAGGGAGTTATGCACAAACCTAGCATAGAATGCGATGGAACGCAACCAGTCCACCCCGAAAGGGGGAAATGTACCAGGTCAACAGCAGTCGGTAAGAGTGCAAAGGCCCGTCCCAAAAGGAAGTGATGCCTAAGGCCGTACCTACTTCAGAGAAGCAGGACATACCCTATAAACCAGCCGGAACGCAGGAGGTCCACCTAGCGAAAGGGGAACATGCACAGGGTATCCCAGCATTAAGTGAGTGTGCCACAATGCACCAACACTGAACTCAGCGAGAGTGCAACTACTCTGCCTAACGAAGGGGGACATGTACAAGTCCAGCACAGCCATATAAGGACAGCCGTGAATCTCATGAGCAGTGTCAAATTCTGCCCTTGAAATGAGAGGTGGTCACGCACAAGGCCAGCACCGTATCCAATGGAAGTGCAAGCGTTCCACCCCTGTTAGAGGGCCATTCACATGGCCAGCAATGTATCCGGTGAGAGTGTAGCATGCCGCCCAGAAAAAAAGGGGGGTAAAGCACATGGCCAGCATCTCATCCAGGGAGAGTGCGAGCACACCGCCATGCATGGGAGTCATACACATGGCCAGCAACGTACTGGCGAGATACAAACACAGTCACTAAGAATGCTGGGCATGTCGCCTGAGGAAGGAAGGCAAGCCCCTGGCTGGCAGCGAATCCAGCAAGAGTGCGTACACCGCCACGGAAGAGGGGTCATGCATATGGCCGACAGCGGATCCAGCGAGAGTGCAAGCACCCTGCCATGTATTGGGCACACGCACATGGTCAGTGACGTACCTGCGAGGAAACAACCACAGACAGAGGGATGTATGTACGCTGCCTGAGGGAAGGAGGCATACCCAAGGCCGGCAGGGAATCCAATAAGAGTGCAGCATACCGCCTAAGAAATGGCCGGCAGCGAAACCAGTGAGAGTGCAGCATAATAACATAGCACCTAAGTACAACATAGCACATCAGTGAGAGTGCAGCCTTCCGCCTATAGAAGGGGGTCGTGCACATAGCCAGTACCGTATCCGGTGAGAGTGCAGTATTCCGCCTAAAAAAGGGGGTCATGCACATGATCGGCAACAGATCCAGTGAGAGTGCTGCGTTCCGCCCAGGAAGGGGGGTCACGCACATGGCCGGCTCACGCACACGGCCGGCAGCGAATCCAGTGAGTGCTGCGTTCCGCCCACGGAAGGGGGTCACGCACATGGCCGGCAGCAAAACCAGAGAGTGCAGCGTTCCGCTTATGGAAGGGGGTCGTGCACATGGCCAGCACCGTATCCGGTGAAGATGCAGTATTCCGCCTAAGAAGGGGGTCATGCACATGGCCAGTCAGGGAGAGTGCAGTAGCCCGCCTAGGAGGGGGGGGGAATGCACATGGCAGGCACCATAACTGGAGAGACGATGAATGCTGCCTACAGAAGGGCCGAACGCACTTGGCCAGCGCCGTACCTGGAAGAGGCAAGAAAACCGCCTAAAAGGGGAAAATGCCCTAGCAGCGACGCAGGCTGGGAGCGCAACACCATGCCGCCCGTGGAAAGAGGTCATGCCGACATGCAGCATTACTGATGAGGCTGCAGCGTCCTGCGCAGTCTAATAGAAATCATGATCTATTATTTAATTCATATATATTCTTCTTTTTTTTTTTTAATTTATTTATTGAAACACAGCCTCTGAGGCTAAAGGGGAGCCACCATATAGGGGCACCTGAGAGGCAGGAGAAAAAAGGGGGCCAACTAAACAGACCCATTTTTTGGGGACCGGCCTGTACCCAAAGGGTTAACAGGAATCCGGCCTGGAGGGCGGCGTGCGATCCCCTGGGGGCGGAGGAACCTCCAGGCGGGAAAAATTCGCGCCCGGAGAAGTTCCCGCCCCCTCCACCAGAGACCGGAATATTGCGGCCTAGTAGGCCGCGAAGCCGGGGGCTAAATTGCGGCGCCCGGCCCGTTATACCGCCGGGACCTGAGGCGGAATGCTGCAGCGACCTGCCGCTTTAAACCGGCCGCGGGAGCCCACCCCGCGGGCCGGTCGGAAATGCGGCCCAGCAGGCCGCGAAGCATGGGACCAAATTTGCGGAGCCCCGCCGACCGGCACCCGCTGGGGCATAGTCAAGCCCAATGCCGGCCGCAGGAGCCCACGCCGGCCGGAAGAGACAGGGACCTGGAATGGCGTTTTCCGGCCGCGGGAGCCCACCCCGCCGCCGGACAAGACAGGGACCTGGAATGGCGTTTTCCGGCCGCGGGAGCCCACCCCGCCGCCGGACGAGACCGGGACCCGGAATGGCGTTTTCCGGCCGCGGGAGCCCACCCCGCCGCCGGACGAGACAGGGGCCGGAATGACGTTTGCCGGCCGCGGGAGCCCACCCCGCCGCCGGACGAGACAGGGGCCGGAATGGCGGCTTGCTGGCCGCGGAGCCTAATTTTCGCGGCGCCCGGCCGCACCGGAATATCAGTGCTGGCCGGAGGCGAGGCCTTACTCCACTGCAGCGTCCTGCACACTCCGGTAAGGCCCAATAGGCGAGATGGCCGTGAGGAGAAGGCAGGCGACGGCCGACAGCCACTAGCTGCATCGCCGTATCCTGGTCCTATGAAGGCCAGGAAAAAAAAGGCAGGGAGCAGATTGCCGCACTGCGGCATCCCCAGGGGCCCAGCTTAGGTCCAGCAGGGGAAGGGTCCAGAGGCCCAGTATGGGGGGTCCAGAGGCCCAGTATGGGGGGGTGGGGGGGTCCAGAGGCCCAGTATGGGGGGGGGTCCAGAGGCCCAGTATGGGGGGGGCCCACCCCTCAGGCGCGGAACCATTGGGTGGGGGGTGGGGGATGTAGGGCTGGAGAAGCCACTCTCTTACCACAGCCGTCTTCACCCTTGGTCCACTCCAGCAGGGTCGCCCCTTCAGCTACTGGCACCGTAGTGGCAGGACGCTGGAAGAGGGACTTGGCGTGCGGGCGACCCTTGCGCTGGCGGGATGCAGGGGAGCTGGGCTGCCCTGGTCCACCTTGCCTTCTGTGGGGGAGGCAGCAGTGCGGATGACCGGCACTGGCGCAGCTCAACCCCGGGAGAAACAGAGAGGTCTAGTGCGACTCTGTTGTCCCTGATGTTCTGGAACAAAAAGAAAAGAAAAAAGTAAAAACCAAAAATTTAAACAAGGAGAAAAGAGCACTGCAGAGCAGGGAGTGTCTTGCCTCCTTGGACACTAAGCAAAAACTGGCAGTCTCTCTCTCCAGGCTGAGGGTATAGCTGTGGAGGAGGGGCTTAACAGTCTTCACTTAGTGTCACGCCTCCTATGGAGATGAGCTATACCCAAGGTCTTCTGTGTCCCCCAAGGAAACTGGGCGAGAAATTTATATATGGATGTCGTTTTTTTTTGCAAAATTTTACAGCTGAAAGTGAAAAATGTCATTTTTTTGCAAAAAAATCGTTACATTTTGATTAATAACAAAAAAAGTAAAAATGTCAGCAGCAATGAAATACCACCAAATGAAAGCTCTATTAGTGAGAAGAAAAGGAGGTAAAATTCATTTGGGTGGTAAGTTGCATGACCGAGCGATAAACGGTGAAAGTAGTGTAGTGCCGAAGTGTAAAAAGTGCTCTGGTCATGAAGGGGGTTTCACCTAGCGGGGCTGAAGTGGTTAGTCATATATTTGAGTCAATATATTTCACCTTTATTTATGAAAAAATCCAAAATGAACCCAAAATTTGGAAAAATTCACAATTTTCCAAATTTCAATTTCTCTGCTTCTAAAACAGAAAGTGATACCTAATAAAATATTTATTACTTAACATTCCCCATATGTCTACTTTATGTTGGCATCATTTTGGAAATGATCAAGATGTTGTTTTTTTTTTAGGACATTAGAAGGCTTAGACTTTTAGAAGCAATTCTTAAAATTTTTAAGAAAATTGCCAAAACCCACTTTAACAGTTCGGGTCTGAAGTCACTTTGTGGGGCCTACATAGTGGATACCCCCATAAATGACCCCATTGTAGAAACTACACTCCTCAAGTTACTCAAAACTGACTTTACAAACTTTGTTAACCCTTTAGGTGTTACACAAGAATTAAAAGGAAAATGGAGATGAAATTTCTAAATTTCACTTTTTGGGCAGATTTTCCATTTTATAAAAAAAATTTCTTTAACACATTGAGGGTTAACAGCCAAACAAAACTCAATATTTATTACCCTGATTCCATGGTTTACAGAAACACCCCACATGTGGTCGTAAACTGCTGTACGGGCACACGGCAGGGCGCAGAAGGAAACGAATGGCATACGGTTTTCGGAAGGCAGATTTTGCTGGATTGGTTTTCTGAACGCCATATGATTTATTTTTTCTGCCGATCGTCTTGCGCAGGGGCTTGTTTTTTGCAGAAAGTGTTGGTTTTTATTGGTACCATTTTTGGGTACATAGGATTTTTTGATCATTCATTATTACACTTTATGGGGCAAGGTGACCAAAAAATTGGCTGTTTTGGAACAGTTTTCATTTATTTTCATTAGGCAATACCTAATATGTCTACTTTTTCTTATTTATTTACGTTTTGCACAATAGCATTTCTGAAACAAAAAAAAAAAAATGATGTTTTAGTGTCTCTATAGCCTGAGAGCCATAGCTTTTTTATTTTTGGGGCGATTGTCTTAAATAGGGTATCATTTTTTGCGGGATGAGGTGAAAGTTTGATTGGTACTATTTTGGGAGTCATATGCCTTTTTGATCGCTTGCTGTTGCACTTTGTGTGATGCAAGGTGACAAAAATAGCTTTTTTGGCACATAACTCATGTGATCTATTTATAGAGACGGTCGTTACGGACGATGTGACACCTAATATGTGTATTTTATTTTTTTATAGGAAAAGGAAATTTCCTTTTTTAATTTACATTTCTTATTTTTTTATTTTATTTTTCATTTTTATTATTTTCACTCTTTTTTTATCAAGTCCCTCTTAGATCATGCAGAGCGCAGATCAGAGCCTGAAAGCGGAATTTTTTTTCACTGCCGCGATCCGATTTGGTTAGTCCGTGCAGACTAACCAAATCGGATCGATTGCCGGCAAGGGGCCACTCTTATTGGTCCCTTGCCGGCATTACTACACTGTATGCTGTCCGTGACAGCAGCAGTGCAGGGGCAGAAGCTTTAATCCAAGCGCTTTGCAGCGCTTGGATTAAAGAGCTGGTTTGACGTTTATAGACATGATAGCTGCACGGGGCATGTGCAAATATCACGTATATAAACATATTGCAGTCGTGAAGGGGTTAAAGATAATACAACTGGATCCGTTCATAAGGGATGCAGTTGGTTGTATTATCAGTAACGGAAGCGTTTTTGCTGGATCCAGCAAAAACGCTAGTGTGGAAGTAGCCTAAGCATTTTCAAATATCCTGGGGCAGATTTACGAAGCCTGTAGCAAGTTAGACCGGCTGTGTAGACCTGCACCACATTTATCGCAGCGGCTCAGGCTGGATGATAAATTTATACCAACTATTGGTTGGCTTAGGGCTGATTTACATTTCTAGTAATGTATGATTCTGTCAGTTCATATCTGATCGTGGATTTATGGTACAGTTTTTAAAAATATCAGATTGCAGATCTATTGCACTATATATCCACGATCAGCTATTAACTGATTGCATAATAAATTACGACGACGCATTCAGTTCAGTTGAGTGGAGCCACGGCCGGGCCGGGGCGATCTGTCAGACACATGAACAATGATTCCCGAGTGACCTCGGTCAGCCCTTCTCTAGTGGGAGTTCCTTCTCCCCTGGCTGTAGCGCTGTCCAATCGCAGCACAGGGAGAAGGAACGCCCACTAGAGAAGCTACCGTCTCCTCCCCATTGCTCCGATAGTAATTAGCATATGGAGCAGGACTGCAGGAGACTGTAATGGGGCACAGGCACACAGCAGGCGAACACAGCGGCACCCAGGAATAATAGTAAGTGCTAGGACATCCCTGGGCACCGCTCTGTGTAGCCTGCTACTTAACAAAGTCCGGACACATATAACACAAGACAGGAGGCAGGTGCCGGCAGCAGAATCGCATAGCCGGCACCCTGCCTCTGACAGGGAGCTGCGATCAGCAGCAGTTAACCCCTCAGGTGCGGCACCTGAGGGGTTAACTGCCGCTAATCTGCTGCCAGTACCCGCCTCCTGTATTAAGGGTTAATCATTGGTGGCGCAGTGTGCCGCCCCCCTCAACCCACCCAGTATTATAATCATTGGCCACATGGTCCCCTCCTCCTCATCGGTGGCAGCTTCTGATCTGAGCCCCAGCTGTGTAAGCCTGGGGCTCTGATCGGTTACCATGGCAGCCAGGATGCTACTGAAGCCCTAGCTGCCATGGTAATCTCCCTGCTGCTGTGTGCACTATGCACAGAGCAGCAGGGAGAGTGTGAAGTCCTATTCACCATGATACAGTTCTATTAGGGTGAATAGGACAAGGGATTAGAAGATCCCAAGATAGTTGTTAAATAAACTGTTAAAAAAAAAACACACACACGCAACTATAAATCACTATAAACAATAAATAAACAAACATCGCCACGTCCGAAAAGTCCAAACTATTAAAATATAAGGGGGGGAAGCGAGAAAGGGAAATTCATCGTTTCTTCCATGATAGGCAAGTATAAGCTTGTGAATTCATATTTTTAGTCTTTTTAGTTAAGGTAAGTGGGATCTGTTAGTGCCCCTGAAGACCGACCCCCCAAACAAAAAAAAAAAACAACTGTTTGCCAAGCCTAAATAATATAGGGGAACAATTTTGAAGAATGCAGTTTTTCCGGTGGTAATCTACCCCCTGCTGGCGTCAGACACACCACAATTAAGAAGCGCATCTGTGCAGGTCCAAGGTGTACATTTCTAGTATAATCTACACCAGTTTCTTGCCATAAATTATAATAAAAGTGCAGCTACCACCCTGCCCTGCTACACACACTTTTTAGAAAAGTGGCAAGTGGAGCATTAAACCTCCAAAAATGTCACAAACATTTTTGCAAGCATGGTGTGAGTCACGCCTTACGACTATCGGACATCAGTTATCTGGTGTTCCAACAAATTGAATTAAAAGCAGTCTCTGACAATTCATGAATCAACAGGTGTTCTTGTTGTAATGAGGTCTATGGCTCATATTATACGATTTCGGACATGCTTCGCTTGCGTTACTTGGTCAGGTAAAGCGGTCTATAACATATACATCTGCACTAGATTACAAGGAAATCTGAAGAGTTCAAAATCCAAAATAATAATTGTCCTGGTTAGACAACCCTGTAAATTTTGTTTTTCCCATAATAAATCACACTTTACATATGCCTGGTAGGCTGCCTCACCTATTGAAAGTCATCTTACCAGAGCTCCATTCCTGCGTACTGGACCCCACTCGATCCCAATGACTGGAATTAGCAGCAGCATGTGACTGCAGCCACACCTCACCTCTGAAACCAGTCACTGGCTCCTGTGACATGTGTGACCATATCCATACCTGGCTGGGAGAAAACAAGCTGAGGGCTGGAAGGTGGGCAAGCAGGAGCCAGCACACAGGACTGGAGTGGTGGGAAGCAGGTAAGCATGACTCTCTCAAGTGGTGAAGCAGGCTATGGGGCATAAGTAAAAAGTCATTTATCACCGGAAAAACCCTTTAAAGGGTTTCTACCACTTGCAGATCACATATTTGGTGATCAGACACTAGCGATCCGCTAGTGTCTGATGTAGCTTACAAGCTAATTATTACCTTAATCCGTTCGGCCCATACCTCAAAAAAAGCACTTATATCTTTATGCAAATGAGCCTCTAGGTGCTATGCAGGCGTTTTTCCAGCACCTAGAGGCTCCGTCTACCTTGCAGTTTGCCGCCCAGCGCCTCGCTCCAGCACGCCCATCTTCAACTCTATTCGATCCTCCCCCTGCTTCTGCCTTCCGAAATCTCGCGCCTGCGCCGTTCGTCGCGGCATTCGGCGCAGGCGCAGTCAATGTCTGACCGCTCCGTGCTCAGACATTTCCACTGCGCCTGCGCCGATGACATCGGCGCAGGCGCAGTGGAAATGTCTGAGCACGGAGCGGTCAGACATTGACTGCGCCTGCGCCGAATGCCTCCGAATGCCGCGACGAACGGCGCAGGCGCGGGATTTCTGAAGGCTGAAGCAGGGGGAGGATCGAATACGGTAAGAGATGGGCGTGCTGGAGCGAGGCGATGGGCGGCAAACTGCAAGGTAGACGGAGCCTCTAGGTGCTGGAAAAACGCCTGCATAGCACCTAGAGGCTCATTTGCATAAAGATATAAGTGCTTTTTTTGAGGTATGGGCCGAACGGATTAAGGTAATAATTAGCTTGTAAGCTACATCAGACACTAGCGGATCGCTAGTGTCTGATCACCAAATATGTGATCTGCAAGTGGTAGAAACCCTTTAAAGCATCTGGTCAAGTGTTTTTATTTTTTACGTCCAATAATCAATATTTCTAAATGGTGCTCCTGATTAGAGTTGAGTGAACCTGCCTTTTGGCAGGTTCGAGTTTGGGGTTTAAAGCATTTAGAGGCAGTCATTATACAAGTGTATGGCTATACACTTGTATTATGTGGCGTGCCGCCATTTAATTACATGATGGATTCTGTGAGAACGTTGTTAAACTATGCCTCTTAATCATTGGCAATTGACACTCTATGGGCCTATATATCATGTTTTTTGCACAAGCCACAAATGCTTCATATCCGGCATTATTTAAAGGGAACCTGTGATCAACGTTATACTGCCCACACTAGCAGCAGTATAAAGTAGAGACAGGTGAGATGATTTCAGCGGTCTGTCATTTAGAAGTTAAAAGTAAGTGGCTGCCGAAAACCAACATCATAATCATTGCAGACCGGGCCTGGAAAAGAGTCCCGGCCACCTGAGAAGAGTCCTGGTTATTCATGAATTCCTGCTCTCCCCCCACCTGCAGATGACTGACAGGCTTCTACCTAGTTTTCTCCCTTTCTCTCTAGGAGAGAACTGCCAATCAGCAGCAGATGGGCGAGGAGAGCAGGAGATTATTAATAACCAGGACTCTTCTCAGGTAGATTTGACTCTTTTCAAGCCCTGGGCTGCAATGATTATGATGCTGGTTCTCAGCAACCACTTACTATTAGCTCATGAGTGACAGCGCTGATATCAGGTTCCCTTTAATATTCTTCGTACGTTTATAGCACATATTCTACGCCGAACCTAGGTGACCTAACCATGCTGTATATGCATATACATTCTGCTACACTGAAAAAAAAAGAAAATTTGCTTTTTCATAAATGCCAATGATAAAAAGAATCAAACCTTTGATGAAGATTCCTTAAATTCACTGAGGTTGTCCTGTAGAAAATGAATGGAGATGACACGTGAGCTGGATAGTTGGCAGTAACGAGACCCATGGTTGTGACCTTGAGAAAATACAGCTACGCCTTTGAAGGGGGGAATAAATCTTTTGATGCTGTTAACACTGAACAAAGAAAATCAACATGGAAACTGCTACATGTTAAACGGATATTCACTAGCTAAGCACAGAGAGAAATAAAAGCGTGTTGAAATTAAAAAAAAAAAAAAAAAAAAGTGGAATAAATAAAAAAAAATTAAGTTAAGAGCTAAGCAAAAGTTTAACATTTTAGCTCTAAGATATAAGGAGGGGGAACAAAATAACAATAGGTGAAAAGTGAAATGAAATGCACAATGTGACATTAATCTTGTGCAGAACAATCCATCTTAGAATCAGAATATATTTAGTCCAGTCACATTACCTTACCAAAACATGAGAAAAGAAGCAAAAAATTTATAAAAAAAAAAAAAAGATGCAAATCCATTGACAGTGGCAAGGCACACCTCAGTAATCCAAGGGCTTCATGGGCAGAAGTAAGGGACTTGTAGCTTTGATGATCATCATAGACATGAGGGGGAAAGGCTGTACAGAAATGGAGTATCAAAAAACAAAAAAAAAAAAAAAAACTGAAAAGGTAAAAGGTGCTTGAGTGTAGCAATCACTAGTCTTCATTGTAGGCTAAGCCCATGGCAGCTGCCGCTCGAAGGCCAAAATGGGGTTCTTCTGGGTTTGTGAGATGATAGCTGCCAAAACTGCCTTCAATTGAAATGTAGAGACCAACACGTAATAGGATTAGGGTAAGCTTTCCAGGATACATCTAACAGAAGCTGCAAGCTCAAATTAAACAACTACTGCAGGATCGATCCCCAGACTTTACAGCGAAACCTTCCACGGCTCCTCCTTAGAAGGCACATTTTGGCAAAATGAAGCTTGTGTCGCCTGAGGAATTCAGGAGGTATCTTCATATTCTCCCCACGGGATCCAGGAAATCTTCAGTAGAAAACTCTCCCACCAAAAATAGAAACCAGCGTAGAGAGGGGGATTCTCCTCGACTCATCTTGATGGTGTGATTTGCTTGTAGCCATTTCACTCTCTTACAGAATTAATAGCGGACTGCTTAGCAATACGTAGGCACTTCAGCACAAGCTTTCTTCACACTATTTACAAAAATATGACTGCTAGGTCCTTGAAGATTTAGCTTTTATTTGCCATTTTGGAAAAATACTTTATAGAAAAATAGTCCAAACAGGTCAAAATTTTAGCTCAAATTTTCAAAATACAAAATATCAACACAAAAAGAAAGGAAAGAAAAAAACCTCCAGCGACTTCCAGTGGAAAATTGGCACCCAACTTGAAGGAAGACGGACTCTTGTACTCCACACAGGTGAGCCTAATATGGATACAGGCTTCCTCATGCTATACTAACCTTTACTGCTGAGGAATGTGATGGGGAAGAATGCGTATCAAGTTTACGACGTTTTTGTTCTGAAAAGTAAAAAAAATTATAAATTACTTTTCACGGATAATTGAAAAAAAAATAAAAAATCTAAACATTCACATGAAATATTAGACCTTGCTCAGAAGTTGAGCTTGCATTGTTTTATTATTTTACACTATGGAAATATATAAAGCATCAGACGCAACCAGCATGGCCTGGGGTGGAATCCTGCGAGGCAGTTGCTTTTGTAGATTTGCAAGACAAATCTGTACACCGCTCTTGAAGGGGGGCACGGCTGCTCATGTTTTTACACCAATTGTAAAAGGCTTTGCATAACTGTTTTTATACAAACAAAAAAAATACTAAAAACCTACCCCTTTCAGACTCAGAGGTCTCCGATCTGGGAACAGGGGACTTCAAGGACCCAGCAACAGCGGTTTTATCTCCTCCTTTGGAACTTTCTTTCAATTTAGATTCCTTAAAAAGATCTTTCTCCCGACAGGGCTCCTTTTCTCTCTCCTTCTCTGCAGCCAGCTTTGACTCAGTGCTTGTTGCGGCAGCCTTAGATTTCTCTTCCTTCTGAGATTTTTCTTCCTTCTTCATTTTTTCCTTCTCTTTGTCAGATTTTGGCGTTTTCTCTTTGACTTCTCGCGGTTTTTCATCTTTGTTTGCCCGGTCTTCCTTAACTTTATCCTTCCCATCCTTGCCTGGTGCCTTGGTCTCTTGTGGAGCAGCTGGAGTCTTCTCCTTTCTATCTTTCTCCTTTTCCTTCCCCACTTTATCTTTTTCTTCCTTTTCTTTAATGACTTTGCTGTAGACAGAAGGAAACATTGAGAATGTAGGCCTGAGGGGTGGGATTGTTTTCTACTGTTATCTTGAGGGTAAAGAAGCCCAATCTCATCTTAAAGGGCAAACAGCGGTCGGCAATGCACGGTCACCGGCTGTGTGCCCGCTGTTTGAGGACCCATTTACTTGATTAGGTCTGTGATTCGCAACATTTAGTCCACACGACAAAAAAAAAAAAAAAAAATATAGAACATGTTCTATTTTTTTGCGGTGTGAAGGCACAGACCGAAATCCCACATAAGTGCTTCGTTGTGCTTCCACGCCGTAGTTCCGCTCTGTATCTTGAAGATTGTGGACCTGTTCAATTCAATGGGTCCACATCCGTGATACAGTGCGCACACACGGCCGGTGCCCGTATAACATGAAATTGTTTGCGGGCTACAATATGGGCACCGCTAGCATAGGTTTGTGAGCATGAGCCCTAGTAATTTAGAATCCACTCTGCCCAACACCGCAGTATAAGCTTGGTCTCAGATTTATGGTACATCCTATAGGCATGTCTAGTAAACACATTACATTTAGATCTGGGGGAAGCTCACCATCTGCAGTATGTATTGGCCCTTGAATCAGAACATTTTCTGAATAGACTTTACATACATGCCAGCAGTTTTTAGAAGACATTGTAAAATGAAATGGTTAAAGAGGACCTGTAACCGTCTCCTGACTTTATTAGAAGCTTCTTCTTTCCCCATAAGAAATTTAAAGAGATTTTCCAGGCTTTTATTATTGATGACCTATCCTCAGGATACGTGATCAATATCAGATCGGCAGGGGTCCGACACTGGGCACTGCCAATCAGCTGTCCCTCTTCCTTCTTACCACAGACAGAGCAGCAGTGAGAGAGACGGGAGACGGCACGCACGCACAGTGCGTGCCTCTTCTCCACACAGCTGATCAGACCCCTGCCAATCTGATATCGATTACCTATCCTGAGGAGTCGATTACCTATCCTGAGGATAGGTCATCTATATTAAAAGCCTGGAAAACCCTTTTAATTGTACAAGATAGTTTTAATGGCCCAAAAGAATGCAAAGAAGGAAACCATACATACCTGTTTGAGGAGCTACTTCCATTGTTTGCAGTGACCTTGGGTGCTATGTTTGCAGCTTTGGTAACAACTTTCAAGGTACTTTGAGATTTATCCTTCAGTTTTTCTTTAGTTTTAAATAAAGATAATAAAACACAAAAATACTGTAAGTGACCACAAACAAGACGAACAGATATACAACATGTAATATGCAGATTTAAAGGCTACGAACACCTTTAGGGTAGTAGTTTTTTTTATTATTGCATTCCACTCATTTTGGGCTAAAAAAAAATAAAAAAAATCAAGCTTTCAGTTAGTCTTTATTAAACAAACATTTTTTTCTTCTATGGTTTTCACTTTCAGTACATTTGCAGACTATCAAGCTTTCCATTTTACACTGAATCTGTCGGGGAGCTGCTTGTATGACTAAATCTGTAGCCCTTATCTGTACTTTCCTAGCAGCTCAATTCTTATCAATGTTATAAGAAATTAGCTTAAAGTATACCTAAATTTCCAAAAACTAATTTGCATAATGAATGTGCTTCTTTGTACATGCATAACTGAAGGAACATGTTACGTTTGGGCTTCCCTAATATTTTTTCGGCCATATTATTCTCTATTTCAGCTGCACAGCTAGATGAATTTCGCTCAGAAGCAAGGGGCGTATCTCTCTTATGGAAGTCTGTCAACATTGTACTGCTGTGACGTTTTTTTCCCTTTCTTCCTGCTATGTTTTTTTTTTTTTTAGCTCCAGAACTCATAGAACAGATAAGAGGAGTAAATCACACAGGAGACTCCGGTGATGTTTATAGCAGTATAGAAGCTCATAATCTCAGCTAGCTCTGACACGCCCCACAAACTGTGTAAAGTAGAAAGGACTTAGTTGCCCATAGCAACCAATCAGATTCCACCTTTCATTTTCCAAAAGAGCTGTCAAAAGTTAAAGGTGGAATCTGATTGGTTGCTATGGACAACTAAGCCAGTTCTACTTTACACAAGCTTGATAAAGGACCCCATAACTGCTTTAAAAATATGTACAGTATTCACATATTAAAAATAGATCAGTACTGACCAATATCTTCAGTGCTGGTTTCTTCGGGTTTAGCTGCATTCACCACGACAGAGGCTGACTGACTGGCAGCTCCTGGTCCATTCTGTACTGTAGGTGGAATGATATTCCTGGCAGGGGGATCTTTATGATGAAACTCATTTTCAGGCACCATGAAAGATTTCCTGCTTTTCAACTGTCCAGAGTAGCTGTAATTCGCACAACATGTTAAATATACCAAGGCAATTACCAGTCAGACATTAGTCAACCTGTGATGTACTGCCGCTGGTCTATAATGCACATATAGCAGTACTTAACCTTATTTCTATGAAAAGATGGACAGTACACAATAATGTCAATCTGATATACTATAAACTACACGGTACAAGGACACCTAAACTTTGACACACGAAAATCATCGCTCTACAGATCTACCTGAAATGTATTATAAACTACAAATAGATAGATGTAGAAATTCTGGCCTTTAGATTTTTTTTTAGAACTCTGCCAACTGTTCATAAAGAACTAAGGGACACATTTATTAAGACGCCAGTTTTAATAAAGCCCCATAGCTGGCGGTATAGAGGCATAGGCAGCTTCCTGGCAGTCTTACATTTAGATCTTTTTCTATGCCTGAAACAGGCATAGAAAATAATGACTGAGCCGGCCCTTTCCCCACACACTTATTTTTTTTAGAGCTAGCGTGAGCAAGGAGAAGTTACAAATTGCGAAATTTGCCTAATTTTGGTGTATTTCAGCTTGATAAACGACCCCCTAAGTTCCGAGACCGTGCTATGTGATGCCGTTATTTCACCTAACTCAAATGAAACCCCTTAAGTGAGAGAACGTTCTAATGGCTTCTTTACACATTCAATGACCGCCTTTCATTGGTATTTTACCCCATGGCCAATGCATAAAGATCAGGTCTTTTTTCTTTCTCCTCTTGACAGATTTTGTGCACTCTTCGTTCCAGGGCTTGTCCCAAGTTCAGTACTTTAGGATACCAAGGTAGAATTTTGGTCAGTACAATAAGAATGTTCCGGATATGAGTATATTCTCCTGTCTCAAGACAATGAACGGATGCCTGGAGGAAAAAATAAAAAATATGTATAAAAACAGTCAACACACATGAACAGGTATGATACCGCTCTGTCCATCTTGTGTTTGTTCTTTTATTTTATGTGCCTAGATGGGAGAACACAGCCACAAACACAATCCGCCTGTTAGGATTTAAAAAAATAAGAATGTCAACAAAATATAGTAAAAATGGAGGGCTTAATAGCAGAGGTCGCAATAAAGCCTGTGCAAGAGTCAGACGCCTTTTCGGGCCATTCTACTCCCTGAAAAAAAGACTGAAGCGTATTTTTCCGCATGGCCCTTTTCTAGTCAGGAGCGCTGTATCGGAAGCTGCCAGGTTCGGCACTCAGGAAGCTTTCTCCCCCCCCCTCACAGACATTTCTCTCACCAGGAGCCGCTCCAGAGTCCAAACGAAACACTACATTGTGGTTACAGGACCTGTGGTGATGTCACAGTCATGTGATCAAAAACCCAGGGTCCATGTAGGACTGTGCTGGAGAATGTGGAGATACTTTATGTATAGAACATGTGTATAAAGCAGGGCTAAGTAATCAGTCTATTGTAGAGCTTTCTGTGTGTGGTGGGCACTCTGTATGGCAGCGTCAGGTGGGCACTCTGTATGGCAGCAGTGGTCTTACGTTTAGTGTATGATGTTGGATAAATATAAAATGGCCTAAATTTGCTATTTCTTCACAGAAGACATTATAAAAGGAGATGTAATGGTTTCCCTGCAGAAATAGAAGTCTCATAACGGTATGTAGGACTATGTATTAAATATATGAATTACCGCAAAACTCATACTCCTCCTCGGCTAAAAATACTTCTCAAAATTGTTAAGAGGAGTATTTTTACCGTTCTGGAAAAAATTTAGTTCGCCCTCTGCTCAATAGTACAACCCGAGGTACATCCAAGACTTTATCAAACTATGCCTGTGTCTTACAGTCCGCAGTCAGAGAGGTGCAGCAGCGCCAGACCTCCCTGACTGCTTCCTTAATGATCCAGCAGATTGCTCATACAGCACTTTGTCCACTCAATGACAGATGCATCTGCACAATTCTCTCTTGCCCTGCCCGACACCGATCTGTGTGATCAGTGCAGGCAGGAGAGGAGGATAAGCGATTATGGAAAGGACTGTGAGAAACACCATTCTCTATCGTGAAGGTCTCTAAGTTGCAGTGAAGGAGATGAAAACAGGAGATTACAGCTTGAGGCCTTTTGATGTCACTCGTGGTCTGTACTAGACCGAAATATCAGTTATTAGTAATTTTGTGCATGTGTATATGCAGCAGAGCCATGTATGGTCGTTAGCTTTGCATGCAGCAGTGCCGTGTGTGAACCTGTCACAGGGCAATTTACCGGCAGCGGCTTACATAGCTGAAGGAGCTGAGCAGATTGATTTGTAGTTTGTGGGGAAAGATTCAGTATAACTTGTATTTTATTTGTTTATTTCGCTGCTCATTCTGGGTTTAGGAGTCCAATGGGTGGCATCCTACTCAGTGATCGAAAGCCTTCTCTCTACGATTGTGCATAGAGACAATGGCTGCCAATCTCAGGACTGACCATATGACTCCTAGGACAAGAATGAGCAGGGTTTTAACAAATAAAATACAGGTTATAACTGAATATTTCCACAAACTACAAATTGCACTGCTCAGCTCCACCTGCTATGTAACCTGCATTTTCAATCTGTTAGGTTCTCTGGAAGATCACTTTTGTTATCAATACCTTCGTTAGCTTATAGTGCCATTTGTGAACGACATGCCGGAAATTCTCATAATCTAACTGGTCAGCCTTGTTGCCTCCATCAAAATTGGACGCCCTTAAAATTGTGACAAAACCTGGGTAGCTTCCACAATCCTAAAACAGATAAAGGACAGGGAGAAAAAAAAAAAAAAAAAAAAATCAGTATTCAAATACATAATCCATGTCACAGATTTGCATTCACCACAAAGATGAGTACCCGTGTGGTCTTTACAATCTAGAAAACCAAATGGAGACACCTCCTCAACAAGTAATACAAACCGATTTTTATCACTCATTCACACATGCATAGTGCAGCTTCATATGGCAGCAATAGACATCTATGGGACCCTACTGTACCTCCATATACCTCCCACTGGATGCATAGCGTAACACAGCACCTTATGGAGCACAATCCGCCAACTCCGCTTCAGAGTACAGAAGTGTTTGCAGTGTTTGCCTTTGGGATTACTACATAAGGAAGTGGAATATATATATAAAAATTTTATAGACTATCTATATCTCAAAAAAATAAAGGGAACACTTAACCCCTTAGTGACCACCCATACGTGTTTTTACGGCGGTCACTAAGGGGCCTTGGGCTGGAGCGCCGCCTTTTTACGGCGGCACTTCAGCCCGAGTTAACGCTAAAATCAAGCGTAGTAGCTCCGTGCCCGCAGCTACCGGAGGTAGCTGAGGGCTCGGGGCAGTGATCAGAGACCGTGACAAGCGGTCTCTGATCACGTGATCGCCGTGATACACTTTATCACGGCGATCACCGAAAATGAAGCCTGAACTAAAACTTTCTCCCTCCTCTCATGTGAGAGAGGAGGGAGAAAGTCTCCGGTGCTAGGATCGGGTCCCCCAGCACTTCTATCCCTAAGCTGGGTCCCGATCCTCACCCCCCCACCCCCCTTACCCTCAAGGAAGATGGCGGCGGCGGCCGGCGCATGCGCAGACTGAAAGCCGGCCGCCGCCGCTTACTGTAAGGTCTCTCTCCTCAGGAGAGGAGAGAGAAGTTCAAGTTATGCCCCGATCGGGTCCCCAGCACCCCGATCGGGGCAATAGGGTCCTTAGATATATTTTAATAAAGTTATTAGGGCCCCCCCCCCCCCCCCATCTAATAAAAAAAAAAAAAATGGCACAGACATGCGCACTGGTTACTGTGCTGAAGATCTGCCTTCAGCACAGTAACCATCAGGGACCAATAATAATGGTCCCTGATCATGTGGTCTCCATGATAAACCTATCATGGAGATCACATCCATTATATTTACAAAACATGGCCAGGACAGGGGCTGTGCTTCTCTCTCCCCTCAGCGCAGTTGTTCTGTGAGGAGAGAGAGATCAGACTTCTGTCCTGGCTCTGTGATTACATACTGTGAAAAAAAAAAGAAAAAAAATCAAATTATAAACTGTCCGTCAGTAACTGGCGGTCAGTGGATGTCCGTGATTAGGCGTCCGTCATTAGACGTCTATTAGTTACAGTCATTTATCTTTATTAGGGACCCTGTTCGTCTGTTACTGGCGGTCAGTGGGTGTCAGTCAGTGAGTTGTTGGGTGTCACTCCGTCAGTCGGTGGGTGTCACTCCGTCAGTCGGTGGGTGTCACTCCGTCAGTCGGTGGGTGTCACTCCGTCAGTCGGTGGGTGTCACTCCGTCAGTCGGTGGGTGTCACTCCGTCAGTCGGTGGGTGTCACTCCGTCAGTCGGTGGGTGTCAGTCATTTTTAGGGACGGTCAGTTATTTGAATTTTTCTGAGCTGTACAGAAAAAAAAAAATGGCTCGGAGATTGTTAAGTGCGGAGCAGGCATACGAATTTCTCTGCTCTGACCACTCTGAATCTGGCACCGCTTCAGAGGCGGAAATATTTTCAGATAGCGGGGACTCTGATTCCATCCCCAGACCCCATAGCCCTATGGTGGTAGAAGTCACCACCTCCCCTCATTCTCCACCCAGCGGTCCCGTCCCTTCTGCTACGTGGGTTCCTGCCACTTCATTTTCCCCCCAAGTACCCCAATTTTTACCCACTCCCCAAATTAATGTGGATGTCGGCAATTTTACCCCTTATGATTTTTTTCATTTATTTGTAGATGATAAAGTCCTGGAGTTAATTGTGCAGCAAACTAATTTGTACGCCACACAGTTTGCTGTACAAAAGCCCACGTCTATTTATGTAAGACGGTGGACCCCCACAAGTGTCCCTGAAATAAAAAAATTTTGGGGCTTACCCTGGACATGGGCATTGTAAAAAAAACCTCTGTCCGATCCTATTGGGCTGCGAGTACTGTCCACTCAACCCCTGTGTTTGCAGCAGTTATGTCCCGTAACCGCTATGAAGTCATAATGCGGTTCATGCATTTTTCAGACAATTCCCAAGTCCCCCCCAGAACTGACCCAGCCTTCGACCGCCTAAATAAATTGAGACCCCTTATTTCCCTCCTTACAGATTTATTTTTGAAATTATATACCCCTGAGAAAAAATTATCAGTTGACGAGTCCCTTTTTAGTTTTAAAGGCCGCCTTTCCTTCCGTCAATATATTCCTTCCAAGCGTGCCAGATATGGGGTAAAGTTGTATAAGGTGTGCGAGAGCACAACCGGCTACACCTGTGGCCTGTCTATTTATGAGGGCAGAGACTCCCAACTTAACCCCCCAGGCTGCCCCGAAAATATTGGCACATCGGGAAAAATTGTGTGGGATTTATTGGCACCATTCCTGCACAAAGGGTACCACGTGTACACCGATAATTTTTACACTAGTATACCCCTTTATAAATCCCTCCATGCTGCAAACACAGGGGCTTGTGGGACAGTCCGCAAAAATAGAGTTGGATACCCACAACCGCTGGTCTCCAAACGTTTGGAGAAAGGAACATCCTTCGCCCTCGCAAGTGACCAGCTGCTTGCCGTGAAGTGGAAGGACAGGAAGGATGTCTACATGCTGACCACCTTGCATGCAGACACCACAGTGGCAGTTAGGGAGAGGGGGGCTACGGCGGACAAGCACAAACCGGTCTGTGTGACAGACTACAATAAATTTATGGGAGGTGTAGACCTCTCGGACCAAGCGCTTCACCCCTACCTGGTGAAGCGAAAAAACAGGGCCTGGTATAAAAAGGTAGCAATCTACCTCATCCAGATTGCTACCTATAATAGTTTTATTTTATTCAAAAAGTCCCAGGGAAACCTTAACTTCCTCGAGTACCAGGAGAAGGTGATTGAGAGTCTCCTGTTTGAGTCCCCCGCACCTAGGCAAGCCTTCGAATCGGAGGACGTTCGAAGGCTTTTAGAACGCCATTTCCCTCACCCCGTCCCTGCCACTACCAGCAAAACGTATCCACAGAAAAGATGCCGGGTGTGTAGCAAACATGGAAGGAGGAGGGACACCCGGATTTACTGCTCCAGTTGCCCATCACAACCAGGGCTCTGTAATTACCCCTGCTTTGAAACGTACCATACGGTTGCAAATTATTAATTTTATTTAATACCAAAAAGAACAGGGGGGGGGGGGGGGGTCAGGAATTCAATTTATTCTCATTTTCTGTTTAGTTTGTGGGCTTTCCAGGGAGGGAGGGATCCCTTTGGGATGGTTCGTGGAGCTATTTTTATTTTTTTTCACCTTCTTAGCATTAATTTCTACAAAAAACTAGGGGGTCTAAATGCTCACTACACCCCTAGATGAATACCTTAGGGGGTCTAGTTTTCAAAATGGGGTCCATTGTGGGGGTTTTCTATTGTTTTGGCAGCTCAACGCCATTACAAGTGTGCAATGGGGCCTAAACCATTTTCAAGCAAATTTTGTGTTCTGAAAACAACTGGGTGCTCCTTTATGTTTGGGCCCTGTCGTTTGTCAAGACATAAGATTAGGGCCACAATGGGGGTATTTCTGAAGACAGGAGAAATGGGTTGATACATTTTGGAGTGTACATCTTCATTTTCATGTGCTCTGTAGAAAAAAATCTGTCTTTAAATTGACACTTGTGTAAAAAATGAAAATTACATTTTTTTTCACCTTCTTAGCATTAATTTCTACAAAAAACTAGTGGGTCAAAAAACTCATTACACCCATAGATAAATACGTTAAGGGGCCTAGTTTTTAAAATGGGTTCACTTTTGGGGGGTTTCTATTATTCTGACACTTATAAACCTCTGCAAACTTGGCTTGTTTCAGGAAAAAATATGTACTTCAAAAATTTTAACATTTATGTTAAAATGTAAAGTCTCCTAAATAAAAAAAAATAAAAAGTAAAAATTTTTGTGAGTGCAGCCAAAATAAAGTAAAGATGTGGAAATAAATTTCTGATAAAAAAATATTGAATAGTATTTATGTATGTATATGAAATATTGCAGTTGAAAATAGGAAAATGTGCAGTTTTTTACAAATTTTCATAAAATTTCACTTTTTTAATAAGGATACGCATATTTTATCGGTAGAATTTTACCACCTAAGTAAAGTACAATATGTGACGAGAAAACAATGTCAGAATTACTTTGATGTGCAAAACCGTTACAAAGTTATTCTAAGCTAAAATGACACATGTCAGATTTCCAAAATTTGGCTTGGTCATTAAGGCCCAAACAGGCTTGGTCACTAAGGGGTTAAACAACACAATGTAACTCCAAGTCAATCACACTTCTGTGAAATCAAACTATCCACTTAGGAAGCAACACTGAGTGACAATCAGACCACTTCTCAGTTCCTATGCTTCCTGGCTGATGTTTTGGTCACTTTTGAATGCTGGCGGTGCTTTCACTCTAGTGGTAGAATGAGACGGAGTCTAGAACCCACACAAGTGGCTCAGGTAGTGCTGCTTATCCAGGATGGCACATCAATACGAGCTGTGGCAAGAAGGTTTGCTGTGTCTGTCAACTTAGTGTCCAGAGCATAGAGGCGCTACCAGGAGACAGGCCAGTACATCAGGAGACGTGGAGGAGGCCATAGGAGGGCAACAACCCAGCATCAGGACCGCTACCTCCGCCTTTGTGCAAGGAGGAACAGGAGGAGCACTGCCAGAGCCCTGCAAAATGACCTCCAGCAGGCCACAAATGTGCAATGTGTCTGCTCAAACGGTCAGAAACAGACTCCATGAGGGTGATATGAGGGCCCGACGTCCACAGGTGGGGGTTGTGCTTACAGCCCAACACCGTGCAGGATGTTTGGCATTTGCCAGAGAACACCAAGATTGGCAAATTTGCCACTGGCGCCCTGTGCTCTTCACAGATGAAAGCAGTGTCACACTGAGCACATGACAGATGTGACAGAGTCTGGAGACGTTCTGCTGCCTGCAACATCCTCCAGCATGACCGGTTTGGCATTGGGTCAGTAATGGTGTGGGGTGGCATTTCTTTGGAGGGCCGCACAGCCCTCCATGTGCTCGCCAGAGGTAGCCCGACTGCCATTAGGTACCGAGATTAGATCCTCAGACCTCTTGTGAGACAATATGCTGGTGCGGTTGGCCCTGGGTTCCTCCTAATGCAAGACAATGCTAGACCTCATGTGGCTGAAGTGTGTCAGCAGTTCCTCCAAGACAAAGGCATTGATGCTATGGACTGGCCCGCCCGTTCCCCAGACCTGAATCCAATTGAGCACATCTGGGACATCATGTC